>NC_051063.1:142627318-142995756 GCF_004664715.2 Peromyscus leucopus | reverse complement strand
ATGAAGCAAGCTGAAACTTAGATGAGCAGAATTGTAAAGAGTTCCAACTGTGTTGGGACATGGTCATGGTGGGGGACAGGCTGCAACTCATAAGCCTGTCAATTTAAGTAGCACACTGAGGAAATGAATGACGTCCTGCATACATTAATCCTCATGGCAAGTATTTATGATAGCAACAGTAATATCAGCATTTCATGGTCCTCTGATAAGAGACACACAAAAAATATTTATTAATTTATTTATTTTTGGTTTTTCGAGACAGGGTTTCTCTGTGTAGCTTTGCGCTTCTCCTGGAACTCACTTGGTAGCCCAGGCTGGCCTTGAACTCACAGAGATCCGCCTGGCTCTGCCTCCCAGTGCTGGGATTAAAGGCGTGCACCACCACTGCCTGGCAAAAAATTTATTTTTATGACTCATATTTTTACATGTAGAAAGTGTTTCACTGCCAGAGACTGGCAGTCTCCTAGATATTGAGAGATTATTTTTGAGCAAAAATCAGTGGAAATGAATATAATAATACTCTTACACAAGCTAGGTTTGTTTCATAGATAATAATGAAATGGACATGATTATTTCCCCAAATTTAGAAATTCTTCCTTAAAATCTGAATCCCCCTCGTTGAGGTGCAATTTCTCAAAAGGCAGTGGGCAATGCCAAGTGTTTTCTGAGTCCCTGTGTCATTGTCCTATGCAAGCATGACAGTTTCTGAGCACTGATTATAAATTTAAAAACTTGATTTTAGCACTAACATTACACAATATAGATGGCAGTAGCCTATTATAAAGCAAAATAGATATTGAAGAGTTAGACTAATTTACGCAAAAAAAAAAAAAGTTTTTTTTTCATCTGATGGAAGAGAAGACAAACAAATCTCCAAAGCATATCCCAGCATCGTCTAAGTGGGGCTTAAGAGCAATATTATTAATCAATAGCAAGTGAAAGAGGCCACGGCATCATTTGGTTTCCTGTGGTACAGAAGTTCCTCCTTGAGCATTCTTTCTGTATTTGCCCCATACACAAAACCCCAAAGTTAAGAGTTGACAAGGAATCCAACTAAAATGAACCTGCTGCAAACTCCCCACCACATACATGGAGTGACTAATTATTCCCCTGCCTGTTCGGCTGTTATCATTAGAGTACATCTTGCTTTACTGTTTTTGTATGTGCTTTTACATGTTTCTCCAGTTTGATATTATCTGTTACAAACAGCCAGCTACTTAGGAGCTGCTTCCACAGTATTTTATAACAAGCCTGGGCGGGCACTTAATGAGCCTATTACACGGGCTACAGGGAGAAGAGGCTTTTGTGAGCCCCTTTCTGCCTGCCCCTTTGGAGTTTAGGAGGTGGGATAAAGCTGTTGAGAGGAGAGCTTAAATGAGCTTTTGCTGGTCGATCCACCTTGAATAGAACTGGTAGGGTTCATTTAGAAAGAGAGAGTGGCTTGGAGGGGACCGAGAGGACTCGGGGGAGCAGCTCTGAGGGAGTTACCCTGGCAGCCACCAAAGCCCCCAAGTGGGTCCATTCCAGAATCTGGACAGTTGAAGTTTTTACCTTTCCTCTGGCATAAACTTGGGTGAATAAATTCACAGACTTTGACATCATCCTGCCTGGAAAAGAACACAATCTAGCTATAAATGCCATTGGGTGTGGATTGCTAGAATAGAGGCAAGCAATTTGGAAGGCCCTAACAGTTGTGGTCAGACCCACCAATAAACTAATTCCACTTCTCGCCTTCATTAGCCCTGCAGCTGACAACGCAAATTTATCTGTGCTTCAGTTTTCCATACTGTAAAATGGGTGTGATGATCCTATTGACTGTCAAAGTCTTGTTATTTACAAGACCCGGGTTACCTGAGTGTAGTAACCTTTCTATCTACAAAGGAATCAGGTAAATAAACAATCCTTGTGCAAGTGTTTCCGCTTTCAAGTAGGTTCTGATGACCTTGTTACCCAACAGCCTTCCCAGTGCCTTTATGCAGCGTCCCATCCCAGGCCGCCATGAATAGCAAAGAAGTCAGGGAGCCCACAAACCTGAACATACCTGCCCATCATGCCCAAGCAAGAGGGGTCAGGATCAATCAGTAGAAGATAATACAAAGCATAAGAATTACCTTCAGAATTCCTCAACTGTCAATCATAGACAACTCATTGCTTTTTCAATATGATCTATTTTATGCTAAATTAAAGAACACAAACACTGCATTTCAGTGAGAGAATGCTGTAACTATGCTGCTTTGGGTGGCTTGGTTGGTTGGTTTTGAGTACTGAAGACCCAGTCTAAGACTGCATATGCCAGGCAAGCACTCTACCACTGAGCTATATCCCTAGTCCTCCTTTCATGCTTTATTTTTAGACAGGGTCTTACTAAGTTGCCAAAGATGAGCTTAAACTCACTCTGTTGTCCAGGCAGCCCTGGAGCTGTCAATCACCCTGCCTTAGCTTCCTTTCCAGATTATGCCATTTCTAGTGTGGGCATCAGAGGTCACCACATTACACATGGAAATCTAGAAACTCCAATGTGCTGAATGTTCTCCCAGCTCACCACTGGCCTATCTGAGCAATGGTCTTACTTTATTGAAGTAGAAAACAAAAATAAAGTTATGCACGTACCACAATTAGAACACCCATTTTCCAGTTCACCAATGGTCCAATATGAATCTTTATAATCTGTTGATTCCTGCCAACTATGGAAGTGTCTGAATTTCAGAGCCAGAGTTTAAAAGCTAACTGTTTCAGACATTCTAACCTCCTTACATAAGTCTATCCTCATACCATGATACTGACATGATTTAACAGGAACCTGAAGTCAACTTCTTTCCTTTCTCAGTAAATGGAACCGGTGAGGATTATCTCCAAGATAAATACTGTTTATTTAAAAAGTAGCTCAAAACCACCACTAGCCTCCCAAACAATCTCTACAATGTGAGTGAGTGAGTGAGTGAGTGAGTGAGTGTGTGTTTTATATAATGTGTGGTATGTGCATGCTCTCCAATGTATGTGGAGGGTATGGTGTGTGTATGATGTGTGTGTGGGTACATGATGTGTGTTTGGGCAGACATTCTTACCATAGCATGCACATAGAGAACAGAGAACAACTTTGTAGAGTTGGTTTTGTAGAGTTGGTTCTCTTCTTCCACCTTTATGTGAGGTCTAGGGATCAAACAAAGGTTTCCAGGAATGTACTGTAAGCACCTTTACACACTGAGTCATCTTGCTGGCCCTACAGGAGATTTTCAACAACTAAATGTTTGGCTCTGTCTTCAAAATCTTTCCCTGTTGCCCTCCCTACCTTTCTTCCTTTGCTGAGAAAAGAGATGCTTCATTTAGACCTTTTCTCTAACTAATGTAAGTCATTTTTTAAAATTCTGTAAATGATGAGAATAATTCCATGACTACACACTAGAACTCAACCAGGTTCAAGTGTAATCATTGTTTCCTTGGATATGAAACTATTTATTCATTAATATGAATATGTTGCAGTTTGTTACAAGCTCAAAACAAGCTCTTCCAGCTTAATAGCCAACGGGATGTCCTTTCCTGTTTTCTAGAGTTAAGTTACATTGTTGCCACCATAAAAGAAACTGATCTTGTCACTGCTTTGCACCAGAGAACACTGCATCCACTCTGAACACAAATCTACCTCCCATGGTGACCTCTGGAGCAAAGAGAGAAATCCATTTCTATGTTCATTCGAGCCTTTGACCTGTCGACTGAGAAGTCCAACATGGATGAAAATGCCCTAATTACATAAGTGATTTAATTTTGATAATGTAATAGCCGACCATTAGGTATCAGACCAGACTCAAGTGGGACTGGCCCTGCTTCCCGGGGTCTGAATTACTCCTCATTAGGCTATTTTCATGCAAACTTTTGTTTTTACTGATTAATAGTATTTTTACTGGGAAAACAATAAATCTTAAAAGTATACCTTGGTTTTTATGCTAAATTTTATGAGAAATATGTGACTGTGGAAGACAGAGATTCTTATCAGACTTTTCATGGGTTTTGGGAGAGGGTATCAGTGTATGTGTTTGTGGAACATTTATGTAAATATGTGGGTATGGGTTCCTGTACTGGCATATGGTGAAGCCAGAGTAAAACATTAGGTGTCCTCCATTTTATTACCAGAGTAGTTTTGTTGTTGTTGTTTTATTTTGTTTTGTTTTCTACAATGTTTGTTATCAGAGTTTCTCACTGAACTAGAAACTTAATGTTTAGGCTAGGCTGGTTGTCCAGTTAGCCAGTGGGGCCTCAGCATCTCCTTGTCATTGCCCAAGATGGAACTCCAGGCCTACACAGCCATGCAGAGCCTTTTGTGTGAGTGCTTGGTATTCAAACTCATGCTTACAGACCAGGTGCTCATACCCACTGGGCCTTGTCTCTAGCCCCTACATTTTGTTGCTGTTGTTTGTTTTTGACTCAGTCCTACAACCCAGGCTGACTTCAAATTCATGGTCCCTCCTACCTTGCCAAGCAATAGGTATCATGACCATGCATCACCATTCAGGCTGACCAGATATTAAAAACGTAATTACATTCTGAGAGACCATTGACTTTTTTTCTTCTTACACAAACTAATTACGGAAAATACTGTCTTGCAACCTCTCAGAGGTTAGCTGGGAACACTGCAGACAGACAGTGGATCCCAGATACTGTTTCAGCAGAAAATCAGATAGATACTGGAAACCATAAAAATTATCAAATATCGTCACGTTTGGCGGCTTTCTCTCACTGCAAAGATTGGCATCTTTAAAATATACTGGACTCTGTATCAATTTTTTTTCTTTTCTAGAAATGTATTGATGAATGTAATCTCCCAGGACAATGACTTGTTGCTTCAGTTCTGAAACATGTCCTTGAGAGTCGTCCACCACATTCTCTTCTCATAGGCTTCATGGAGAAGGGAAAACACTCAAAAGTTGCAAAGACAGGTTTCATCAGTTCGATATCATGAATAGAAATCAATAGACTAGGACATATTTCTCTCCAACTAGAACCCAGAGTCCCGTGTGCTTTTGTATTTGCTGACACCACCTGCCGAAGTCCAGCTCAAAACTGACTCAATCCAAACTCAGAGAATTTCCATTTCTACCCTGTGACGTACTTCTGGGATAGAATCATGGTTATTTTCAATTGCAACTCTCTGTTAGTTAATTACTAAAGTAACTGGTCAGTTGTGTTTCTCACAGTCAGAGGCACATGTAGGAGGTCCACTGACAACCACAGGTGTTACTGTTTTGTAGCAGTATGTCTACCTAAATTAGAAACTGCCACCAAAATCATAGGCGCAAAAAAAAAGAGAGAAAGAAAAAAAGGAAGGAAAGATAGATGCCTAAAATTTGTGCTGCATCGACTTCTCCTTTTTTTCAAAGGAACCAGTGATTGAGAGAAAGTAATGAGTATTGTCAGGTAATGTAAGAAATTCCTTCAGGAAATTAGGAAGAACCGGGGTGGAGGTGGGGAGGGCAAAAAAGAGAAGGAGAGGGAGAAACAACATTCTAGAGAAAAATAATGCCCCCCTATCGAAATGTGCATGTTTTCTTGCCAAAGGAAGCCTGACTTGCGTCATTCAAATCAGAATTTCAGGAATGTGGCTAAAGAGATCAATTTCTTTTCACAGATAATAGGTAAGTGAATGCTTTACACCCCCAGAACATTTTTTGGACCCTTAAAAATTACCACCTTCTCATCTGAAGCATCCCCCCTCCCCAAAGATGCCGTGGGGTCCGGGGGAAGCACTTCAAGTCCCACACCATGCTTGCCTGAGAACCACGGTGTTGCTGAAGTATAAACAGAGAGCGCTCTTTCTTTGACCCACTCTGCAGTGTGATGGGGTAGTGTTGTTAGTTTATGTGAGGGAAAATAGCATAGGCTTTCTGAAAAAAAGTGGAATTGGATTAAGGCCTTTGTGCGAGCCTCAATGCTGAGGGGAATTAGCAAGGGTTGTAGGCACTTAAAGGGGCCCTCATGCCGAAGCTTATCCCAGATTTTGCACAATAAACATTTGAATATCAACAGTGTTTTGCAACTTGCAGCACTAATGTATAAACTTCTCTCTTTTGAAACTCTCAAATCCTTCCAAATGTCTGTAACACTTGCTACATAAACATATAGAAACTAGAGTAGAAAACACCTACTCAGTGATGTAAGTCTGCGTTTTAAAAGATCTTTCTCCCTTTCTATCTCCAGGATCTAAAATGTTTTATAATGGCTGGCTGGTTTAAGGACTTTAGATGCTCTATTTAATTTTAATCATTCAACTTGCTTTCAGGCTTTGCATTCTGATATGGGGGAGGGGAGTGCCTCAGGACCGGACAAGGATACGTGACTGAGTTTAGAACTGTTGGAGCCCAGATTTTTCTTGCTGGATTTTTAAACCTCAGAGTCCTAAAGGATCTTTTGTTTTAAAAAGAATCCTTGTTAAGATTTCAAAGAGCAATCCACCTTGGAAAGAAAAGGAGTATATTGTTGATTAAAGCTCACTGACTACCTCGTTGGGAATCCGCATACGAAAGCCATTTCCCACCCAGAAAACTAATCTGATACCCAACCATCCTGGCTGAAGACAGTAGGCTGATTTTTGTAGCGAGGGCGTCCAACATCAAACACTTATTTGATGTTCCTGACATTAAGCAACTTCTATTTTTCTGCTTGTCGAATCCCAGACTCCACAAAGTGAAATCAACACGTTGCAGAATCTAGGAGAGCAGAACAAAAAGAGAGGGAGAGGGAGAGAGAGAGAGAGAGAGAGAGAGAGAGAGAGAGAGAGAGAACTCACTACTCTCACTCTTCCCAAATCCATCAGGAGGCAGACTTGGTATTTTGTTTTCTGAAAACAGGATATTGCCTTTAGGTGGCTGGAATCACAGAATCCCTCTTGCACTTCTCTGTGTAAGCGGTACCATAGCATCGTTTCCTAAGGTTTGAGGCTCTGAATTTCTCACTTACTGGGATGCCGGCAACACAAAAACATTTCATCAAAATCCCTGCAGTTTAAGAAACTTGATGAATAAACAGACCCCCCTCCTTCCTTTCAAGCAGGTATTAGGTAGAGAGGATTCCCAGCCTGGTGATAATATATTCCACCCAATTGAGGAATTTGCCAGAAAATATATCTAGAGGGGCCCAACGGAGGAATGAAACACTTGTTTGAAATTATTATTTTTTTTGTAACGGTGCTCATTTCATGCCTGAAAAGACAGTGGTAAAAATCCAATTGCACCGGGGGCCAGTTGGGGAGGGTGCAGGGATGAAGACATTGCTGTCCCCAGCAGCTCGGAGGCTTGTTGAAGCAGTTTGCCTATTGAATTTGATACAATGACGTGTAGATGAATAAAGTTATCTCCAGTTCTGAATAGGATGCTGTCAGTGGGAGGGTAAGAAGGGGGAAACTTGCAATCTGAAAAGAATTCTTTTTTTTTCTTTTTCTAAAAAAAAAAAAACAAAAACTTGAAGGTCAGGGTCCAGCTGCCGTGCAAGAGCAGAGCCCAACAAAATGCTGGACAGGCCTAAATAAAGAGGACTATGGACACCAGATACACATATTGCAAAAGTTGCTTGCTTCAAGTAACTAATGTATTAACATCTATTTCTATAGGCAAAGAGCTATTTTCTCCCTTTAGAATGCCTTAGACTCTGATGAAAAACATAGGAATATCAGGAGCATCCATAAAAATCACAGCTTTTAATGAAACAGACGAAACAGGCCATCAAAGGTAGGAGAAAAGAAGAAATTCTAATGATTATGGCTTAATTCTAATAGATTATAATTATTATGATTGGTATGAGCCAGCTTGTGACTGACATTCCATTTTCCCCCCATTTAAGCTTTCATTTAAAGGGTGTGGGGTGGGTGAGGGGGAAAAAACTAACAGCCATTAATTATTCTGCAGGATTTGCTGCTTAACTCAATACAAGGCCTTTAATCAAATAGAGTAAAGAGATAAAACCTTTAAATGTGAGTCATCCTACGGACTCACTTTTTTCCAGTCCATTCACTCTGCATTGGTTTGGAAAGTTAACGTTTTGATTTCTGATTCTAGTTCCATAACACAGAGACGGAACTGAAGGCCTTGCAGGAGGTCAGATGGGGAGGAACTCTAAGGTTGGAGAATTTTTGATGAATTGACTTGATCTGCTAATAAATGTTTCTTACCAATTCTCACTTCTGGTGAGTCCTTTGATTTTTTTTTTTTTTTTTTAAACCAAGTGTGCTGGCATTTCCCAGGAGCCGCAAGGATCCTTGCACACTTACTTTGGTCAGACATTGTGCCTCTGTACTCTACTATGGTTTTAGAAGACAGGATGAGAAAAGGGGGAAAGAAGGTAGGAGATGGGAAGGGAAAAAAGCACTTCCCACCATATGCTACAGCTGTTTGCTTTTTTTTTTTTTCTTTCTATGCAGATGTAACTGCAGAAAGGCATCTCAAAAAAAATCAAAACCTGAGGTGACAGACATTCAGTTTTACATTCATGTTAAGGTGTCTTTAATTGCCCTTCCTACAAGGTTACCATTTGGATTGGAGGTGTGCTACAGGAACTTTTTACTTTGTACATTGTACCGGGCTGAGTTAGTTCATTGTGATCATGCCAATATACAAACAGACAAGATGAGCAAACATTTTGTTTTCTTGTATTTTGACCAGAGAATTTCATAAGTTCAGAGTGGACATTTGAACTCTCCATCGTAAAAATTGTCATATATTAAAAGGATATTTACATCAGTTTTAAATTTCACTTAATGGTTGTCGTGTAGGCAAAAACCTTCTTGCCAAAAGAAAGCTAGTTATCCTTGATTTAAAACCATGAAATATTAATAATAATTGAGAAAAACCTAAATTAGCTCACTCACTTACATAACATTATAGATGTTCAAATTTTATCAAAGTCACTTATTATCTGATGCCTTTCTTTTTCTGCATTGAAAAGAAAAGCCTGGGGGTCATCAATAGATTGAACTGGTCATGCTACAGAGTGGCACAGCATTTTAACACATCAGTCTTTCTGTACTTCAACCAAAAAAGAAAAAAAAAGGGGGATGAGTTTCTTCAACAGACATGTTCTCATTAGACTATTGATGCACTATTGTGCAGCTGACAGAGGTAAAGTGACTCCGAATGTGAGATTGCAATGGTTTCTTAAAAATGTCTTTGCAGAAATTCTCCTTTCTCTTGTGTGGTCCTCCAGGCTGCAGTGAGCAGCTCTGTGGCCGTAGTTGTTAAAGGGAGGATTGGTGGCATGCTGTGTGTATAATGTAACTCTTACCAGCGACTTGCACAGATTAGGAGCCTGGCAGAATGATGTCAATGGAGGTTTAAGGGTTCTGCCTTCTGAAGTTGTTGGGAGTTAATAATTAATGAATATCTTTCTTTGATGGCTCTTTTATATTTGGATGCGGCTGCCTGAAAATCAAACACAAAGAAAACTTGATTTTGTTTGTCATTAATTTTGACTTTGCTTAACAAAATTTTTTTGTGTGTGTGCATTTTAGCATCATAGTCCTGCTCGTTTGGCCTCGGTTTAATGTGGAGATGAAATCCTTGGTGAACAAAAACTGTTTAAATGTGTCGGGGTTGGCACAGCATTTTTTACAGTTAGTACATCCTAAGTAGTTTTCAAGTCTTTCAGATGGGTTGGATCCAAGTAACCACTTGATACAATATGTTCACAGAGGAGTTCCTAGCCTCACACTGTGTAATAATTTATTCTGAGTTCCTTTAGCATATGACACTTAGGCTGATATTTTATTCTATGCTGTATTTTAAAGGCGAGGGGGAGAATTACATAATCATGTATAATCATGTATAATAAGCAAATGCTAAATGCATTCTGTCTCTCTGTTAGTCTTGTCAGCTAATAGACAACATTTTGACCGAATGAGTAAAAAACATATTAATTGAGAAAAATTAAGTTTTGAAGTATATCCAGCCTTGATGATGTTCAAATAAACTGTTGCCATAGGATACATATACTTTATCACAATCTTTATTTGCACCAAAATCCATTATGCTTCCAAGACTCCAGTATGATCTTAGCAATAAGACAGTGAATACGATGCTTACATTATCTACACTGGGGATACCTCATTAGGACCACACTTAAAGTCATTTCAAATGTCTTTTTTATGCCAAAACAATTCCTGTTGACTCATTTCCAATTTCTAATTATATGAATAATTATTTCTGAATCCCACGGTTCTCCTAAATAGCATCTATTTTAATAACTGCAATTGATACTTCCATCAGTTAATATACTGTCTTGCCTCAGCAAATAATCAAACATCTGCTGGTTGCGTTGGCTGTCACTGAGTAAATGATTTTATTTAAGAGAAATCATGTAAATTAAAGAGGAAGAGCGACTATGCAATTTACCATTTTCATTATAGAAGCACGTCATTTCCCGTAAGAACAACTTCTACACCTGAAGAGCAGCATCCTTCGCCTCCCTTGCTTCCTCTAATGAGGTTAGGGACTGTAATTTGATTCTGGAAAAATAATATAAAAATAAATTCTATTTGACTCTAGATATTCTTTGATATTTCAATGGCTGATATTTAATTAATGATCAGCACAGGGTGATCTTTAAGGGGTCTTGGTACTATGTGGATTTTGCTGTGACATGGCATATTAGACTTCTTTCTAAGTATGGTCTTAGAAGTTAGTAAAAGCTTTCTGTACATAACTACTAAAGTGGACTACATGCTTCTACAAACTTTGCTTACAATGCTTTTTTGGGGGTGTTTGTCTTGTTTTGGGGGTGTTGTTTGTTTGTTTGCTTGCTTGCCTTCTTGCTTGCTTGCTGGTAACCACATGAGTCTTTTTTTTTTTCTCAGTACCTTTTAATAGACACAGATGGCATCCATTTAAAGAAAAACAAAATGGAAGGCTCCGTCCTCATTCCAACTCCCCAGTGCTATCAGTGATCTCCTGTAATTGATAGGAGCATCTCTTCCCTGGTTCTGTCTGACAGATGTCAAACGCAGAAGCTGCTGACCTAGCGGGGCCAGAATGCGCTTGTTCATGTCCTTACCTGTTTTCACAGAACAAGCTAGAAAAGAAACCTGTCTGCCTAGATATGTGATCAGTGCTCAGGCTGGACTTGACAATACCTCAGGATGATATATTAAAGCGATAAGGAATGAAAGCGATAAAAGATTATAAAACTTCCAAATCAAAGTGCTAAAAGGTAACAAGGTCATGAACACAAAGAAGGCAGAGAAAATGGGTGAAGAATTACCTTAATCAGGGTAGTTGATAATATTGCTTCAGAAATACACGCTTTCATTTAAAATGGCGGGGAGAGGGGGCTTGTTAAAGATTTTTAATGAAAAAAAGTGTGATTTGTTCACAACACAACAAAATCAAGTTCTCATAGTTAATATGGAAATGCCTTTTAGAAATGAGTGACACTTGTTGCAAAGATTTTCTTTGAACAGTTTCTCACACTCACACACCAAAAGATAAATTTGTATCATTGTAGGGGTAATTATATAAATTCAGTCTTGCCTAAATGACTATGGTCCTGCTTTAGGATTGGTTCTGGGCTTCCAAAATTGAAGACTTAGAGTGTACCTTATTCGAAACAGGAACAAAGAACGCTACCATAAAAATAGAGACATTTTTATTATCTTTGATTTAATTCCTCTTTTAACTAAAATTAGAAATTATCCTTCTCAATATTTTTGTCGGATACCTAATTTATTCCATTGCAATTTTTTTTCACATTCTCGTACATTTTTTGAAGGATAGAGGGAAAATTATTTAACAGAAATGTTTGCCATTTAGAATCATTCAGGGAAAAAAGTCTGAACTTAGTAGCATGTGTGGCTTGCCAAAGAGACTGTGAGGGACAGAAAAGTGATGTGTTACCTGGTTTGTCTATTTATTTCTAAGCTGAAGGAAACCTCTGTGACTCAGAGCATTCTTCCTGCTGTTGATCAGAACTGAACTTAATGTAGTGTCATCTTTAGGATGTATAACCTTATGTTGGCCAGACCAAACTTCCAATCTACGCCTCATTTTCCTTAATCATAAATGCACTTGCAGTGCTGCAGAAACTATGCAGGCACAGAAGTCTCATGCAAAGTGAAAGCCTACACCATGTCCACTGCACTAGCTTTCGGCTCGGACAAGATTAAATATTGTTTTTCTTAAACTGATTTTACATGTTCCTGCTGTTTTTGCTGTGTCCTTCGCTTTGTACTTTGGTTATGTTACCCTTGGCTCAAAGGATGTCCATTGCTGGAATATCAGAATGTGGAAAAAAAAAAAAAAAACGGCACCATTGTCCCTATGTAATAGATATTGTTTTAAAATGTTTGTCCTTGAGTTTAAAATAAAAGATATGCTAATAAGTGCCCTATTGAACACTTTACTCTCCTACACTAAGAAGCTTGTTTTCATTTGATGAAAACTATTAATGCTAAAACAAAAATTGTTTTGAATTCATTTATAAGGGCTACGCACCTACCTCTTTAGTTAAAATCAGTGATCCATTAAGGCTTTCCTAGCTTTTTTGCAAGCTCCGAACATACTGACTATTTGAGTATGAAAGAGCGTGTAGGTGGGGGGTAGGTTTAGCTAAATAAAAGGTTGCTTGATATCTTGGGGTTCTTTGAAGAGTTTTATAGGCTTAAGAGTTCACAGTTTGAATGAAGGACATTTTTTTTTAACTTTCATATATGGAGGTTTGTTAACCTGCATTTCAATTATTGAATAATTAATTAATTATACTAATTGCCTCAGTGAAAAAATGACTCTTTGAGCGACTGAGGCTGAAGTCATAAACTGAAGCTCGCAGATCGATGTGGAAATAAGTAAAACTCTCCTGGAGTGTCAATGGTTTTTAGTCTTCAGCATACAGTGTTTACTTTATATGAAAACTATTAAAATACTCTGGAATATTAGCTTTCTATTTGATGAAACTAGCATCTGAGTGCTAAATTTGTCAAATTATTTTATGCAACAACAGTAACAAAAAACACCAGTTATTTATCAGTTGTGCTGGTTTGGGCTTTGGAAATTTGCAATATTGACAAACAAGGAAAATAAAAGTCTTTACACACGAAATACATTCTTGTAGAAAAAAAATTGATGTTTATATGCTCTAAAATTTAAACTGAAAAACAAGAATAGATATTCCAAAATGTGAAAATAAAAACAAGAATAGATATTCCAAAATGTGAAAATTTATCTTGCTGTTAAAAAATATATTTTGAAACAGCACACACTGGAAATTCTCTAAATAGAGGGAAGAAAATTCATTCTTCATTAAATGTTTGCTGCCAGTTTAAAAACAAAGCCTCTTGTGCTTTATTTATCTGGAAATGCTTAAATAAGCCTTGGGAAGCAATAACAAATAAACTAAACTAAATCTTGTAGACTTCCACGAAATACTTCTCCTGACAAAAATAAATAGAATCAAACAGAGTACACATGGACCAATATTGACACAAACGAATGAGAAACAGAGAACGCTCTTTCATTCCACTCAGCCTTCTCCCTCCTAGCAAAATTCTCTGCTACAGTATTGGTTTCTAAGAATAAGGAAGATTAAGATGCCAAACTTTTTCCTGCCTTATTTATTGCCTTGGATATTAACTTAGAATTTTAATACAATTATTCCTCTGAAAATGTCTTGAAATTTTATTATTTCAATGGGTGGGTGGTCTGTACCAGTGATGGGAAGCAAAGCAGTAAATCCAACAAATAAAAATTGAGTAAATTAGTAAATTAAAGTCATTACTCAAAATGTTGGCTTCTTTTTAATCAAGTGGATCGAGATAATCTTGGATTACTTTTGCTACATGTTGTTATTTATTATGAACCATAGGAACTGATGTTTTGTTATAATATTCTGGAATAGAGAGCATGCTGTATGATCACAAAAGATTTAAAATAATAAATTATAAAATCAAAATGTGGCCCATAAATCACCATTTTGTCTTCACTGATAATGTCTTTCAAACTGACTTTTACAATGAGAAAAGCAAGGCGATTTCTAAAAGCTTACAACTTCTCTTCTTAAAATATTACAAATTGCCTTTCTAGTCTTACATGTATTATAGTTAAATCTTATTACAAATGAATTGTAATTACAGACCTTTTTATAAATTATAGTAGAAAAGTACATAGTCATTTTAAAATCTCTAATTGGATAGTCCATGGTAAAATGCAGATCTGAATGGAATTATTTTTACATTATTGAGGTATAGGGTGTAGCCAAGTAAGAAACATATTTAAATGCATGTAAAACCAGCATTCTTTAAAAATCAAAACTGATTCAAAATTACATTTTCAAAGAAAAACTAAAACTATATTAAGGTAAATAATCATTGTTTGTTTTTTTGTCAAATGTAAATAATTTCTCCTAATCATACAAAAACAATCTTGAAAGTCTTCTCCATTGCTTTGATTAAATCAATTTTGATAAAATCGCTCAGCTGACAAGATCTAAGACTTTTTAAATTACAAATACAATATTATACCTTCTATTTTATTTAGGTATACAACTTTGTGAAAGGTTCTTAAAGTTTAAACAAATATTAGTGTAATATTTACTTAACATTCAATTTATTAGGTGGTTATTTGAAAACAACAATAAAAAGAACAAAGCCAAATTGTATTTCTTCTTGCAATTCAAGTCATGGAAATAAAACTTTGACCGCTTTTACTGAAATGTTATAATAGTCATTTTAAATTTAACTAAATTAAAGCCTATGGTGAAAAACTCAAAAAATTAGATTGTATCTTTTCATTTTCAGCAGTAAGCTGTGAAAAAACAGTAATTTACACAGTAAATCCCAATGCAGAGATGAACTGTTCAAATTCTAGAAGATTTAAAGAACATAACTAGTTTTAAAATACTATTGATGTGTTAAGCCTTCTTTCTCTTGATTTATTTAGATGCAAATTTTATTGCCTGTACCTAAAATGTCGCTGTCCTTTAAAAAGTGCTCAAAATTTAAATAAGATTCCACTGTATTCAGATTTGAAGCTATTTTCCTCATCCAAGATCTCCGGTGCATTGCTACCCATTTAGAAACCATCTCCTCCAGGCTTTCTCGACTGTGGCGAGCAGTAGAGGGGAATGAAATTATTGACCAGTGTTCTGTTTGCGGTGACCAAAAGTGTGGGATGCTCATGACTTGCTTCTTCTCAAATAACAATTCATAGTTTTATCTCCCTGTTTTCCCTGTATATTTACCTATCACACTGCAGTCTGAAGGTCTTTCACAGCAAAGCCTTTTTGAAAGAATTATCAAGGATACGGATTATGGTTCATGAAGAAGTTTAGATTTCTATAGAGATAACATTGATTTGGACAATAATTTGGCTTATATACTTGTTCAAAATCTACACTCACACATATTCTTTAAAATAATAAACACTCATTTTCTAAAGTTGGTGATTTTTAATGCTAGAAGTTCTTTACTATAAACTGGTCTGAGTTACTTAGTTAGGATCAGATTGTGTAACAAGAAGTGAGAAAATTCTAGAATGAAAAAAAAATAGAATGTAGTCTTCCAAAAATAAAATAAGGCAATCATATCTATAGAGAGCTTTCTGGAATTTTTTTTTTCTTATAAAAAACAAACTCCTTGGGTTATGCTATTGTTATTTTTAAAAAATCATTTACTGACATGTTATTAAACTGTTTGATAATTTAACCTTTACTTGTAAAAGAGTAAGACTATTTTTCATCTCAGCAAATTAAGAGAAACTAGATGAAATAGCAAGCCTTTTCCGACACTTGGTTGAGCTGGAGTTAAACGACCCTGTTGTCTTGTATCTTCTCTGCTGGCACATGATGGATAAATCAATTCTCATAGTAAAAACTGGAGTTGAAAACACACTCAATCTGAATGCTTTCCTGATTCATTTACTTTACATATTGGAGCCCATTAAATGTAGAGAAAAGTTGGCTGTTTTCATAATACTGAACTGAGGATTATCCCTATTTTATGAGGCCACCTTGTTACATAGGGCAATATAATCAGAATGTGGAATTCAAACTACAATCTAAAAAGAATAAACTGTTCTCATCAGAAAACACTGTTAATAGGAATCTTGACAATATTTCATTATTCCTAATTTAATTAGGAGGCCTTGAACAGTTAACTGAGCCTATGTTCACCCACAAGAACATATCAGCAAAGTTGTAAGAAGGTACACAAAATTCTAATTTCAATATCTGATTTTTAATTTTCCCCCAAAAAAATATAGGCTTAGCATCTTTACAAGCATTCACTTTGCATATAGTTCTGAGACTCTGTAGTGTTGCTGGCTGTATATTACCAATAGAAACTGCTTAAACCAACATACTAATTAAACAGTAATTTATAAATATTTATACCAAGAGTATGCTAATATGAATCTCAATTATATTGGCCATGTTTATGTATATATAAATAACTGATTTGTGGGCCTCCTAGTACATGTACTTCAGAGGTAATGTGCAATATGTGTGAGGCCATTTAGAGGCATTGTTTCCTTGCTTTATTCCACCTGTGTTCAATGTACTGAGGAACTGTAGAGTCCACATCCAGATGCTTTGAACATTCAAGATGATGTGATCCAACATGTAGCACAATGCCGGGCACTCAACAAGCCATGCAGAGATGCTTAGCACAGTCTCCTAGCAGATCTCTCTCCCTAATAGCATACTGTGTCATTATAGTTTAAAGGAAGTTCACTGGCTGGCACACATCTTCAAAGGAACCCTCCACCTCAGCCTTGCATGTTGCCACTATAAGATGCATTACCGTGAAGGTTTAGACACAACATTATGGAGAAATTGGTGCAGGGCAAATGAACTTCAGATGAAATGGATGGAAAATGTGTAGGAGACTATTTTGTAGCAGGAAACACACACACACACACACACACACACACACACACACACACACACACACACCTGCTTTAACCCTGTTCACAGCTAGCTTTATACAAGTTGGCAACGATATGGAATTGTACAAATTGAATGCATGGCACATAGTCACATTTTAAACTTCCCCCTGGGTAGTTTCTTGGTTTGCTTAATTTAAACTTGATTGGCCCCTTCTTGCTGTCTCTAATAAAATATAAGGGAGCTCCATTGTCCATGCAGGCCAAGGGCAGGGAGCCGCACAATCCATTTGGCGCCCTTTCTGTTACATTTGCTCTGACTGGCAGCGCCGGGTGAGAGGATGGAGCCAGGTGTATGATCTGATGAGCCTGGTGCGGCTGGGGGTGACTCCTCTAGACAGCTAAATTAAAAACCTCCCTGCAATTTTGCTCTTAATCACCCCCTCCCAGGCTGTAATTGGTGATGGTCACTTAACTCTTTATCTCCTCTACATCACGTGGTTAGCAGACACTTCCAAGAGGATGCAATCGAACTGGCTGCATGGACCTCCCCTGAGCACTGAGATGTGGCAGGTGTGGGCCATGCCAGCTCTCACCAGCCTAATGGAATAGGTTTCCTTTCCTGTTTTGAAGGAGAGAAAGGAGGTAACGTGTGTGGTGAAGTACCATTAAGTTTCACTTTTTCAAATGTCCATCGCAGATGTCGACTTTCAGAAAGTAAATGAAGGAGATGTATGCATATCACCTACATGGGACCTCCAATCGGTTAGAGTAATAAGATCCCTTAAAAGTGAAAGAAATGAAGCTCAGGCAAAAAAAGTTAAAATAAAATAAAATAAAAAGCAAATGTTTAAGAGACTTTCTACACTCAGGAACACCTGATGTCACTCGAAACCCACTTGGTCCAACAAAAGCCAGTAGTGTCTTCCTCTCAGTAGCTCCTCCCTCTCCAAGAGTGCTCTTGCCTGGCTGTTTCCCTCTGTGCATTTATTTTTTTTACCCAGACATATAAATTATTAGGAGGTGCCGTCAGACTAGGGTGATTATAGAAGATGTCGCAGACCCAGTGCAGCATGGAAGACTACTTCAGGGAGTGTGGGGGTGATTAACTAGGTTTCACAAATGCATGCTGAGCAGGAGCACACACTTGGGGTGGGCAGACGAGGCTCACTCCCTGCCGGTAGGAACACACTGTCCCACGGGAAAGAGACTGGACAGTCAAAGGGACATATCACTCAAATGCCGAATGAAGCATGCAGTCACCGAAACACGTACGAGATGCAGATGAAAGACACAGAAAGAGCCCAGAGGAAGGCCGGGAATCTTGAGAAAGTGTATATTTCACCTGGTAAGGGACCTCCGGAAGAAATGGCAAACTCCTTCGCATAACTGAGCTTTAATTGGTACAACTGAGATTTACAAAGTTAGCTCCAAGAGCAAAATGATTGCCTAAAAAGGAACAGGCATTCCTCTCAGTGAACACCCAAATGGCTTCCTCTTTTTTTTGAACTCTGGTACCAGTGTAGGAGGGCATCTAGGCTGAATGCTGGAGGAGATGGAAGCATTCCAGAAAGACAGTTTGTTTCTTCTCCCAGGGAGGACAATTTTCTCACTGCGAAGGCTCAGGCTCACATATCTCAGCTCTGAACCACATTTGATTGCTTCTAGGTGAGAGTAATGAGCATGTTGTCTTCCGATTCATTGTGAGAACAGTCTTCGGTTCCACTTGAGAGTCAAGCCAGTTCAACTGGAGGTGAAGTTGGAAGCCTGCATCCCTCTCCTGACTTGGAAAGGCAGGGAGGGCAGTGGTCATCATTATCTTGAACATTGACTGCCTTCGTGGAGCAAAAGTGTGGCATCAAATGCACCCATCGGGTCCGTTTAAGCTGCCACCACCCTTTACTTTTAGTTCTGCTCTGGCAGACTGAGGACTGGTCCAGCCTGAGATACGTACATTCACCTCAGAAACTGCAGGAAAACCCAAGTCCTTTAACATGCTGTGTGAGCTGAATCAACCCAGAAGTTGTCCTTTTCACTCAGGCAAACTGTGGCCAAAGGATGACTGGCTTGCCCAAATCAGCAGCTCTGGCTAGCAAAGGTGGAACCAGAACCCATGTGGTTGGGACCCTAGTTCAGTGGTGTGCACAACACAAAAATGATGCCATTGCCACTCTGGCTCTTGCTGACATTTAACCCATTTAGACCCAGACACTCTCGGGATGTTAGTGAGCCTGTCATCAGGTAGCCTGGCAAAGTGACAGAGTGATAGCTGGACATTTCAGTGAACTATGTAGTTGAGTATGGCACTGACTAGAACCTAAGAAGGCAAAGATAAGAACCATGTTAGTTAGTCTTTATTTTCCCCACCAGATAGCATCTCTGAAGATTACCAACTGTCCAGCTGTGCTACCAGTACTTCACTACTGATGCACACAAGAGGTGAAGGCTCATTTGCAGCATCTTCCTGAGACTCAGAGGTGTGCCCAGACACAACCTTTTCTTCTGTAGGAGCAGCGTCTCATGTCTGGAAGCCACATACAGATAACCGTGTCAATCAAAAATGAATAAACATGAGCAATGGTCTCCTGGGTGCTCTTCCACCATGGAGTGTGCTGTGGTGACATCTGAAAAGCAAATGCTTTGGATTCTGAATGTTCCATGGTCACTGCCCCCCTTCCTACCACTACAGCCATCTTCTTGTACAAAAATGTGTGAGTGTGCACAGCAGCTGCACACGTCATACAAAACACACCAGGCAGAGCAAGAGCCCTGTGCAAAACAGCTCTCTGCTCTCCATCCTTCCACAGAGCACACACTCAGGATTACTGATGCCAAGGGCTTCCCTTCAGGAATTTTCAATGTCTTCCCACTGAGCAACAAATCATATAATATCCAGAGTCCTGATGTGAGCAGCATGAGTTTCCTGGGGGCATTGCAGAAGACATATGGAAGTGGCATTCCCTCCTTAGTGAGTTGCCAGCCCGAATGCATAGACCATTTCTTCCTGAGAAGGGTGTGTGTCTCTTTTCTGCAAACTTTGTCTTGTGATTATGATCTTGCAGAGTATGAGGGCAAATCAATATGTTGGCTACAAGGCTCCATGGTGAGGAATATGATGGTGGGCATTAGCCTGGAGAGCTGCCCAGATGGGATTCTTCTCATCCAGATTAGCCACAGGCTATGTGCATCCAATTCCTCTCTGCAGTCCATGCCCCAAAATAAGAGAGGTGGCTTTATGATGGGAGGCTTTCTAATCTACAGATGGTCAAGCCTGGATACGAAAAGCATAAAGAGGTGGAGTTGTAGGGACATGGGCAAGGTAGGTGGTAAGTCATAAAAGGGATGCTAACCATTGGGGAAAAGCAAGTGTAAAAGCCAGCATTTGAGACAGGAACTGATGGAAAAACCATGACTTCTGATGGGTGAAGAAGAGGTTTAACCTGAAGGACACTTGAGAATGGGGCTTCTGTGTGCAGCTGTGCCCCAGGGTTCTCTGTGGCTGAACGCAACAAGTGCTAGTGCATTTAGGTTTTTCTAGAAGCATGAAGGGGGTTTTCAGTGGGAACCTCCGCATGTGTTCAACACTTTGGGAGGGCAAGAGGCCAGAGGCTGCTGCTAGTTTGGTTACCCTGCATCTCTAGACAGGCAAGCAGCCTGAGAGCTGACAACAAAATGATCCATGTTCAGAAACTGACCTCTTCCCCCTCCTCCACATCCAGGGGATGGCCACCTAAGATCAGGGCATCCTGTTCACTTCTCACATCCTCTTACCCAACTACCAACTACCGAATTTCCCCTATTCAAATGGGAGTCTCAAGGGAGACATAGCTGTAAATATAAATTAAATACTGATTGGAATGCTTTCTGGAGTGCTTTCTGTGTCCTAGGCTCTGATGATGCATCCTTATTCACTGATTTCATCTTCCTGCAACACTCTGGGCATAGGTTCTGTTAGTAACACTTCACAGAGGAAGAAACCGATGCAAAGGGGTGCCAATGAGCTGCAACGGTCACATATCTAAGAGCTGACCATGGAGGGTTACAAGCACTGACAGTCACCTAAGTAAGGAGAAAGTCTTGTTTACTTCCTGTAAAATGGGAAACTCAGTCTTTCTTGAGAAATTCCCCACCAGGAAAATCATGACCACTGTGTTTTCTCCCTGAGTTAAAGGTCGGTGGGCAATATCTACTTAAATTTCTCTTTGCTGTGGTTCCTCGGGTGAGCTATTAAAATGTGTGGTTGTTGTTCTCTCTCTCTCTCTCTCTCTCTCTCTCTCTCTCTCTCTCTCTCTCTCTCTCTCCCTCCTCTCTCCCTCCCTCCCTCCCTCCCTCTCCCTCCTTCATCCCCTCTATTTTAATTGCTGTCTTCACTAGGCAACAGATACGTCCATGGAATTCAGGTCAAGGAGGCTGGATTTGGCCCTTGTGTCTGTCTCCTGTAATGAACAATACATTTTTAAAAGAGTCTTTATTGACCTTAAAGCGCAAGGGTACAAGACCCCTCAAAGCTGAACTTTCAGAGCTGAACAGCTGATGGAATCGTGGAACAGAAGGAAAGAGAGCTCCCCTGCTGCATATGGGGGACAAAGCTCCAGTGTACCCCAGAGGGGCTCAAGGAGTTCCCCTGAGTCTGCAAACCTCTAAGAAAGAGGGACACCAAGATAAGTAGGGCTGAGTGCAAGTGAAGTCAGACCCTGAGTCTCCTCTTCCAGCACGCAGAGGTGAACTCCTTGACAAAGGAAAATGAAGCAGCTGATGAAGTCTCTAACAATGAGGATTGAAAGAGAATGCAGGGAGAAAGGGCAATTTGTGAAGACAAAGATCTCCCAATAAACTTATCCCTCCCCCCCCACCCCAAGTGAAAGAATTCACGAAAAGCATAAATAATGAGCGTGGAAAAAAAAAAGAGGGAAATCTTTTTGAGACCTGCTTTTAGAAAACAAACTAAAATGCATCATACAAAAAAGTCCTCTAGAAATTAAAAATATACAGCAGGTGCGGTGCTTCATGCCTGTAATCCCAGCAATTGGTAGACTAAACCAGAAGGACTGCTGTCGGCGGCTTGAGTGAGACAAGACCAGGATACATACTGAGCTCTAGGACATCCCGGGTTAGAGAATGATATGGGAGATGGAGGGGAGAGAAGGAGGGAAAGGAGGGAGGGAAAAGGAAAGAAAAGGAGAGGTAGATTTGGGAGAAGACTTAAAAAAAAAAAAAAAGGACTTCACAGAGTTGTCCTCTATTCCCCACACATTCACTATGGCATATGTGGCCCCTTCCAAACACATTATACACACATACATGGGATGGGGATGGAGAGGCAGGGAGTAATTAGAGGCAGTACAATGCCCAAATCAGAAAGTACACCAAGAAAGAAGCTGTAGAGAACAGAACAAACAATATCTAATATAATAAAATAAAAACTGTCAGACTCACAATGCAAGGAAGCTGCAGGTGACATCTGAGCCCCAGAGGACATGGTAGCCAGGCCAGATGGAGGCCAGTCAGGAGCAAAAAAAAATAAGTGGTTTAGGTGGCACATGGGAACATCTTCAAAAAGTGTTTGCATGGCCTCTGTGCGGTCAACAAGGAATGGCATCCAAACTAAAAAAAACTTGTGTGTGTGTGTGTGTGTGTGTGTGCGCGCGCGCGTGTGTTCACAGATGTAAGCACACAAGTGTGAGCATGCTTGCAGGGACCCAAAGTTGACATTGGTATCTTCCATGATCATCCCCCACTTTATTTACTGGAACTAAGTCTATTGCTGAACCCAGAGCTCACCGATTCTAGACAGTCTATCTTGCCTGCTTGCCCAGAAGATTCCTGGCCTCTGCAGACAAGCACCTCGATTAAAGGTGGGCCACATGACCATCTTCCTTCATACGCCTCCTGGGACTGACTTCAGCCTTCGTGCTTTCAGAAAAAGCATTTTATCCACCGAGTCATCTCCATCGGCCCTGATCTAACAGAAATTTTTTTTATTAAGAAATTTTTTTTCAATTAACATACCAATCACAGATCCCCCTCTCTTCCCTCCTCCTGCCCCTCCAGCCTCCCCTCCCCAACCCATCCCACATTCCCTCCTACAAGAAGGTAAGGCCTCCCATGGGGAGTCAGCAGAGCCTGGTACATTCAGTAGAGGCAGGTCCAAGCCCCTGCCCCTACCTCAAGGCTGAGGTGTCTCACCATAAGTAGTCGGCTCCAAAAGGCCAACTCACGCACCAGGGATGGATTCTGATCCTACTGCCAGGGGAACCCTTAAGCAGATCAAACTACACAACTGTCACTTATGCAGAAGGCCTAGTTCAGTCCTATGGAGGCTCCACAGGTGTTGGTCTAAATTTCATGAGTTCCCATTAGTTTGTTAGCCAAAAATTTTTAACAACTATATTAAGTGAAGGTTCTGGAAAGCAGTAGTTTAGCATAAAACTTTTTAATTCTATATTCAGTATATAAATGATATACCAAACAGGACAGAGATTCCGGAAGTCTGCCAAAATAATCAGGAAATATAATGCAATGGAACTAAATTGATGTTTTGCAAAAGAAAATATACAGTATGCGCAAAAGTGCTCAGGGTCACTAATCAATGCGGAAAGCAAATGAAAACCACAAGAGATATACAGTCATCCCGATAAGAATGGCTGCTATCAAAACAAAGATGACAAGCGCTGGCAAGATACAGAGGAAAAGTAACCACCGCACACTGGTAGTGGGAGGATAAACTGTGGGAAAAAGCAGGAAAGTCCTGTAAAAGACCAAATTACTACATAATGCAGCAATCCTCAAATTGATCGTATATCCAAAAGAAGTGAAATTAATATTCCAAAGCCTTGTGTGCATCGTCTGTTTATTGTAGCACTTTCCACAATAGTCAAAAAATGGAAACAAACTGAATGTCTATCAACTGATAAGCTGCTGAAGAAAAAACCACAGTAAATGTACTCAGTAGAAGAGCACTCAGTTAAGAGGGTAGGGCATTGTCATCTGTGGATAGAACATGGATAGAACTCGAAGTCATTAGTGAAATAAACCAGACAACCAGGCAAGCATCACATGTTGTCACTCAGATGTGGGAATGTGCAGATTCTCTGTTTGGATTTTCAACAGGTATGCATTCAAATTGTGGGATTTTATCCCAAAAATTTAATTTCATGGTTTCTCACCCTCAACATTAATAGCTCCATCTAAACTTAGAGTGAACTAAAACCTATGCTTCATTCTAGACCCTTCTGCTGCTGGATGGTCTCTCTCTGCTTCTTTATCAGCTGGATTTTTTATTTTTTTTTTTATAAATTTACATTTTCCTTCTAGAATATAGACTTGGAAAATTGAGCTTATCACCCCCCCACATACTTCTTGTGACCAGTTTTTGTCTTGACTTTATAAACTTTAGATCACAGATGCACACACACTACACACACACACACACTCACACACACACACTCACACACACACACACATGAATGCATGCACACATACAGCCCAGATAAGCCACCTATGTCCAGTGATCAGGTAGACATTTGAACCAAGACAGAAGCCCATGCCCAGACACTGAGTGGACCCTGAGGCATTCTTTTGTTCTTTTGTTATAAAAACATACTCTATCCCTCGGTAGCCACACAGAACAGCCATCCCCAGTTCCCTGGCTGATATTTAGACCTCAGTGCACCTCTCTGCCTGAAGCAGTCCACCTTCCAACCATTCTGTTCCTGTTGCTGCACGTCATGACCAACATTTTGGTTTTCTTCTCTCTTGCTCTACTGTCAATCTACCATGAAAATGCTCCCTCGTGGGACATAATGAAACTTACATGTCTCAACTAAAAGGACAAAGTTCTGGAAACTCCCAAATGTTAAAAGGCTCACAAGAAACCCACACCCCCACACCTCCACACCCCCACCCCTCCCCTTACCCTGCACCATGGTTTCAAAAGGAGCAAACAGTTGCTGGGAGAGAAGGCTATTCACTGAGCCTTCATGTTTACAAGGAACTTCCAGGATGCAGATTTCATGATGGTTGACCACGATGGTTGGGCTTCTCAGTGATGCAGATACCTTTGAAACACTCATGCTCCCATAAGTAATGCCTCATCAATACTCCTATAGGTAATTCCAATAACTCACTGGTTCTCCAACCTAGACTTCAGTGGAGGCATTTCTTTAATCTAAGGAGAGCAGAGGTAACATTTTTCACAAATTTGTAGGGTAATAAGGATGATGTGAAAGAAAATTTAGAAAGCATGGCTTCCTTTCCTCCATATGTCCTAAAATTTTAATAATTTCCCCCAGAGTCCTCTAAAATGATGTTCAGTGAGTATCAAATCCATATACCTACCAAATAAATTCATATTTCAGACAAGCCTCCATGTCCTGCTAGCTGGGGAGTCAACTCCAAG
This sequence comes from Peromyscus leucopus, assembly GCF_004664715.2. Taxonomy (NCBI): domain Eukaryota; kingdom Metazoa; phylum Chordata; class Mammalia; order Rodentia; family Cricetidae; genus Peromyscus; species Peromyscus leucopus. The sequence continues at coordinate 142,970,514 of NC_051063.1, read as the reverse complement.
CAACGGGAAGAGTTTTGCCATCGGGGAGACCTGGGCTTAAATTATATCTCTGCATTTTGACCTGCACATTTTAAAGGCACTCAAAAATGAGACAGAGAGTGGCCCCGTGCTCACATCTAATATCAAATACAATGATAAGGTCAGTTTTCTACTCCAAGTCAAGAAGACACCTGGTAATTTCAATCAGTCATGTGAAACTCCTGACTATTTGCACCAATGGGCAAGTAGACAAATGCTGAGAAATCGTCAGTTTGGGGCCCACGACAGGCTTCTAATCAGTAACAAGGAGTTGGGGTGGTTCAGAGTTTTAAAACCAGAACTCGTGTGGTGATATTTTAATTGTGCTGAAATGTGATTTTATTTGCATTTAATAAAGTTTGCCTGGAGATCAGAGGTCATTAGCGAGCGAGCCAGGAATAGAAGTCAGGTGGTGGTAGCCCACGCCCTTAATCCAATCACATGGCAGGCAGAATCTCTGTGTGGTCAAGGACATAGCCAAGCTGGTGACCCTTGAGTCTTTAATCCAAGTATCAACCATAGAGACAAGGAGGTCTGTATAGACAGGCAGTGATGAGGAAGTCGTGTGGCTGGGCTTAAAGCCAATGAGAATGCAGAACAGGAAAGCAATAAAATGCAAGACACACAGGAGGAAGGTCTCTCTCTCAGTGAGTGGTAAGCTGAAGGGAGTCGTGGCTCTTGCTCTGATCTCTTAGGCTTTAACTCTGTATTTGGCTCTGTGTTTCTTATTTAATAAGACCGTTTAGAAATTCGTCTACAAGCCAGGAAGCCCATGTCGCATCAGGAGGGCTGGTCCTGGAAAGGTCCAATAGTGGCGTGGATAAAATCTTGAAGTTGTCATCCAGATGATACAGAACAGCTGTTTGCCGTTTCCCACAAAAGCAGTGGGGAACTGGTTTAAGCTACAAGGATTTGAGTTCAACATGAGGAAAAAAACATCTGACACTCCAGGATGGTCCAGCAATGAAATGAATTAGCAAGAACAACTGTGGAATGGATTGCCCAGGGCTCTTTGGACATTGTTCCTTACTTGTCAGGAGGGGGGATGGGGTACATCCTTCCTACCGGAGACCTCCTAGGATACTTTCCAGGTCTCTGCTTCTTAATTAGTTCAGCATGGTTTTACATTAATAGCATTATAATCCTGGTGGCAACTGATTAAAAAACAAAAATCAATTTCCCACTCAAATCACCCCTAAAACAAGGCGTCTCTTGCTCTCCCGTGCGCAACAAAAGCCATGCTCTGCACATTTTCATTCATGTGCTTTTACTTTCTTCAGCGAAGTTTTAAAACCGAGATTATTGCAAACCAAAGTTTGGTCCAGGAACACACTGAATTATAAACTGGTGGAAATGCTGAATAGAGATATACAATAGCAACATTAACGGGGCGTTAGCAACAATGCCACTACTATGTCACCACAATGCAAGGAAATCATGTGAAAGAAGCTGCTATTGTAGATAAGGGGGTGCTGCTCCTAATAATGGATTTTCTCTGCACTACTTCTGTGCTTTTAACATTTTTTTTCCATCATGCACAGTGACCTTGGAATAATGCTAAGAACCATATTTTGTATTTAACCTAAATACCAAATTTAAAGACTGAAATAGCTAACACAAAGGGCTTGATTCCATGCTGCTGAAGATTGAGCAAGGTCATGGAATGTGGCTCCAAGACTCATATGTAATGGAAGTAAATCTTTTTTATTGAAAATATGCAATGCATAACTACATTCTTCCAACAAAGGCAGGAATATTTTATGAAAAGAAAAAAAACCAGTGAAATAATACTGGCAGGTGGATACAGTGTAGGTCCCAAAGACAGGTGGGAAGGGCTCTGGCCTCCTCATGTTAATCCCCAGCTGCTCTCTCCAAGGCCACCCTAACGATGTCCAAGGCAAGAAGAGAGTCTTTGCCATTGGCCTACCAAATTCCCCTAACCAGTCTTCCAACCAAGATGATGTGCCGGCTGCATCCCTGCCAGGATGTGCTCACACCGTTACAAGTCTCAGTCGCTCCTCTCAGAATCATGATACCAACCAGCCGGCCAGATGGATTCACCAGCCTGTGGAAGGAGCAGGAAAAAGGTACACCAGTGAAGACTGTGTGCCCTGAACATGGCCTCCTGGTGTTAAACGTTCCTTGCTTCACCTCCCATCCCTGAGCTCTGACAATGACCCCAGCGCTGGTCATTAGCCTCTGTGCTTTCTGGAAAGTTGAGATGACAATAACACCATCTGGAAAAATTAAATGAGTTAGTGCCCACAAAATATAGACTGCGACCGGCCGAGAGTCCGCAGGGGACAATGTCAGCTTGTGGTCTGGTACCAACGGTAAAGACCTTGGCTTCTCCGCAGTTTGGGGCACACTCGCCAGATGTGCAACCTGAGACACAAAGCCAGTTGTGATATTAGAGACAACGGGTTAGAGACAAAACAAAAGAGAAGAGACCCATTCCTCTGCCCATGGAAATACGTAAAGATTTGTAGATTTGGTGTGTGTGTGTGTGTGTGTGTGTGTGTGTGTGTGTGTGTGTGTGTGTGTGTATGCATTAGTGGATGCAGACAAGAAACATCTTGATTGAAAAAGTCACTAGCCAAACTCTTCCATAAGAATAAGGTTCTGGTCTGCAGTGTTTTAGATAGGCCATAGAAATGCTACGAGGTTCGTTGTTCTTAGAAAATAGAGGGAGTTCTGGGCTTAGGGACTTCAAAGGAAATACCTTAAGTAAAAGATTTTATGTTAAAAAAATGCTCTAATTCTGACTTTTATTTTACTGTAACTAGCTCTCCATTTCTCTCATTTATATTCCAGGTTAAATTATCTTTTACAAAATCATGGTGCTTACTCCCCAGTCTAATCATTTTTATATATCCTTCTAAAAAGCCTACCTCCAGTTGCAGAAAAAAAAAAGGTAGTTGGAAAAGCCTCCCTTGCGTGCTCTGGCATCCATGGTGTGCCAACCTCCTGTCTGCACATTTCATCTTCCTGTGCCTGAGGAAGAAGAGTCCACTCCCTTCCACCTTGTCACGTCTCTCTTTACTTTCTCATTGAAATTATCTGAAGAAATTACTAAGGAAAGCTTTTCATTTTTCTAATAACATGCTACCTCCTCTTCCCCAACTGCTATACACTATCATGCTTAAGGCAAAAACAGAACCACATATTCCCACTGAGATTTTCACGGAAATGTCTTTATGGAACCATCACTTCAAAGCTGAAGAAGTGCTGTGAGTTTCCCCTAGTTATCCCAACCTCACAGCTGTCATTAGACTGCCTCCGCGTGGGTCCAGAAAAGAGATGCTAGAATCCAAAAGAAGCTTCCTTCCTGAGCTTCTGATTGGGTCTCCTCCTCTCCCCTGCTCAACATATAAAAAAAGAAGACTATCACAGACAGGAGAGAGGGGCACCAGGTCAAAGAGAACCACAAGCACCACCCTAAGACAACCCAGGTCCTGGGGAAAGTCTTTCTATCACCCCCAGGGTTCTCTAGAATACAGATCACCCAACCCAAGCCCTAACCAAGAACCCTCCATCATTTGTAAAGTGGAGCAAAAGCATCATTAGGGTACCCAGGTGATACAGCACAAGAAAGGATGAGAGGGTGAGAGGGTGGCAGGAGAGGATGATGGACACAAAGTGGCAGGATGAGGAGGAAGAAAGAAAGAAAAGAAAATACAAGGAGGATACGGCAGCCATGTTAATTGAGAATTTACTGTGTGCTAAGCATTGTCTCCTATAATCCTTATAATACTCTAGCAAAGGAAAGCTTGTCATTCTAATTTCCAGGAGAGAAGCTGAGACCCAGAGAGCAGACCTCTGAGTGTAGACACTTATTCTCAGATTGCCAACCTTCTGGTCACAAATTATCTCCCCAAACACAGCATAAGAAGATAGGCATTCATTCACTAAACAACAATAACATCTATATCTGGGTTACACTGCTGTTGGGAATGGCAGAGTCCTTGTGGTTACAATGTTGACTGTTCTCAAACTCTGCTACACTTTATAGGAATGTCTGAGAAAGCCTCCTAGGTGAGTGGCTGTATCTACCCCGAATTTTTAAGTTTTAACACCTTGAAATGAACTTCATTTCCCTTTATTTTGTGCTGCCGGCAGAGCAGAGTTGGGGAGAAGGAGCTCCCTCGACCCTTTGTACTTGCATTCACTATAAAGAAAAATCTATTCATCTGGTTCACAACATCAAGATTCTTAAATTACAGGTTTTCATTTTCTGTGCATCCCAAATCCTTTCTCAACTCAGAGTTGTCTTGGGCCAGAAGTCCTCCCCAAGTTCAAATTCAACCTTCTGTGTTCCAGTGCCTGCTCCTCTATGGACGACATTCCCCCCGACCTCCACCCTAACCACTCCACCAGATCACAGCAATGCAATTGTGTGGTGCCAAGGCATCAATCAATCGACAATCAATCAATCAATCGACAATCCTGGCCCAGAATTTCTCAAGCTTTGGTCCTAGCCATTCCTTCAAAACACTAACTTTCTCTGCCTACTTTAGATAATATTTTTTTTTTGGAACTGAAGTCTTTGAATCCTGTGTCTGTGTCATACTTTTCTTTGCATTCCCAGCACCCTGAGATACAGTCAATCCTAAACTTTGGGGAACCGGAGGAGAGCTAGTTCCTAGTGCCACTTCCCTCTCCCTCCACTACCTCCCAGCTGTTTCTCTCCTTCCCCATCCTCCTGCCTTCGGACATCTTGACAAGTTGCTTACAGCAGACAAATTTAGCATATCCCAGCAACCCATGTCAACACAGGTTCACATAAAAACCAAACAGCAAGTAAATGGAAAAGACAGGGGCTTGGATTTCCCAATACATCTGCTATCTGATCATATTTTAATTCTAGACATGTGTTTTCCATTGTTATTTCCTGGCTCAATTAGGTTACAGGAATTACAAGGTAAACTTTGTGGATGAAAAACCCAGTGCCCAGGTGTTCCTGGGAGATTAAGATCCTAAACAGTGGGGCCCAGGAATTCCTCCCACCCATAAGAGAGAATTGATTAACACACAGTCCCATCGGATGTAGATCCAAGTATGGATCCAGGAATCTACTGCCTTCCTGGTTAGTGTATCATAGAGTTCAGCCGCCCCTTCAGTGGAAAATCAACCCACCAAGCTCATCAAACCCAGATACTGCTTTTGGCCTAATTGCCTGCCTCTTTTTAGGAGGTCTGTTCTCTCAGACACTAGAGTATGCTTTGACTACAAGGAAGGGGTCAAGGTGTGAAGAGACTGCAGTGTTAATGCAGGTGTCACATAAATGCATTAGCTGGGTGGACCAAATAAGGGGAAATATTTTGATGAGAAAATGGCATTTAGAAGCGTTAGTGCATTTAAAACATTTTCCCAGTGTGGTTACATTAGCAGCCCTAAACAATCAGGGGCCAGGAGGTGTTGTTGCAGGGATTGTGAGCTTAAAAAGTTACCCTTATTCCGACACCTATTAATAACCACCTCTGGAAAATTATAAAGCCTGGTGAAAAGAGAATTGTGTGGTTGTACCTGGAGAGTCTCTGTAACTGTGATTCATACAGACAAAAAATCTATATGGCATGATATATGTTTGATTCTCTGCTGAACAAAAAGCTTTTCACACACACAAAAAAAAATCTATTGTTAACTCTAGGTCCTGATGGTCCTATATTTTTTTTTCTGATATTTCCTACTTAAGGAACATATTGTATAATATTCACCAGGAAAAAAATCACATGCAAGCTTATTCCAGACTTGAATAAAAGATTCAGTCATTTGGCTAAAGAAAACCTTAACACATGGATGGGAAAGAATTTTTATCTTCTTGAACTTTTTTCTTCCACTCTGTTGCAACAGGTTATGGAAGTCTCCTCCTGGCTGTACTATGGTGTGTCTAATTGCAAGAAGAGAAAGAGCATTTGGGGAAGGGAGTGCCACTGGGGGTGTTGTCCAGAATGGAAACCAAACGCCAAAGGCTGACTCACTGGACATGCACATGTACAGAGTGACAGAGTCGTGCTTCATGAGAAGAGCAGGTTTAAGGAATTTCCTTCATCCACTGGTGACCACTCACACACCACCGTGAAATCTCCAGCCACTGCTGCTGCAAAGCTTAGAGATTTTATAAGAAAGCTTGCCTCTGGCTATACCAGTAGGGGCTGTGATACTCTTGCTGTCATAATATTTAACAGCGATTTAAAGGGGATTACAGAGAATGAAAATATTTTAGTGCGAGTTCAGCTCTGCAGCCAGACTTCGGATCCACCAGGCAAAGCAAGCCGTTTGTAGACACAGTCTCCCATCTGAGGGATCGTTTGGTAGAAGGCGCAGCTCTTTCAGGAGGTGAACACTGGCAAGCCCCACTTAGGGTTACCTTGGTTTATGTGGTTACAGTGGTTCTTTCCTTGCCATAGAAAATCACAGCGTAGTACCAAATCTCAAAACCCTCCTAGGTGAGGCTCGAGGTGATTCCAGGAGCCATGTCTTCTAGTTCCTTGCAGCTCAGAGGTTTAGATCCCACTACCACATCACCAGCAACTTCAGCTGCAGCATCCATGCATCATGACCACTATCAGAACACCACTGGGGAGGCACTGTACTCAGCCCACCTTGAAACATTAATCTTTCCTGCAACTCTGTACCATGGGTATCATTAACCCACTTCATTTGTGAGAAAGCAGAAGATCAGATGCATGCTAAATCAAGAGGAGCTGGAATCTGGGATCTTGGCTAAAATACTCCCAAGTGTACATCAGTGTCCACTTGAATATTTTCAGAGTGGTAAGGAACACCCTACCACCCAAAGAAATGATTTCTATGATAAAAGTTTCTCTTGAGTTCCTATAATATAGATGGAAATGTTGCCCTTTGGTTAAAATTCTTCCTGTTGGGACCCTCCACAGCAAAGTTAATGTGCCTTTCATTGAGAAACCTTGAAACCATCTAGAGACATCAAGTCTTTCTGGAAATCCTCTTTCTTTCAGCTAAATTCTGAGCCCTCCCCTCTTATGCCTTGACATTTCCTGTGGGTGATGATGTGACATACTCCGAAGCTACATTATTCCAGAGCAGGACTCATTTCTTATTCATATCCTGCCCTTGGGACCTGGTACCCTACCTAGGACAAAGTGAGTTTCTGTACATTCTACAGGATGTACATGACCAGCAAACTTTGAACATCCTGAGTGTCTTTCAAGTTTGGTAGCTTTTCCCAATTCTTCACAGAGTGTGAAGTCAAAATAAAGTCCACAATCCTTGGGTGGTTTTGCTTCTAAGGTCACTAAGATACATCTGGGTGACAGACAGAAGAGCATTCAGATTCTGATGGCTTTCTTCACTTGCAGACTTATCCCAGAAACGTAGGAAATACACTCCTAGGCCTTGGTATATGCTCTTAACTCAAGGTGCACTACAAGAGTAGTTTTCAGACACAATTTCTGGGCTTTGCCCCACTAATTGCAAGGTAAGACTACAATCTAGCCTGGGAGGATATTGTGGGGTCTTGATGCCTACTGTGGACAACAGCTGTTATGCTTTCTGGATTTAATTTGTTCTGGAATTTGGGGAAATTCTTGAGCTTAGCCCCGATCTTTTGTAAATTTTTATTATTTTTAATGCTTATTAGCTTACAAAGATGAAGTTTTCGTTGTTGCCATTTTCAAAACAATTTGATTTTGCTGCTTCTCTCTGTCACCCTTCCTCTCCACACCTTTCGCTCTCTTGTGTCCTCCCACACCCTGTAGCCTCTTCTCCGTTTTCTTGTCACACGTGACCCTCCCCCTTCTCACCATCTCTTCTGCCCCTCTCCTGGTGTCCTATCTAGTTTCATAGGCTGTACCTAGTCTCATAGCCCCTTAGCGGCATACATATCAATATTAAAAGTTATTATCTCCATATGAAACAACATATATGTGTGTGTTATACATATATATGTACTATATTTTCATTATCCATTCTTCTGCTGATGGCTATATAGGCTGGTTTCATTTCCTTGCTATTATGACCAGAACAGCAATAAACACAGATGTGCGAATATTTCAGTAGTGGGATTTAGAGCCCTTGGTGATGTGCCCAGGAGGAGTATAATTGAATCATCTGTTAGTTGTGTGTTTAACCTGTGGGGAACCCTCCATAGTGGCTTTCATAGTGGTTACACTAGTTTGCACTGTCACCATCAGTGACAGAGGGTCCTTCTTTCCCTTCAGCCTTCATCATTTGTTTTCTTGATCATTCTGGTCGGGGTGAGATGGCATCTCAGAGTGGTTTCAATTTGCATTTCCCTAATGGCTAAGGGTGTTGAACAGTTTTTTATCAGTTAGTGAACATTTGTGTTTCTTCTTTTGAGGACTGCCTGCTCATCCCATTAGTCTATTTATTGACTGCCAGTTTTACATTTTGGGTGTATAATTTTTTTTAGATCTTTCTATATTCAGGAGATCAACCTTCTGTCTGAGGATTAAGCTAATTTTGTACAGTACTTGCCACTGAGATAAATACCTTCCATCTTGGAGGGGAATTTCTTGAGGCTTAGGTTGTGAAAATAGGACAAGAAACAACAGGGATATTTTTAAGACAGGCTGCTTACAAGGAGGTAAAGCAATACAATGTAAGAAGATGAAACAGACCTTTCTGCAGCAATGCTCAGGAAGAAAGACACAACTCAGTCCAAACAGCTTCAGGGAGTTCCTGAAACTGACCCAGATTCACTCGACCTCCTCAAAGGTATATGAGTGGTAAAGACTGCAGAGTGTTGATCTCAGACAAGCTGAGATGCCTAAAAGGCCAGACTAGATCAGATGCTCAGAAGCAGAGACCACCCAAGCATCCTGGAAGATGCAGGGGCTAATGGATCTCTGTGAGTTCCAGGCCATTCTGCTCTACATAGCAAGTTCTAGGCCAGCCAAGGCTACATAGTGAGAGTATGTCTTAAAAAAAAAAAAAAAACTACAAATGAAGAAAGTAGGTGGCCATAGTAGTGGATTTATTGCTGGTTCTTTATGCTGTCCCATTGGTCTACATGTCTGTTTTGTTCCAGTACCAGGAGATTTTTATCCCTGTCACTCGAGGCGAGGCCTTATTCTTTGTGCATATGATTGCCTCAGCTATGCATATTTTCATAGAGCACCGACAGCTGATTTCCCTTTCAAGCACATTCCGACAAAGTGAAGGCCTCTTGATTCCTACCAGCAGATGCTATTCAGCCCCACATCTTAGAATCAGTCCGGATTCTTCAAAGGAGACTCACGGAGTTTTGTACTCAGGACCTGAGCATCAGGTCAGCCTAATTCATTCGATTCTCATCACCCTATCTCTGATTAACTCCCTGTATAGTACATTAGTAACATGAGATTCACAGTTGTTCAGTTCAGGTAGGATTTGCTGGGAGAATAAGCAAGTCCCTAGAGCTCAGTAAGTAAGCCATGCAAGGTCATTGCATTCTCATGTGGAGAAAGGGGGCCAAGGGAACTCAAACTTACTCTTCCATGATTCCTCCTGGAAATCTCTCTTCACTCCCCACCAGATTAGTGATTAGAATGGGGTGGGGGGTCCTCTGTTATCACTGCAACCCTCTAGTGTCCCTTCCACAGGAGAATGAAACAGAATCTACATGATCCTGGAGGACTGTATCTGCTGAAGCTATTGGTTTGCATTCCCTCTTTCTCTCAGTGATGAAACCGTCTCCTGTGACAAAGACTTCATGTTTCTGCTGCTTCTGATTTGTTGCAGGCTTTAGAATTGCTTCTTCTTGAATTTCTGGCAAGTGCAGAAGATTTCCCTCCCAAGTAAAAGATAGTGAGCCCACAGAAATTAGCAGAAGAACGTTTATAACATCATTCAAGAACAACGAACTTCTCTTGTATGTTTAGTTTGGACAGCAACAACTCAGACAGTGTCATCTGTCTAACCACTAGCTCCAACTCTACAAAAGCTGGTGGCATCCTCAACCTCAACGGCTAGGCAGTGAGAGCACCAGACTCACATTTTCACAAAGCATCTTCTAGGGCGGGGGGGGGGGGGCAGCGGGGGGCGCGAGGGGAGGGGCAGTCTGGTTCTCCCCTACCTCACGGAAAGGTGTCTCATTGCTTCTGATTAATGTGATGGATCAAGGGCACATTCTTGAGCCCATTGCTGCCAAGTAAGATTTAATGCTTTGATTGGCCACCTGGGTCACATGGTATTTCCTAAAGCCAGATGTGGGTCTCCTTTGGAGCCATGTGCATGTGGAGTAGGGATAAATTAAATCTTCAAATGGAAGTGGCTTTGTCCAGAAAGGAAGGCGTGTGTTCTTTGAAGCCTCAGATGCCGCTTGCTAACTATCACTTAGTTTCAGGGTACTCAGCACCCACAGATGAGCCTGCTCTGTGCCTTTCCTGGCATCCTTTGTCATAAGTTTTGTCTTGTCCTCCTTTAGCATCCAAAAGGGCATTTCACCCTAGATCAAAAGACTCCAAGTCCAGCCTTCCTCACAACAGAAACCAGGCTAGGCTCGACCTATCCCCCCACGAGTCCAGTGGACTAAAAGGTGCTTTGCACAACCTTCCCAGAGACTATGTCTTCAAAGGGAATAGCCATTGTTCTTTCTATAGCACTCTTAGTATCAATTAACCTGGGTTTTTCAGGTGGCTCAGTGGGTAGAGAGGTTCCTGCCCACTAAACCTCATGACTTGAGTTTGATCCTCCCAGAACCAACATGGTGAAAAGAGAGAATTGACTCCCACAAGTGGTCCTCTGACCTTGACGCAGCCACCATGATGCACACATGATTACACACACACACACACACACACACACACACACACACACACACACACACACTAGTGATAGATAGATATAGATAGATAGGTAGATGAAAGATAGATAGATAGATAGATAGATAGATAGATAGATAGATAGATAATAAATGAAATTCCATCACTGCTGGCCTAGTTTGCTTCTCTCTTGCTATGATAAGTCACTGAGCAAAAGCAACCTGAGGAGGAAAGTGCTTATTTGGCTTTACTTCCAGTCATGGTACATCATGAAAGGAAGTCAGGGTGCGAACTCAGGGCAGAGAGTAGAGGAACTGTAGTAAAATCCGTAGATTTTAGGAATGATGTTTTCTGGCTTGCTCCCCATGGCTTGCCCAGTCAGCTTTCTTTTACAAAGGGTCACCTGCCCAGGTGTGGTTATTTCCCAGAGTGGGCTGGGCCCACCCACATCAATCCTTAGTCAAGGAAATTTCCCTACAGACTTGCCTATAGGCCAGTCTGATGGAAGCAGTTCCTCACCTGAGGCTCCTCCTTCTGAGATGGCTCCAACTTGTGTCAGGTTGACTAAAAACCAAACCAGCTTACAACTACCTTGTTTATATCTTTTCTCGTCTCCTTTACAGAGGCACTATATTACTGTCCTTCTGAAATCTATACACATTTCACTTCCCTGACTCCTCATCATATACTAAAAGAAAATAAAGTAATTTAATCTAGCAAGATTTATTCTCAGTAAGTTCATCCTAGCTTCTCAGACCACTGCTGCTCTTTTTCAAAGCTCACAAACTGTCCGGTTAATCGTGTATTCTCGAGTTTCACTCAAGAACAACACTAAGCTCATTGGTGTGTTGTTGTGGTTGTTGGGGATTTGGGGGGTGTTTTTTGTCAAGCTCCCCTTCTCTACTTTGCCCAGTCAGAGCTGTGTATGTCAGACCCCATCTCTCAGCACCTCCTCCTCTTCTTGAGAACCAACTACTGGAGGATTATCCTTGAGTCTCCTGATGAGACCTCGAAGTCAGCCTCAGGGTCAGCCTCACGAGGGCCCAGTTTGTCACCTCTAAGTAAGAACATGATCCTTTCTCCACACTTTTTCTGTAAGGTGAGGGCTAATGCAAAAGCCACCTAGTACCAGCTTTCTTTCTTTCTTTTTTTTTCTTTTATGAAAATATATCTTCATCATATAATCTATTCTGATATGACTCCCCCCCCCCCGCCTATTCTTCCCAGTTCCTCCCCACCTCCTCTCCCATCCAGATCCACACCCTTTCTGATTCTCCTTAGAAAACAAACAGGCATCTAAAGAATTATAAGAAAATAAAATACTGCCGGGTGGTGGTGGCACACGCCTTTAATCCCAGCACTCGGGAGGCAGAGGCAGGCGAATCTTTCTGAGTTCGAGGCGAGCCTGGTCTACAGAGCAAGATCCAGGAAAGGCGCAAAGCTACACAGAGAAACCCTGTCTCGAAAAAAGAAAGAAAGAAAGAAAAGAAAAGAAAATAGGATACAATAAACAGAACACAAACGAACGAACCAGAATAGGACAAAAGGCACAAACAAGAAAAACAACCAAAGAAAAAAGCACAAGAAATGAATATAGACACAGAGACACATGTGTTCACACACACACAGGAATCCCATAAAAACAAAAAACTGGAAGCCATAATATATATGCAAAGTACCTGTAAGGGGAAAACAATGTTCTGACTTAACACTATGAAACAAAGAACCTCCAAAGATACCACTGAGTTCATTTTGTGTTGACATCTACTGCTGAGTATGGGGCCTACCCTTGAGAGTTGTTTCTTTCCCCAGTGAGACTCCCTTGGAAAAAAAAAACTCGAGATAGAGTATGTGTCCACTTCTTTCAATTCTAAGACTCCATCAGGTACAGACCTGTGCAAGCCCTGTGCATACTACCACGGTCTCTGTGAGTTCATATGTGTGCCAACTCTGTTATATCGAGAAGGCCGTGTTTCCTTGGTGTCCTCCATTCTTGCTGTCTTATATTTTTTCTGCTTCCTCTTCTGCAGAGTTCGCTGAGACTGAGAGACAGGATTAGATGAAAACATCCCCTTTAAGAGTGAGTATCTCAGCATCCCTTGCTGTGGATCTCTGTTTTTTCCCTCCCCATCTGCTGCAGGAGGAAGCTTCTCTGATGATGGCTGAGCAAGGCACTGATGATCTATGAGTATAGCAGAATATAATTAGGAGTCATTTTATGGCTATGTTCCCTTAGCAGAACAGGAGTATTTGGTTTCCCCTAGGTCCATGGCCTATCTATTCTCAGATTCTTAGCCATCCAAGCAGTGCTGGGGATGGATTCCATCTCACGGAGTATGTCTAAAGTCAAATCAGACATTGGCTGGTTGTTCTCACAAGTTTTATGCCATTATTGCACCAGCTTATCTTGTAGCAGGCCACCTTTGTAGATGGAAGGGTTTGTGGTGGTGTTTGGTGTTTGTCTTTCTCTTTTGGTAGCATACAAAGTACCTTCCAGTACCATGAGCACTAGTCTGTACAAGTGAAGGATGTAGGTAGGCACCAGCTTGAGTTCTTAATGTTCAATGAGTTGTGTAGGTGTTTTCTTCAGCAATAGGGCCTTACCATCAGTTTGTGGAGAGAAACCAACAGTCTTGGCAATAACCTGGGTTGTTTGGGGGTTCCTATAGGTCCCCTTTGGTCAAGAAGTCAATTAGATGTAACCCAAATGTGGTACTGAAAGCTTTATTTGGTGACAAGAAGGCCAGCTGAGTCTCTATCTCCCCCATTATTGAATGATTTCATTTATATTACCTTCAAATGTGTAAATATTTTAGGAAGCTTCAGTAGAAGCTTCCTATATTAGGTGTGACCCTCAATAGCTCTGAGTTTTAGCTGTCCTTCCCTGTATTCCCTCCTCCCCATTCTCCCTCTCCCTCCCTGTTTGATCCTCCTGGCATTTCAATCCCCACCACACGCTTCCTCCAGCCATAACTGTCTACTATTTCTCCTTCCGAGGGAGAACCCATCTCTTCCTCCTAGTCCCTTACTCTCTGCCTAACCTCTGTGGTATATGGCTAGCACAAGCATTCTTTTTGGAAATCGGCTCCCTTCTCTTCTCCCATTACGTGCTTTTGTAAGGAATGTATTGGGATAAAGCTGCTGTGTACCCACAGCCCAGGCCTAGAACTTCAGGATGCATGTTCAGTTGGATCGTTGCTGGATAGTCAGTGTTAACCAAGTTGGGTTTTGTTTTTTGATTATTTTTAAAATTATTGTTGCAAAGTAAATTTGCCTGCAGGTTGGAGGGTCACTATATGGGTGGAAGGTTGAAAATTCTTCAAAATCACCCAATTTATCTGAAACATTACACCCTAGGAGTCAGTCTAGTTGGGCAAGACTGACTGCATTTAGCCTTTCTTTCCATTTTCCTCTGTGGATATCTTCGCCTTTAAGAATTGGTCCAATTTCCATTTCACATTTAAAATCCCAACTAACTCAGCATAAGTTAATGAGAAAATCCACATCACACCACCTTTTAGAGCTCAATTACACAAAAATCAGAGTGGTATTGGGTGTATGTCTGGGAAAAATAGATTTCCAAATTGGTGTAAAGTGTACTTAATATTGATAGCTCTGTAATTTCCAGAAGAGTTCAGAAAGTGAGTGATGTAATTAGATTTTATTTGAAGTTTTTCTTTAGATTTAAAAGGGAAGAAAATCAATACATTATCTTGCTATGAAGTAGAAGTAAGTGAATGGCCCATCTGTCTTAATTTATTGCATGAACTGAAGAGAATAATATTCACCTCTCTGAATGATATTTTATATCATAAATAGATACTGTGCTAATTTTTAAAGGCAAAATTCAATATTTCCACAAAACAGAAAGATCGTCCTCCATTCCTGGCCCCCAGTATAATTGAGTGCAGAGATGGTGAATAAAATATGTAGGTAACCTTTTACCTCCACTTGTAATTTAACATTTCCTTCACTTTTTGCCAGTCTCCACATCATATAAAAACAAGCACTGTTTTGCTGGTTTTCTTTGCATGTGCCTATGGGTGTGAGTAAAATGTATGCATGTGGTATACGCACACATGTGTGCATAGATATGGTGTGGAAGCTATATAAGGTACCAGTTAGAGCTGGCATTATAGTTCAGTGGTTGAGCACTTACCTATTATGTATATGGACTTGGTTTGATCCCTAGCATTGAATAAAAGGGTTGTGTTTGAAAAGTACATGGTGGATACTCAAAAAATTCAATGATAATTATTACTAATTTTCTAATTATGTGATTATGTGACCTTAAAATTACCAAGGTATTTCTCAACCCTGATGCTCTCCACCCCTTAGAGACTAGCATCACAATCACTTGGTGGCCATGGAAGAAGTGATTCTTTGCCAAAGAGGTACACTGCTTATTTAAAGTCCGTAAGTGTCCTGAGTGTGATGAAGACACAGATTGGGGAGTGTGATGGCTATTCTTGGTTGTCCCCTCGACTATATCTGGAATGAACTACAATCCAGATATGGAAGGCACACTTGTGATCTGGATCTTGAGGCAAGAAGACAACATGATTTTGATCCAAACCTTGAGGCTGGAAGGCACACCTTTAATCTGGGCCACACCTTCTACTGGAAGCCTATATAACGACAATGGAAGAAGGAAGGGTTGGTTTGTCCTTCACTTGATTCCCCTCCCCTTGTCAGCACATCCATTCCTTCACAGGCATTGGAGCCTGCTTCTTCAGGATTTCAGCATCTACAGAAGACCAGCTGGGACACCCAGCCCCATGGGACTGAGCAGCTACTAGAGTCTTGGAGTTTCCATTCACAACTAGCCATCGTTAGACTGTAGTCTGTAAGTCATTCCAATAAATTCATATATATATATATATATATATATATATATATATATATATATGGAGAGAAAGAAAAAAGATTTATTCCATAAGTTCTGTGACTGTATAGAACCCTGCTGACTTAACAAGGAAGATGGGTAGAATTGCCATAGTCAGACACAAGTGAAATCAACATGTCTGCTTTCTCACCTGGTCTAGATGCACACAAGCAGGCTACTTTCCTTCCTCTTCATCAGCTAGTGACAGTGAAAGGAATGCTAGCATTAGGTAAGACGTCCGAGGACTCAGAACCTGCTGTTTGTATGTCGAAAATTTTCTATTTGCACTTAAAACTGTTTATGATGTTGTTTGCTTGGGAAAAGTGTGAGCTTGGGGAAATTTAAGTTTGAAAAAAGAAGAAGAAACCCATGTAGAATGTTTCTGGGAAGGCAAAGGCATCCCTGGTGCCCTGCTCAGGGCTCTTTCACTTCTTTAAGGGGTATGCCTCTTAAAGTCCCTGTGCCTCTCTCCTCATCTGTGAAGAGGCTGCACTAGATGGTCACAATCTCATCGTACTAAAGTGTTCTAGCTGAGCACGGCAGTGCCAGTGCGAGGCAGCAATCCCAGCACTTGGTAGGCTGACACATGAGGGCTACAGGTTCAAGACCAATGTAGACTATATTATCAAGACCTTGTCTAGAAATAAAATGTACAAAAAAAAAAGGAAGAAAAGGAAAGGGGAGGGGAGAGGAGGAAAGGGGAAAGGAAGGGAGAGGAGGAGAGATGAAGAGAAAAAAGATGGAGCGGAAGGGGAGATAAGAAGAGGAAGAAAAAACGGGGAGGAGAGGGAAGAGAAGAAAGAAAAAAGTAGGGAGAAGGGAGGGTTGAGGAGGGGAGGAAAGGGGAGGGGAAAGGACTGGAGGGAAGAGGAGAGGAGAGGAGAGAAGAGAAGAGAAGAGGAGAAAAAACAGGAAGGGGAAGGGAGATAGGAGGAAGAAAAAACAGGGGGAGGGTTGGAGAAGGGCAGGGTTGGGGAAGGGGAGGATTGGGGAGGGGAAGGTTGGGGAGGGGAGGGAGAAGAGTAAAAAGAAAAAAAACAGAATGAAGAGGGGGAAATGTTTCTGAGTTTCTGACTCCTGCTCCCATTAGAAAGAATCTTACTGACTCGTTGATTTTTCTGTCCTCTTTTTACTTCCCATAATCAACTGCTAGGACATAGCCCCAATCTGCCCACTACTGTCCATCTCCATTGCAAATACCCTGGCCCATGCTCACCACCTCTCACCAGGTCACAGCAGAGACTTCTTTAAGAATGCCATTACGAAATAAAAATCTTAACATCCCTGCTATTGTAACCCAAAGTCTTTCTTTTATTCCTATATTCTCAACCGAATCCATGGTCTTCATGACCCTGTAGAATTTGGTCCCTGGCTTCTCAATCCTCTGTTCCCCCACTGCCCACACACTGTGCCCCAGCCACAGAGGGCTGCTCTGGTCCTTGATCATGTTGAGCTTATTTCTGAGACCTTCTTTCAGTCTTTTTCCTTCAGACATTCTCCTACATGCTCAAGCTTTGGATCCAACGTCAGTTCCTCAGAGAATGTTCCGCAATGTCTTATCTAAGGACACCCCTGTCCTACCAACAACCATCACTGTGTCACAGGGTTTCAGACCTCTTGTCATTGAGATGTTCTTCCTGGTGCTGGAGAGACAGTCCAGTCAGCCAAGGGATTGTCATATACACAAAGGACCTGAGGTGAGTCACCAAAAACTCACATGAACAAAATCGGATTGTAGTTGCATAAACCTGTAATCCCAGCACTGAGAAGGCAGAGACAGCCACGTCATCCAGGCTAGCAGTCCAACCAATCTGGCTACTTGAAGAAGCTCCAGGTCAATGAGGAGAAACGTGCTGAAAATAAGGTGGATGGTGTCTGAGGAATATCTGGAGGTTGTTTCCTGATATGCACCTATGCATGCATACACACACACACACACACACACACACACACACAAAATGCATGCACAAATATATGCAAATAGAATAAGTGGCCTCCTTATGTCTATTTTTGCCTTTTACCTGACAGCAGTGCACCAGCTGCAGCTTGTCTCATAGCTGCTCAGAGTATTGCCAGGACATCATCACCACTCAACAAGTAACTATTGAACACAAGATGGATTCCTTGTGAGTTGGAGCCTGCTGGACATGAGCAGTTTGGATGGTAACTCAGTGGGTGACACTGAATGTCCAAAATCACCATAAAATAAGATGAAAATTGTAGGGCCAATGAGATGGCTCAGTGCGGTAAAGGCACCCATTGCCAAGCCTAAAGACCTGAGTTTGATCCCTGGGACCCACATTGTGGGAGGAGAGAACCAATTCCTGCAAGTTGTTCTCTGACCTCCACCTTACCCACACACATATACAGCATACATACACAAATAAATGTGTAATAAAAAACTAAATAAGCAAATATTGTAACATCAGATATCTATACCTCATGAGGACGATGAAGATTCCAGAACGTTCTGAGAATGTTCTGAGAGGGAGTGGGGTGGGGGGTCCAGATAGACTCTTCTATGGTCAAACTCAAACTTGTGCATGGTGGAGTAACTTCCTCTGCTAAAGAAAGGAAAAGACCTCAAGGTGTGAGCCCTGAGGAAGTTCTGGACTGGCTGTTATAGCACCCAGCATGCTTTCCCCACTGTGCTCACACTCAGTCTCTGGGTTCCTGGTCCGCAGGAAGGAACTGGTAGCACTGACTGTCACGTGAGAAAAACTAAATCCAGCCTGTGAGAAGAGGCTCTGGCATTACAATATGCTCTCAGGAAAACTTGAGGCTCTCCATTTCCTTTCAGTGAACGATATCCATTAAGATGTTTTAGGCCACAAGTGGCCTCCTGACAGGAAGAGTTGAAGTAACAGAAGCTTCCGCTTCTGCCCACAGTGAGAGGTCAGAGGAAATGGAAGGAGCGCCCATCAGCCCCAAGTGGACCAGGGAGACGCTCTCTTCACCTTCGTCCCCTACAAAATCGTCTCGCTCCACTCAATCTCAAGTGCGAAAGGGTGAAGGAAGAGAACGCGGATTCTTAGTGTCTTCCTCCTCTTCTTTTCTCTCTCCCTGTACCTCCGCGCATGCCTCTTTCTCCCCCTTTCCTTCTCTCTCCCTCCCTCTCTCTCTTCCTCTCCTCACTTCTTCCCTCTCTTTCCCTCTTCCCCTTTCTCTTTCCTTCCCTCTCTCCATCAATTTCACAAACTGTCCTTTTACTTCAACGTCCCTCCTCCTCTGTGTCCTGAAGATGCATCTTCCTGGATCGAGGCTGACTCCCTTGGACCTCTGCTTTCCAATGGCATTAGGCTGCCTCCATGCCGGCGGCGTGCATCGTTCAGGGAAAGGCCGGAGCTTGCACTGGAGTGCCTCCAACAGCTCAGCCTGGTTTCCCCTGGCTCTGGAACCCAATCCCACTCCCTCTCCTCAGTCCCAGTCCCAGCGTGAGAGTGACACCCCACCAGCTGTATTGCCACAGAGAGTCCCTCACCAGCCTTCACAGGCCTCCCATAACCCCACCCAGACCTTTGTAAATAGTCGCTCTATTAAATTCTTCCTTAATTACCCTGTTAGAGTGAGCCATCTGTTTCCTGCTGGGACACTGACTGATACAAGAAAATTCTTTCTCAAGAGTTATGCAACACACCCATCTCTCCTTCTGCCTTTTCCTACCCTCTGCCTCTGCCAAAGAAGAAAAGACAGAAACCCTTTTTTTTGGCAGTGCTTGGAATTGAACTGAGGGCCTCAAGCATGCTGGGCAAATGCTCTACCTCCAAGCTATATCCCTGGCCCTCTTTTTGCTTTTTTTTTTTTTTTTTTTTTTTTTTTTTTTTTGAGATAGGATCTCACTGAGTTGCTTACACTGCCCTTGAATGAATATATGTCCCTCCTGCCTCGTACTCCAAGCAGCTGGGATTACATGCCTGGACCACCAGGCCCCAAACAACAGCCAACCTTCCCCTGAGGTTTCCGTGAGCAGCCTGTGTAGAAACTCCTAGGAAAGGAAGGATCCAATATTTCAGAGGATGAAACAGTGACTGATCATCAACCAACGATGTCTTCCACATGGGGTACTACAAAGAGAAAAAATGCCTAATGTAGTGTCATATAGACCTACAGTTCCAGCTGCCCAGGAGGCTGAGGGATGGACATTTTTGAGGCTAGGAGTTCGAGACCACCATGAGCAACAGCAGAAAGGCTCTGTTTTATGATGACAACAACATAATAATAACTTTCAAATAATGTGAAACTGCCTGTAGGTGTTATTCTAGGGAAAGATCAAAGAGATGATCGTCCCCCCTGTTCTCTGGATGCAACCGTATGAATAACAGTTGCCTGCAATTATCATAGCCACTGTGGCAGTATGTAGGAAGAAGGCTCCAGACTCTGTTTCTCAACCTGCGGGTCGTGACCCCTTTGAGAGGTCAAACAACCCTTTCACAGGGGTCACCCAAGACCATAGGAAAGCACAGATGTTTACATTACCACCCATAGCAGTAGCAACATTGCGGTTACAAAATAGCAACGGAAATCATTTTATGTTTGGGAGTCACCACAACATGAGGAACTGTATTAAAGGGTTGCAGCATTAGAAAGTTTGAGAACCAATACTCCAGAGGAAAGATGCACTGGAGAAGGCTACCAGCTCCCGGTTGCAGACCCATAGAAATGCCTTCAGAGGACCAGCCACTGTAAGAAGAGCACTTAGCTAAAAAATGGTCAAGGCTTTCCTTCAAACTGAACCCTAAAGGGATAACATATGTATTATTGAATACCAGCCCTGGAAAGGGAGCGTCCACACCTAGGTCTTCCAACCTCAATTAACCTTATCTAGAAGTTCCTCACAGACCTGGCCAGAGGATTAACCAGGTGATTCTGGATCCTGTTGACCATCAATATTAGTCTTCCTTCCCTCTAGTTCAGAGGGATCCAGTGTTGTTGACCAGCTTCAGAGAGCATCACCACCATATCTAACAAACCCTTAGGAAAGAAAAAAGAAAACTGACTGTATTTTATCCACAGGAAACATGAGGCAAAGGATTTTTGATCCAGCAATAAGTAACCAGTAAAAAGGAAGAAGTAGACATTCCTTCCCTACCACCAACCACGAGACACAGGGCCAGAAAAATAGGGCACACTCAGACCCACCACTTCAGACAATACATTCTGCTGTATTGTTCACAGTTTACAATTATTGCCCAGGGTTCTCCTTCTCAGATGTAATCTTTAGTATCCCAAATCTTTCTTGGGGCCAATCCCATAGTCCATATCTGCATGACAGCTCACACACAGAGTTGGGCTTGTTGGCTAAAGGATCCCAATCTCCCATCACTGAGATCTATTGGGAAATATTAAAAAAAAATCTCTTTTTAGTAGATCAGAAAGTTTCAAGTTCTCTGGACTCATGATTCCTTCATAGTCAAGAGAGAAAAGAAAAAAAAAATTCAACATTCCGAGTTTTTCTCTATGTGATTCTATCTGCCTATGTTAATAATATCAAAAACTGAAATTGAGGGCTAGAGAGATGGCCCAGAGTTTAGGCGCTCTTGCTGATCTTCCAGAGGACCTGAGTTCAATTCCCACACTCATGTTGGGTGGCTCCCAACTATCTCTAACTCCGGCTCCAAGCAATCCAATGCCCTGAGTTCTGCAGGCAATTGCACTCGTGTGTGTGTGTGTGTGTGTGTGTGTGTGTGTGTGTGTGTGTGTGTGTCTGTGTCTGTGTCTGTATACATACATACACAACTAGAAATAAAAATAACAAATTCAAAAGTGTTTAAAATATCAATTTATTGATTTATATTTAGATAACAAAATAAACAATTATATAAGTTAACATAAATGACACATGCTTATAAAAATAATATTTTCTGAAGGAAAAAAGATGATGAGAAGAGTGGGACTATGCTTCCTTTTTACAAATACATTTAATGTTTGGATTAATAAAGTCCAGCTGGAGTCTCATATCTGCTTCTGCATTTTATCTGATGTGATGTCGTACAGCTTGTATGGGAATGAAAAAGATTTTTAAAAAATGGTATTATGATTCATCTTGACCATTTCCAACCTTCTTCTCTTGGAGCTTGCTGTCCGTGGTTCTCAAGTTTACCTGAACCGCTGTGTGTGTTCAGTCCATAAAACAACAAGATCTTGCTCAAGCAGTCTCAGAGCCCCACACAGCCTGCCCTTTGTTCTGTATCCTATGCCTCAAGCCCCTCCAGACCTGCTACGAGCATGCTGTAATGCTCTGGACCAAAGTAGTGTCTCTCATACATAGTACAGTGGGAAAGCTGAGGGGTTGTACCAATGGGCACTCGTCCTGTTGCTCCTGACTTGTGTTCATCGCCAATGGCCTTTATTCTAAACGTTGTTACATTTTGTTTATTCCTTTATCGTGTATGTCTGTGAATGCAGATTTGCACGTGGAATGTGGAGATGCCTTGTTGGAACAGTAGGACACACACCGGTCTTATATATGGTAGGTCAGTACAGATCATGTTTGGTGGCATAATCTACCAGTCTTTTGATGCCACTGAGATTATTTTAAGTTTAAAATGAATAATAATCATTTAGCCATGCCTAGTGGTATAGATCTATAATCCCTAGTACTTAGGAAAATGAGACAAAAGAATCACAAATTTGATATCAGCCATAACTACAGAGTAAGTTCAAGACCAATCTGGTAACTTAGTAAGACGCTGTGTCAAAACTAGTATGAAGAGAAGGTTAGGTAAATTAATTAATTAATCTAATAAAAAAACAGCAAATAAAAAAGTCACAACAGTCTTACCCAACTGTGAGCTCTGTGAACTATAACAGTGATTGTCCAGGCAACAATATGACCATGGGCACCATAATAGCACCAGTGTTACAGGGATGGCTGACCACGTTCTGACTGCATTTTAGGCCAGCTCCACACAAGGAGAACACGCATGGCACTGTAAATCTTGCAGGAACCCTTGGTTGTGGAGTTCACGGGCCCCAAAGGTGAAGCTCCTCCTGTCATTTTGCTAACCTGACATAGTACCAAACTGCCCTCTAAATTTATATCTCAGTGACTGTGGATTAGTGCTGCTCTCCATCCTCTTCAAAGAAGAGTTTGGGGGTTTGTTGTTGTTGTTGATGGTGGTTGACACACAAACTCGTAACAAGCCAAAGTGCCGAAATTAAGTATGAGTGGAGGACTAGAGAGGTGGTGAATCAGCTAAGAGCACTTACTGTCCCTGCAGAGGACTCTGCCTCAATTCCTAGCACTGTACAGAAGTTCACAACTGCCTGTAACTCCAGTTCTAGAGGACCTGATAACCTCCTGCACACATGTGGTGACTATAAAATCATTCCAGCAAACATACATACACATAAATAAAATAAATCTTTATCTTTAAAAACATGTCAGTGGAGAGCTCAGCCACAAAAGGGACATCTATGTCACACACACACACACACACACACACACACACACACTATTAAGGTTTAGGTTTTATTGTGAGTGAGAGGGAAGAAAGATTGTAAGAGCCAGAGGTCAGAGAGGACCAGAATGAAACAGTATCCTCTCGGTATGACTGGACCATGGCACTCATGAACGCATAGCAGTTGTGATGTTCTGTACACAATCAAACCAGTCAGCCTTCTAGCATCAGTCTCCACCCCCTAGCCGAGAAACTGTTTATTAACAGTTGATAGGGAAAGTCCAGTTTCTTGAAGGTCTCGGCCTCTGGTAGATAGCCTCCCACTCAGGACTATGTGGGTAGCACAAATTGGACTTAACCAGCTATTTTTCAAATAGTGAGGAAATAAAGTTAGGAGTGGGTAGAAAGATAGGAGCTGATCTGGGAGGAGTTACCTGGAGGGGTGTAGTGTGAATACGATCAAAACACATAGTATGAAGTTCTCAAAGAATTAATAAAACATAATTTGAAAAAGAGAACTGAGGAGGTAGCTCAGTGACTTGATGGTGGAGCAGAGCTGGCCTAGCATGCATGAGGCTCTGGGTTTAATGTCCGGGACAGAACAAAGAATTATGAAATGCTAATCCTATGGCAGTCCTCAGCTTAAGTGTTCTGTATTTATCATTTCAATCAATCCTGAAACAACCCTGTGAGGCTAGTAACATCTCCATTTTTAGATGAAGAATCCGAGGCTCAGACAGCATGAAGAATTCTACACAAAGATGCAGCTGTGGAGGGCAGGACAGGAATGGGAGTCGAGATCTTATCTGCTCTGATGCCTGCTCGCTGAACAGCCACGTTAAAGCCTGCTTCCTACTGCACTGAAAATACTGCGGTAGAAGTAAAGATGCCGACTGAGAAGACCTGGTGGGAACCAATATTAATTAGGTCCATGGAGGTTGTAGAGGGAGCCACTGGCTCTGAAAGGAGACAAGAAAAGGAGACAGCAGTCCGCTGAACATAACGTGCTCTGATGAAAAAGACTATGAGGCGATAGACCAGGGAGGTCTTGTGATCCAAACCAGATACCACACCGCGAGGACACTATTCTGACCTGCACACCGGGGCTTTAAGACTCTCCCCTAGTCTTGTGTTACATTCAAATAACCCACCTCTTAACACTGTCAACGCTGGGATAGACCAGTTGACATCCCAGTAAACTGACAGCACACCAAAGGTGCTGATTTATCTCAATCCAGGACAAGTCCTCATAGTCAGAAGGAAATCCTAATGTAATGAATAGATTAAAATCTGGATCATAAGACTAACATGATAGAACCACACATATTCTGAGCTATATATACTGAGTCATGTATTATTAAAGTGCACATACACTGACATACATGTACTGAACTACAGGTGTTCTGAACCACACATATATTGACACACATCAGTACTGAACAACATGTATATTAAAACACACACATTCTAAATTCCACATGTACTGAACCACGCACTACTGAACCACGTATGTACTGACACACACATGTACTGAACTACACATGTACTGCACAACACACATACTGGCATACATATGTATTGATACTGGAACACACATAGCCTGAACTCCACATGTATTGATTGAACAACACATTACTGAACCACACATATACTGCACTCCACATCTATTGAACTACACGTGTACTGAACAGCAATGTGGACTGAACCACAAATGCCTGAGCTACATGAATACACACAGTAACAATAACAATGACAAAAATATTAATAATGGAAATATTTTTTAAAAATAATCTCAACCAATGGTACTATAACTACTGGACATCCATATGTGAAAATAACAATATTGATAAAAACTAATTAAAATTGATCCAATTAGGACTAAATAAAAAAAAAAAATAGGATAGAGGCAGAAACTATTTTTTAAATACCAAATTAGACATCGTGGGAAAATGTTTAAATGTTCTTCAAAGAATAAATAAGTAAAAAACCAAATATTAAAAATAGGTGAGCCATTATTTTACTAGGGTAAAATATTTGCAAACTATATTTGAAACATAGAAGTTTTACCAAATGGATGTAGGAACTTTACCATACTACATTGGAAACGTAACTGCAGACCTATGTGTAATAAGCCCATGAAAAGATGTCAAACATCATAAGTCTCAGTGAAATGGGTGTCAAAACCACAATACTGTGCAATTAGATGGGGAAAATATAAGACGCTGACAATACCACGCATTAGCAAGAAGGTAAAAGGCCACGGAAGGCTGACTGCGGCTGGTGTAACATAAAACAGTATTGTCACTGAAGAGTGCAGTGGCATTTTCTTGTGACTTGCGCACATACTAATCTTACAAGCCAGCAATAACTCTCCTTCATTCCAGTTAGAAGAAATTATAAAAAGAACAAAATGATAGTGACAGAAACTGTTCTAGCCAGCAGGGGAAATGAAAGGGGAAAAAAAAAAAACCACAGGAAGCAACAGCTGTAGCAATATGGTAGGGACCATCAAAAAGAAAAGCGATAAGAAGGGCTGGAGAAGGAATGGAGAAAGAGTGTGGTGAAAACGCGTTTTGGTGCAGCCATTGTGGAGAACAGGATGGAGATCCCTCCAAAGCAAACAGGGGTTAAATGACCATATGGCCAGACAGTGCTTATGCATGTACCCCCAAGGAAAAGGACTGCACTACAGACTGACCTCTCCATTCCTCATTCTCTGCAGCACTATCTCAAAACAGAGACATGGAAACAATGTGTCCCTTGCCGGAAGACTACACAAGGAACTGGCATTCACATGTAGCAGAATACTAGGCTGTCTTCATAAAGAAAATTCCGCCTTTCGAAACCACTGAGGAAACTAAGGGAGTTCATGCTGTGAAATAACTAAATGGTATCTCTTATGTGTGATGTCTCTTTCAACGTCAAATATACAGAAATAAAGAGTGGAATAGGAATCCAGGTGTGCTGGTGCACACCTTTAATCCTGGCATTCAGGAGGCAGAGGCATGTGGATCTCTGCCTCTGGTGAGGGTGAGGCCAGGCTGGTCTACATAGTGAGTTCCAGAACAGCCAGAGCTAAATAATGAGACCCTATCTCAAGAAAAAAAGTAGAATAGGAGCTGGACGGTTTGCTCTACAAGCATAGGAATCAAGTTCAAGTCCAGAGCACCCAGGTAAAAAGCCAGGCATGGCAGGGTCTGCCTGCAACTTGAGCAATGAAGGTCAGACACAGGAGGTTCCCAAGAGCATGCTGGCCAGCCGTTCTGAAGGAAATAGTAAGAGACTCTAGCTCAAGGCAATAATAAGGAGAGCAGGAGAGGAAGAGACCCAATGTCTTGTTGTGGCCTGTGCGCGTGCACACGCACAATTAGAATGATGCTTATTGAATGGGGTGGCAAAAGAGATAGGTCAAAGGGCACCAATATGCTGTTATGACTGATGACAGATCTATAGCTCTAATAAGCAAAACAAGAACTGTAACATTAGACTGCATACTGGAAATTTGCCAAGGGTAGACTTGAGTGCTCTTTTACCAGATCCACCCATTTTTTTTTTAAAAAAAAAGTCAAGTAACTACATGAAGTGATGGATAAATGAACTGGTTTAACCATAGCATTCATTTAACTATACATGCAAATATCAAAAGATCATGTTACATACCTTAACTATATGCAATACAAATTTAAAAAAAAAAAAAAACAATGTTTTAAAAACACACCAGTGATTGTCACTAAGTGCCAAGGAGACTGATGACATTGAAGACTGGGGGGATTTTCCTGGTGTGATGGGATTGCACTAAGTCCTAATTTTCTCCTAGTGGCCATGCAAATGCAAGCTTTGTCACAACTCATCAAGTTATCTCCTAAAAATGTTTCATTTGTTGTGTGGAAATGTGTAAATTATACTTCAAAAAGTTTATTAAGATGCTTTCAAAGAAACAAATTATATACCTGCATATCCATGCACACTAGACATGCAGACCACATATACTCACATTTAGACTTCTTGAAGTAGGCTTTTATACCCATGAAGAATTGTAAATTGCCCCAAATAATAAAATAGACTTAAGAAAACAAACCTTTGATAAAATCTACATGCATATCTACTGCCCACCACTGGATAGAGTAACAGTATCCAGACCCATGTGGTTGCTGTACATTTTATTTATAGTAATAGCATATAAAATGAGTTTTTATGACAACCCACCCATAGACTTATTCACACTTCCTCCTGATGTTGTCCATAGTAGTCATTTCCTTAGATCCATTTCTTAGAAGACAAATCTGGGCTACAGTTGGTAAGAAGCTAGCCCTCTATCCATACCCACACACCATTTATCAGACTATTTCTTCTGGCAATGTGTGAAGAGGTTTTCCATCTGTTTGAATAACTGTCTCCTAGAGAAAAACCTCAAAGCCACGATGGGTCCCTCACTGGATTGTAACAGGCACTTGCTATTTT
The DNA here is from genome assembly GCF_004664715.2 of Peromyscus leucopus. Lineage (NCBI taxonomy): Eukaryota > Metazoa > Chordata > Mammalia > Rodentia > Cricetidae > Peromyscus > Peromyscus leucopus. The sequence continues at coordinate 142,943,005 of NC_051063.1, read as the reverse complement.
TCTTACAAGATACTGGACAAGATTCAAGGTTAAGGATAGAATACCAAAGATCGCTCCATGAGCAATTGTAAAGGTAAAAGAACCTTGACTTGGGCTTATTATATTACGTCAACTAAAACTGACCTTCAGCATAGGAAGCATGCATTAAACAAATAAATGTCTGAGCTTGAGTCTTTTATTAGACTCACAAATAGTAATTAGCATAGATGTTTTCAAGGCCATAATCTGTTTTTTAATTCAAGCTACAGATAGAGGGGGAATTGAAGTCAGGGCGGTACTACAAGCCAACGTGATCTTTGTTCCTTCAGAACACAAAACTGTGCACTCAGGGATCCCATTCTGGCTCTCTCTAAAATTATCAAGGGTTATCATATTTATCCTGTTAACGGGGTGGATTTATTGTTTGTGTATAATAATTTGGGGCCGAGCTACATTGATGTGTTTTATGGCATGTAGTCAACTCCGATATATTGCTGGTCTATAACGGCGCCATAAACTACAGATGCCATCATCTAAATGAACGAGCCAGAGTACATACTGAGCTGCTTTTAATTATATGTTTATCTTTCCTCATCCCTTTGACTTACGTTTTATTTATACCACATGTGGTATAGAAGCAATTTTCAGGGGTTTTGGAAAACCCTAAGCAATCATCTTATTTTACTCAGCAAAGCCACATTACTTACATTGACAGCAATTATATCTCTATATTTCATAACATTCATATGATTTCTGGTCCTTTCTAACCACACTATTTCCATCTGAAATTCTCCTGAGGACAGAAGACTTTCAAACAAAGCCTATTCTCCAATTCTGAATGTTTTAATTACTCTCTTGATTGTGTTTGTAGTTATAACTAAGACAGAATATCTACATACAATTATTTAGTTAATATGTGTTACATTTTAAAATCATTAATATTTAGTGAACATTTTAAGTTATCATAGGCAATAATCACCTGTAGATCCAATTTAAACAGATATCTTGAATAACACATTTCTCTCCATATACCTGTTACCATTGCTTTGCCTGAAAAGGGCTCCAACACCTCAGTCAGACCAAAAGTATTCTGCTGCCCAGTGCCAGAGAGTCCATAGAGGAGACTGCCAGTTCATACAACCACCCTCAGCCCATGGTAGTTATGGTGCTACATGGGTAGGCCTTACATTCCTTGGCCTGCATTTAAGCTAAAATAGACTGATAGCCTTGCTCTACATTTTCCTGCCAACTAGGGGTTCAGCTCAGCACCAGGTTTTCCTCGTCATGGATCTAAACATTAGGACTCCGAACAAGAAAGGCAGTCCTGGGCTGGAGAGGTGGCTCAGAGGTTAAGAGTACCAGTTGGTTTTCCAGAAGACCATGTTCAAATTCCAGCACCTACATGACAGCTTACAACTGTCTGTCACTCTGGTTCCAGGGGATCCTCTTCTGTCCTCTGAGGGTACCAGTTTACATGTGGTGCACAGACATACACACACGCCTAATACCCATACACATAAAACATTAAATTAAAATCGAGAGTCACAGTTGAACCTTTGCCTGGCATGACAATAATCAGCCTTGTCTTTCTTCGGGTCCCAGCCTCCTCTGTCTGAAATCCCCTACTTAACACTGCAGGGACTATATCCTTGCCCTGTTTTGCATGTCATCTGTGGCTCCTGTATACTCTGAATTCCTGCTTCTCTCAAAGTGACTTGCTCTCAAGCACACCCTCATTTTGACAACTTCCTCAGAGATATCACACTGCCCTGTATTTCCATTTTGCTACAAGCACATTTCTTTACTTAAGCGGTTACCATAATATGTACGTTTTTTTTTTGTTTTTTTTTTTTGTTTTTTTTTTTTTTTTCCGAGACTTGTCTTACTGTTCAGTGTCATGAATAGAATATCAGTTAATGTTGAGGTTCGGTTCTCTGACACACCACATGCTTAGTATATTCAAGGCCTCAAGTTTGATCTCCAGTACACAGAAAATAGCATAAAAGGATTAGAAATAAAACATGTCACTTCGATAGTATTTTAGTTCAACTTTCTATTGCTGTGACAAGACACATGACCATGGCAACTCTTATAAAGCAATACATTTAATTGGGGTAGCCTACATTTTCAGAGGTTTAGTCCATTATCATGGTGTGTCATGGTGGTGCAAGCAGACGTGATGCTGGAGTGGAAACTGAGATTCCTACATCTTGATTCATAGGAAACAGAAAGTGGTCTGAGACACTGGGCTATATCTTGAGCATAGGAGACCTCAAAGCCTGTCTCCACAGTGATACACTTCCTCCAACAAAGGCACAGCTACTTTAACAAGGCCACAGCTCCTAATACTGCCACTCCCTTTGGGGGTTATTTTCTTTCGAACCACCACAGATGGCTTCATTACAAAAGGAAGGAGTGCTTGCTATCTCCATAACTCAGACTGGCCCAATAAAATCTGATTTATGAGAACTTTGAGGCTGATTCTTATCATCCAGAATGAGTGCCTGAAAAAAAAATTAACAAATTGTCTAAAGATTGCTGAGATTAGGCAAGAGAGTAGAGACTTTCAGAATAATCACCTCCATAAAGCCCATTTACACAGTTGGCACTTTCCACAAGCCAAGGCTAAGAACTTACCAAAAACTGGTGTCCAGTGTGTCCAGACAGCTTGACACGGCCAGCCTCCTGTGTGATCTGGGCTCTGTTGGGTCACCTGCCACCTCCACTCACTGTACTGCCCCAAGATCTGTCCACCTCAGGTAACCTGCCGTTAAGCCAGTCACATCAAAAGAAAGACACAGGGCAATAGCTCCTGCTTGGCTGCCCTGTGCATTTCTTTTGATATGACTATGATACAAAAATAACCCGAATCTCAAAGGGCATTGACAGTGGGGTTGTTCAAAGCAATGCAAACAGCAATTCATCCTTACATTTTGTTCTGTTTCTTAAGAATTCAGTGAGTGTGTGCATCTGAATATATCTTTCTCTATGTATGGTTTTTGGAAGATTACACATTCCTTGTCCAAAGCATTTCTTTATGTATGTGTGTGTGAGCGGGTACACATGTGTGTACATGTTTAAATGTGTACAAATGTGTGTATGCATGTGCAGGTAGAGGTCAGAGGACAACCAAGTGCTATCCATATTGTGTTTTGAGCATCTCTCACTGGCCTGGAGCTCACTGACTTTGCTAGGCTCCATGCCACCTGTCTCTGCATCACCAGTATTGAGATTACAAGCACATGCCACCACACTCTACTTTATCACATGAGCTCTAGGAATCAAACTTGGGTCCTCATGATTTTGAGGACAGCACTTTCCAGACTGAGCTTTTTCCCAGCCCTGCCCAAAGCCTTTTGAGAGCTAGTTCCAGTCTTAGAAAAAGTAGCTTAAATTAGCTTTGCGATCCATCCATTCATTTGTCCCCTGAGCGCTCATCTGTTGCTGCAAACAGTAAATAGTGGACACTGGGGACACCACAGGGGGAAGAAACACGTTAGCTGTCCTCTTCAGGCTATGTAGACTGTGGTAGGGAAAACCAATGGCAAAGGAAAGAAGTAATCTGTGAAAGTGTGGTGGGTGACGACACGTCTCCCGAGAGAACAGGAAATGGCAGACTAGAGGAGACAGGAGGGGCCGTATCACAACACTACAGTGAGAAGAGTGGGGGAAGGCCTCTGGGGAACTGACAAGTGAACAGAGACTCCAGGGCTGAGAAGTGACCCTGATAAAAGCCAGAGAGAAGTTGTCCAGCAAGGAACCAGGAGGTTGGAAGGCCTTGGGGTAGGGAAAATAGCTTCTGTCTGTTCAAGGAGCAGCAAGCGGTCAGAGAGCCTGCAGCAGAGGCAGCAAGAAAAGCGGGTTCATCACCTCCAGCATGCTGAGCTCACATCACATTAAACATTGTTTTCCACAGCACGCCCAGGAATGCTGCTTTGAATCAAGACCTTTTTTTTCTTTCCATTCTAACCCCCAACCTGACTGAGAAATCACCTTTGTATGAATTAATTATTTAATCACTTTCATCACACATGACTTCAAGAACTGCCTGGCGTTTAATTCAAGACAGTTGCCTCTCCCTTTGAAGACAGATTAAACACGGAGTGGCAGAATAGGGAGGTAGCATCAGAAGCTTAGAGCTGCTTCAGAGTAGGTCAGTGAGGGTGCACGGTGCTTCTCTTTGATTCGCAAGAGCTGGCCCAACGCTGTTCATGATGAGTTCCAAATTTATTAAGTGATGATATGCACTTCACAGAGAGGGGACAAGGACTTCTAAGACAGATAGATTATAGATAGAAAAATAGATGGATAGACAGACAGACAGACAGATAAATAGGCAGGCAGAAAGAAAGATGTATGGGAAAATATATAGATAAAATATTGATGAGCTACAGATAAATGATAGGTAGATACATAGATGGATACATACATACATACATACATACATACATACATACATAGCAGATAGAAAGATAGATAGATAGATGATAGATAGATAGATAGATAAATAGATAGATAGATAGATAGAGCAAGACCTAAAGCTTACTGGATACATGGATTACATCTGACAGCTTCCTGTATAAAGGATTTAAGATATTGAAGAGGGAGAGTGGGCAGGGTCAAGCCTGGTGAGAGAGCCAGGAAAAACCTCATCACTGGGCCTCCTTTTGCAGTCTAGCCTATGATCTGCCTGTGACACTGTCTGCTTTATCTGATTTCTTCTCATTAGACAGCTGTGATCGTCTTCTTTCAAACCCTTGTCACCACCGTTTGCAGGTACACAAATGATATGATTAGGGACTGTGGCATCTTGTATAATTGGTCATAATCACTGTCTGAGGGTTCCGGGAACATGACATGCGCTGCTTCTCCAGGCCGAGCTAGAGCAGATGTGCTCGGTGACAAGACAATACTCATCTTCAAGAGCAAGGGTTGGCACCTCACTGCCAGGACACTACCAGGCACCTTCGAGACTAATGCAGATGGAGACCCACTGGCAAGGGGCTCCGGGTCTCTAAGACATCCAGGTTTAGGGATTCCTCATCTCTTATCTATTGGATGAATTTTTTGCACTCACTTCTGCCAAGGTATTCTGTTTTTCAGATAGCTGAAGAATTTACCTTTCCGGTTTCAAAGAATTCACCTTTGATTGTTTTGTTTGTTTGTTTGTTTTTTACAAACCTTTTTGTACTTAGTTTTTAGTATGTTCTATTTATGGACTGGGGAGGGGGCACCTGTGTGTCCCAGGGTACATGTGGAGGGCAGAGGACAGCCCATGCCAGTCTGTTCTTTCCTTCTACCGTGTGGGTCCTGCCTCCTGCAGGCTTGACTCAGGCTTGCCAGCAAACACCTTTTGCTGAGCCATGTTTCCAGATCCCCAAAACCTCCTTAAAATGCATTTTGCTCATGACTTAATGTCCCCCACCTCCCTCTTTCTTTCAAATAAGTAGAGGATTGTTAAGTATTTCCTTAAGGTCAAAGGAGCTTCATTTCCTATTATTAAGTGGTATAAGGACATTTTCCCAGGACTTAACCAGTTTCTCCTTCCGAAACCCCCTGCAGGAAATGTCTAACCTGGGACTAGGCTCTGCCACCTCTCTCTCTCTCTCTCTCTCTCTCTCTCTGTGTGTGTGTGTGTGTGTGTGTGTGTGTGTGTAGTAATTTGAATCTCTCTGAGTGTCCTTTTCCTGCTTATAGCAATGCATATGGGTAAATATGCCTCTCTGAGCTGGCAGAAGCATTGGCATGAGTCATGAATTTTAACTGCAAGTCAGAGAAGGTGATGCGGGCTAAATAAATTAGAAATAAATGTTTGAAAAGACACCTGGTAACTCGTGGAATTCAATAAATTATGGGAAACTGGGAAATAAAAGTAAAATCAACCAAGAAGTTGGACCACAAAGGGCCCAGAAGTGGGGTTCAGTTAGAAGACGTCTCTGGGAGCACCACAGTCGGACTACTGCTGATGTCACACCCATGACACACATGAGACTTCAACACAAACATTTGGCGTTTGTCTGTCTACATTGCAGTATCATTGCACACTGAAAGGCCGCCGGGTTGACAAAGAGTAAAGGAAGCAAAATGGGTCAGAGTTCTTTTTGGAAAGCAGGTTCAGCTTCTCCCAAGAAAGGGATCAGATGTCACCCAGACATGCTTACCGTGTATCAGATGAGGAGGCACACAAAGCACCTCTCATGGTTCCTGGTGTGTAGTAAGTATTCAAAACTCCCCTTCTCCAGTCCTCGGCTTTCTTCTTGGCTTACTAGCTTCCATTAACCCTTGCCTCACAAGGCCTTCCCATACATAGCTCGCCCGCTAAAATTGCTGTAACATCAACTAGAACTAGCAACCTAGTAATACTCCAGATAACCAGATTGGTTAAAATTGTGCATACACTAAAACAGCTAGGTTCTCCATGAGAAGTAAAATTTACAAAGAGGTGAACAAATGAAAGGGGAAAAAAAGACATCTTAGGATATGTAAATTTGCTATTATATGATACTAAATTTAGAATCTTGTTTTTTGGAGAGTTATTATGTGCTTCTAGTAAATTCCAAACACAAGAGATGCTCTCATCCAATATTTTTGGGAGACAGTTTAGCTATAGCACACAGCTGTAGTATACAGCTATAGTAAATAGCTATAGAATACAGCTATAGTAAATAAACATAGTATTCAGCTATAGTAAATAAACATAGTATTCAGCAATAGTGAATGGCTGTAGCATACAGTTGTAGGATACAGCTATAATATACAGCTATAGTATATAGCTATAGTAAATATAGTATGCAGCTATAGTAAATAGCTATAGTATGCAGCTATAGTAAATATAGTATGCAGGTATAGTGAATAGCTATAGTATGCAGCTATATAGTTAGTATAACCCAGGCTGGTTTCACTTCAGTGATTCCCTACATTTATCGCCACACCCTGCCAAAATTTTTAACATAGATTTTTACTTTAATTAATATGTATGTGTGGGTGTTATATGTGTTGTCTTCTGTGGATGTCAGAAGAGAACATAGGATTCCTTGGAGCTGGATTTACAGGCAGTTGTGATCTATCAGTCATGGACATTGGGAACCAAACTCAGGTCCCCTACAAGAGCAGCAAATGCTCTTAACTGCTGAGTCATCTCTCCAGACCCCTCAAACTGTTGTCTCTAAGTTTATTTCCTTAAAAATAGTGGTCGGAACCAGGCGTGGTAGTGTACAACTTTAATCGCAGCACCCAGGAGTCAGAGGCAGGTGAATCTCAAGGCCAGCGTGGTCTACAAAGCGAGTTCCAGGACAGCTGGGGGCGAACTTGTAGTCTAGATGTCTCTCTGAAGGAATACAGGGAGAGAATTGTAAAAATCCTTATGCCCAGGCTAGGTGCAGGGGACACACTCTTATCCTGTGACAGCTTGGAAGGCTAAGGCAGGAGGTTCTAGAGTTTGTGGCCAGCATAGACTACCCTGTCTCTATTACAAAAACAAAACAAAAAATTCCAACATCCAGGCTGCATAGAAAAGTATATGACAGTTACCAAGAAGAGAATTGAGACATCAGTGTTTTAAACACTACCTAGATGATGGCTATGTGCAGTCATATTGGTGATCCAGGCTCTCTGCTTTCTCAGCACAGTGCCCTAAGGGTCTGTGTATGGAGACCTAACCTCCCTCTTTGGTGCCTCTTCTCTTCACAGTGCCAATAATTCCCAGGTCAGCCATTCTTAAAATTAAATGTTGTCACATGTGAACTTACTTCTTCCCAGTTCTCCTCAAGTCGTTTAATTCATCTCCTAACTTCTCCATCCCTGTACCCACCCCACCACCCTCCTTTCTACCAGACTTTGAATCATGGCTGCACATTCTCTCAATACCATCCATGTGATCACGTTGTCTTTTGTCATATTTTTCCAAATTAAATCAGTGTCATATGCCACCCCCACAACATACCTAGCATTCACCAAGATGCTTATCATCATGAATCAACATAGAAATACTGTGCTTCCAGGTCAATCTCCCTAAAGTTCATTCTCTGTTTAACAACTCTATGTAAGTCAGCTTTCTGCTGCTGTGACATGTTATCTGCAGGGAAAAAAAGTTTAAAGGAAAGAAAATTTATGTTTATTCATGCCGACAAAAGTTTTCAGTCCATGTTGGGGGACTGTATTAATGTTAGACCTGCAGAGAGGCAGAACATCATGACATGTGGCAGAGCAAAGCTGGTCATTCCCTGATAGTCAGGAAGCAGAGAGAAGAGAAGAAAGCATGGACAACCTTTGCAAGCATGCACATCCATCCTCCCAATAACCCCATCTAATGGCTCATTCAGCTTTGACCTCATCAATAGGAAAATCCATTGATGAGGGCAGCAGCTTGATGACCCAAACACTTCATCTCTCCATAAAGCCACCAAGTGATGAACCAAGCCTTCAACTAATGAGTTTTTGAGGATATTTATATCCAAACCAGAACAAGCACTTGCTATTAACCCATCAGGAGTCTTCACTTCCCATTCCTAGTCTCCTGCCCAAATTCCTAATCCTAATAGCCAAGGTCTTCATAATTTACAAAAACACTGCTTCGGCCTGAGAGCAATTAATATTTGTCAATAGGTAATTATATTCACTTACAGACACTAAATAATCTTAAAACATCCAGTCAGGCTTCTTTTGTTGAAAAAAAAAATCACTGTCTAAGATTTGCAAAATCTCTAACCTGTCCTAAGCACTCACCATATACCAAGCATACTCAACAATTGCTTTCAAGCAGAGCATGTCACGTTCAAATGCCAAGAAACTAGGGCTGAAGAGGTAACATGATTGGGGAAGCACTTGCAATGCAAAGTGAGAAACAGAGACACGGAGACTGGTAGATCCATGGAGTTCCCCAGCTGGCCAGCCTCGCTTTCTTAGCAAAACTCAGAACAATTCCCAAGATTGTCCTCTGGCCTCTACACACATGTATAAAGGTATGCCTACACACACCCCCACACAAGAGAAACTAGCTCTTTCAATTTAGTTGAAGCCATGATTGGAATTTATCTCAAGGACCCCTGAGTTTGGGAGATGGGAAGGATCTGGAAAAGCTTGCTTCCATGCTCTCATTTTTCTGATGAGGAAGCAGGTTAACTGCATTTTTCCTGGTCGTGCAGGATGGAAATGTCAGAGCAGGATGGAATCTATAGTTCTGATGCCATCATCTTTTGCCTACTTAGGTTATGACCTTGCTCAAGCAGGGGCCAAAGGCCTCACTCACGCTAATGCTGCTCTACCTGCCTCAACAGTCCTGATTTTATTTCTATTCTTACCTAAATTGATCCACAGCCACAATGGGACTTCCTCTTCCTACAAATCCATTCTAGCATTTTGTCCTGCATGCAACTCCAACTCCTGGTTTTCATCTCCATCAACCTCCCTGAATTTTCTATCTCACCATCTATTCACATTTTTGGGGGTATGGTTCCTACCAGAGACTCTGTTTCCATCTGAAGTTTGTATGGGCTTTCTCAGATAATAGCCAATCCTTATTGAGAGCCTCCTAACACTGTCTAATGCAGAAATTGCACGGGGAACAAGTCAGATGCTTCATAAATCCATGTTAAATAGCATGCATTTCCACAAAATTAACAAATATAATAATGAGTCAATAATGAGTGGTTTGACCCTCTGCTGTAATGTGTTTTCAATTGTATCTACATCTGGGAACTTCCCAATATATTGAAAGATAATGTAAGCTTGAGATTCCTTGTTTTCCCCTGTGTCAAATGACCAGAAGGCCAGCCGGTTTTCTTCAGTCCTCAACCTCCAATTGTTTTAAAATGTTAATGCTGTTTCACTTTCAAATACAAGTACAGTATTTTTGTATCAATTTCAAGATGGGTGGTTTCAAATGCACTTTTCTGATTTGAGTTGATTCAGGTCAAAGCTTAAAAGAAAGCTGTGTATATGGACAAATAGAGATGAAATTTGTAAACTACCCTGCCTTTGCTAATGGGCTATTGTTGTTGTTTTTCCTTCCCTTCTTAGCTCTCTATTTTGCAGCAAAATAACTTGAAGAATTCTTTAACATCTAGATACACAAGTACAACTGATCAATTAGAGTAAGAAAATAAGGTAATGATTCATATAAGAGTAAACAGATAATGCTGAATACAGAAAAGACGGACAAACCCACAGAGCAAATTCTACATTCCTCTGTACACCAAGTATCATTTGCTTTATCTTTCTCTTTAGACATTAGTTTGTTTCCTTGCTGTGTGTGCTTCCAGCTCTTTCCAAAGAAGGATTAACTACCTGCCTCAAGCTTGTATTAAGAAATTAACATAAGATGTTTTCATTTGACTGTGATCACAGAAAGCTCTCTCTAATTTCATTTGGCACGTTACCCATCAGATTTATGGAAATTCTCCATGAACCCTGGCCCTGAAATGTAACAGTTGCATCAAACAGTATGTAAGATGTGGCTGTGCTGTTCACAAGGTATACCCTTGACCTTGGCTACTGGCTGAGTCCTTGCCTGGATCTACTAGCCACCCTGGAATCCCAAAATGAAGGAATGATGAAACAGCCTTCCAAACACATGGCATGGGCTGATTAGCAGGCAGAATTGTAAAAAGGAATTAGTAATGAGGGGGATAAAGATAGCCAGAAACTACAACCAGCAGGGAGCCTATTTCCACAGAAGTTGAAAATAAAGTAACAATAGAAATGGTAGTCATCTAATTAAATAATCATTTTCTCCTCTTTAATGATGTCCGTGCTAGTTAATGTCATGACTTCTTCAATCAATGAGACCATAATTTAAGCATAGCTATCAAAAAGAAAGTTGTGAAACTTTAAAGAAGCCCAGGAGATAACCATGGTAAATCTTATAAATGGATAAAAAAAAATCTTGAAGAATCAAGGGACACCATAACAACAAGATGGGAATTTGAAATCCTGTTGGAGGCTTCAAATCAAGGCATCATTTTTTTTTTTAAACTTTATCATCTCCCATTTCTGTGTAAATTAAACCACTCATACCTAGACTGGATTGAAGAATATAAAGTTTTAAGGTTAAAAAAAAACAGACAGAAATTACAGGACAAATAATTATGAAACTCTTTCAAATTTGGCAGTGTTGGCTGAAGGGGGTATGTAATTATAAATGGAATCTAATACATATTGTCAAAGATATACTTCTTAAATACTGTAAATTATATAGTTCATAGAACAAAGCCAGTGTTCTTAGTTCAGAGCCCCCTTTTGCTTGTATCCCTAGTATTGTTTAGCTTTTTTAGGTCTTCAGTTTTTCATCTCATACCCTCTCAGGGTATACATGAAGACTGTAAATAATTAATTTAGAAAAAATGCTGGCATTAGGCGTGGAATGTAGTTAGTACTTGATACAGTGTTGACTTTCTCCTCCTTTTTCCTCCAGTTCCTCTTCCTTTTCTTTCTCCTCCTTCCTATACTCACCTTTGTTTTAAAACCAGGGCATTGCTTCCTGACTCCCCTCCAGTGGGTCAGTGGGTGCCTAAATAATACAGCCATTATTTTATATCCTTCTTTACTTTTTTTGTTGTTGCTGCTGTTGCTTTGAGACAGGATCATATGTAGTCCAGGCTGCCCTCCAACTTACTTGTTAGTCAACAATGACCTAGAACTCCTGATAGTCTTGCTTCTGCCTTCTAAGGGCTGCTGGGACTGCAGGTGTGCACTGCTGTCTGGCTTTGTTCCATTACTTTTAAATAAATTTTCAGAGACTTCTAGAACCAGTCCTAGTTATTATAAGAAAACCAAATTCCTCCCAACTAATGCAGAAACTAGTCCTCAAAAGGGGGCAGGGGAGGTAAGGGTTTTTATTTTTCAGCTAAAAGTTGTATCCAAGTAGCAATTGCTCCAGTTGCTGTGTTTTGTAAAGTAGGAAAACACATCATTCACACCTAAGGACTGTATCGAGTCTGGTGCCATTAGCCACTATCGGTTATTTCTTTGAAATTCTGAGGATCTCCTAGTCTGCCAAAGCACTTTCTTCACAAGTATAAGGACCTCAGTTCAAGTCCCTAAGGCCTCCTAAGAATCTGAGTGTGGTGGCTCAAGCTTGAGATCCTAGCAATGGTAAGAACCAAGATGAAGACAGACCAATCCCTGGAGATGCAGCCTATTAGTCCAACCTACATGACAATGTTTCAATCCAATGAAAGATTCTGTCTCAAACAGAAGATGACTAGTACTTGAGGACCAATAACCTTGACCTGTATGCATATGTGCATACTTGTACACACACACATATGTACTCACACACAAGTACACACACATGCACACAGAGTTATAGATACAGATCTCATTGATAGATCAAATATAATGACTAGTCTTATGGATCTTATTGCTTGTATGGTTTCTGGAGGTTTTATGACAAAAGAGGAGACTCAGTGTTCATCATCTCTACTTTCATTACAGCTATGTTTTGTGATCCCCTCTGTTGCTGGAGGGCTTTTCTCCAGGCTCCACCAAGCCCCGCAGTTCCACAATCCAAGTATAAAATAATCACTCAGACGCTTATATCACTTATAAACTGTATGGCCGTGGCAGGCTTCTTGCTAACTGTTCTTATATCTTAAATAACCCATTTTTATAAATCTATACCTTGTCATGTGGCTGGTGGCTTACCAGCGTCTTTACATGTTGCTTGTCCTGGCGGTGGCTGCAGTGTCTCTCCCCCTTGACTTCACATGTACCCCATGTTAAAGAAACAAAAGAATTAAGGCCCCTTTTAAGAAAACATGCAAAATTGGTCTTTCTGAACCTTGGTAACCTTACTTAGTATAATTTTTTCCAATTCAACATGCTTACTCATGAATTTCATGATCTCATTTTTCTTTAGGGCTGAATAATATTCCACTGTGTATCATTTTCATTATCCACTCTCCAGTTTATTAGCATCTAAGCTTATTTTATTTTCTAGTTATTATGAATATAGTGGCAATGGACATGGAAGAGTGAGCATCTCTAAAGGAAGATATAAAGTCCTTTTGGTGTATGTCCAGGAGTGATATAGCTGGGTCATGTGGTAATGCTATGGTGTTTTGAGAAACCTCCAGACTGACTTTAGGAATGGCTCCCTGGCTTACACTCCCACCAACAGTGCATAAGGGTTCCCCTTCCCCCACATCTGCACCAGCAATTGTTGTCACTTGTATGCTGACTAGCGTGAGATGGAATCTTGATGTAAGCTAACTCTGCATTTTCCTGACAGCTAAAAATGTTTAGCAATTTTTTAAGTACTTACTACCATTTATATTTCTTCTTTTGAGGACATTCTGTCAAGTTCCATAACCCATTTTTAATGGGTTGTTCATTTTCTTGGTGTTTAGTTTTTTAGTTCTTTGTATACTATGGACACCATTCCTCTATCAAATGTATAGCTCACAAAGATTTTTCTCCCATTCCCCGAGATGCCTCTTCACTTTAGTAACCATTTTCTTCTTTGATTACTGAGATGCCATTTGTCACTTTTTGGTCTTTTTTCCTGAGCTGTTACAGTCCTATTTATAAAGTCCTTACCCTGCCTGGAAGTTGAAGTGTACTCTCTACTCTTTCTCCTACAGTTTCAAAGAATCCGGTGTTATGTTAAGATCAATGATCCACTTGGAGTTGAGGTGTGTGCAGTGAGAGTTAAAACCCACTTTCATTTTTCTCTGTGTTGAAATCCAAGATTCCCAGCACCATTTGCCATGGAGATTGTCTTTCCCCTGCGTATATTTTTGACCAGGGTTTAGGAAGTCATAGGCCCTTGGAGCAAATCTGTTGATGCCGTTTTTTCTAAATGACCATGTTGTCAAACTGCCACCTAAATAATGATGTTTATGTCTGTAGACTTGTGCTTCTGCCAGTCGTAGTCAGAGACTAGAACATTCCAGGAAGGGGAGGAGGCTCCACAAACCCCAACTCAAGCTGAGGAACTACTGGCAGCTGATAGATGCTAAGAGAGGAATCATCACTCTCTCTAGGAATGTGGTCAATAATTAGACTTGGTGGGTTAAAAAAATATTAATTGATAAATCAAAAATTATAAAATGAGGCCATAAAATTGGGAGGGAAATATGATGGAAGGTCCTGGGGTTTAGAGAGAAATAGTAAATAGTGAATATGACCAAAATATAGTATGTACATATATATAAAGAATAGAGAAAAATAAAAAATGAGCACTGTTTAAAAAACACAGAAGACCCATGACTATTAAGCCCAGCATCAGACCCCTCTTGCTATACAATTTTTAAAGAAAAATGCCTCCTCCTATTCTTAATCCTTTAACACATACACAAATTTTTAAAAAGCAATGACATTTTTAATTAAAAAAGAAATTGTATCTCCCATAAGCCATAACCTAAAAGAAGGAAGAGCCATAACAAAGACTCATATCACCTCCTAGTTCAGCTGGCTCAGAGATGGGTTTGCTATATCCTAATTCTCATACTCCTTTTTAGCTGATTCTTTTATTTGAACCTTCCATTCTAGATTCATGAATGTTATATCCTCCCATTCTAGATTCATGAATGTTATAGGCCATCCTGTAGTGATATATTGTGTCCCCCAAAATATTGTGAACCCTAATAAAGCTTATCTGAGAATCAGAGGAAAAAGCCAGCCACTATATTAAACATAGAAGTCAGGCAATGGTAGCACATGCCTTTAATCCTAGCATTCGGGAGGCAGAAATCCATTTGGATCTCTGTGAAGTCAAGGCCACCCTGGGGAACAGAGCCAGGTGTGGTGACACACGCCTTTAATCCCAGCACTAACCATAGAAATCTGAAGGTCGGTACAGACAGACAGGAAGTGCTATAGCTGGGTGGAGAGAGGAAGTGAGATGTGGAACTGAAAAGCATATAGGCATAAGTATACAGGAAGTAGGTCTCTTTGGCTGAGGATTTCCAAGTGGTGGGAACATATCTGGCTTCTTTCTGCTTTTCTGATCTCTCAAATTTTATCCCAATATCTGGCTCCAGGTTTTTTTATTAATAAGACCTTTTAAGATTTGTGTTACATTCGGCACCCAATGTGGGGCATGACCCCAGGATCCTGAGATTAAGAGTCTGGTGCTCTACAACAGGATGAGAAGCAACCAGCAACTAGGACCAGCAACCATCACCTCCATGGTCCCACTGCCACTGTTTGTAGCCTGGCCCAGCCCCAGCCGCAGCTTCTCCTCACCATCCATTTGAATATTAGACATCATTTTAAATACAGGGACTTGCTGGAGCTAGGATTACAAAAAGAGGTTCATCTCATGGACCACTAATAAACTATCAGCAATGATGAGAGAAGTAGTGCAGTATGTTGAGAACTGACACAGCAAGAGACTGAGAATGTGCTTTAAAAGAGGAAGGAAACTTTCTACAGTACGAAACTTGTCACTCAGCTCAATGCTTCTCACAAAAGTTTCCATAAGATTTCTTAACATGAAGATCACACTCTGAAGAAGTGAGCTTGATGGAAGATTCACAAGTTTTTAAATAGTAATTGTCAACAATTACAATGCAAAGGATCCAATCATAGAGTCAAGAGCACAGTGGTGTAGAATTCAGAAGTAGGTCCTAGTAGTCATTCAGTCTTGAGTGGAATACCTTAAGCAAGGATGGCCTTGGAACTCTAGATCATGTAGCATTATAGTCTAGAAGAAAGCTTCTCTATGAAGCAGTTTTTCAGCAACTGATGACCATTTAATAAGACAATAATTAGAAAAACAACATTCTTCTGTTTTCACGCCAATACTGTAACATAAAAAGTAAGGATTCCAGTTTATTAAGTAACTAAGCAAGAAACTAATTTCAAGTGTTAGGATGTTCAGCATACACCTTCATGTTTCATAATGGTAAAAGCCATGAGGATAAAGCCTAGCAAAAGAATTTATTACATGTTCGTACACATGTGTCATGGGACTTTACTTTTATTCACACTTCCCCATCCTCTATACTCACAGGTCCCCTTTCTTTCCCCTAACAGTTCCCTAATTGCCTTCAATGACTATGTACATACATGAACTATTCATTTCATTTAACTAACATTCCTATATAAAATCCTGGATCCATGTAAGTGGTTATGCTAATTGGAGTTTTATGTTTCTTAGAGTCATTGTGTTACTTCCAGAGAAGCACGGTGATTGAAAAACAGATTTTCCTTTCAGTAGAAAGAAGTCATTGTATGATTAAAATATTTAAAAAAAAAAAAAAAAAAAAGGAAAAACCCAGTGGGGTCCTCATTGATCACAGAAAGAAGCCAGAAGTTCTCTGTTGCTTTTATAGTAGCCTACTTTCTTACTCAAAATCCTTAAAGTAGGATACTAAGGCCAGTAGACTGACCAATCAGTCGTGCTAATAAACTTGGGAAACTACAGAAACCCAGTAGCTTAGGCAGAACCAAAAGATGTTTCCAGTACCAAATATTCTAACTACTTAGTGGAAATAAAAATGAAAGAACTGTAACAAAGGCATTTATGATAAGTCAATTTTATATGCACTTTGGCCTACTGAGTTAAACATGTTTGTGCAGGTTAAAATTTTACAACCAATATATTTTAATTGTATCATTAAAAGGGACAGTAATGATATGGAAAGCACTTCATAAATTATTTCATGAATGACTTATATATTTTAGAAAACACATGCTGAGCCAAACTTGAGATAAATCTTGGACATACAAAAGTAAAAGTGACCAAACTGTTATTCCACAGAGTTTCCTTTTAATATTTTTTAAATATTAAATATATTATCATGTTATGGGGGAAATCATGTCTTAAAAAAACCCACAGTTCATGACTAGAACCTCCCAGCACTATGGGAGATAGCCAACAGAGATGAGGCTCCCAGGTTAATGCTAGCTTAATGTCTGTGTTTCATGAGTCAAGTATGTGATGTCTCCAGCAACAGAGGCTTACCAACAAGTTATGGAGAATATGCAAGAGCAAAAGAAGTAACGTGCAATGTTTAGCAGTCTAAGGCGTGCAATCAGGAATGCTGATGAACCCCAGTAGTGTTCTTCTTGTTGAAGATTGTTTGGGATATCTTGAATCTTCTGTGCTTCCATGTGATTCTTAATTGCTTTTCAATCTGGAAGAATTGCATTAAAATGTAAGATACATTTTTATTATTTTCTAACCCTGTGTATATGGGGGCTGCAAATAAATGCAGGTGCCTATAGAGGCCAGAGGCATGGGATCCCCTCGGGCTGGAGTTTCAGGAGTTGTGAGCCACCCAATGTAGGTAATAGGAACTCGAGTCCTCTGAAAGAGCAGTATGTGCTCTTTACTGCTAAGCCATGTCTCCAGCCCACTGAATTTGAATTTCATTGGAGAATCTACAAATTGCTTTTGTAAGAGGGCAGTTTTTACAGTATTGATCCTACCTAGCTAGAGGTGTGTGAGATCCTTCCATCTTTCGTATCTTCTTCAGAGACCTAAAGGTTTTGTCATATAGTTCTTTTCCTTATTTATTCCAACAGGGCTTCAAGTTTAGGTTTTGTTGGTTTTGGTTTGGTTTGGTTTGGGGTTTATTTGGGGTTTTGTTTTTGTATTTTGTATTTTTTTTTTCAGTAAAGGGATGGACTAAGGGGCACATGGATTAGAGAAATACCTTGGGAACAGTAAACTGGGTTTTGTAGGGTAAGAAAGAGAATTCCAGGAAATGAGGCAGAATTGCCACCTGAGCAGAAGCTGTCACTGCTTTACAGGACACAGAGTGTCATGAGGCTGGAACACAGCACCCCTGGGCAAGCCACTGAAACAGGAACCTGGAAGGATTGCCTTGGGATAGAGTCTCATCCCAAAGCATATTCTGCCATTGGTCAAAAAGCTGTGATGTCACTAAAAGCAATTTGCATACTTAAAGGTTCATGCCTTTATGTAGAGAAAGTATTAGATGCATCAGAGCCAAACCTGGAAAACAAGGTCAAAGGGCCACTACAGTCGTGGCTCAGCTTTGACAGCAAGCACTTTGATGCTCAATTCTGGGTGTATTTTACTGGTAGAGTGAACAGGAGTAGTCAATGGGCTAACTATGGGGAAGTGAGAAAGGAAAGAGGAAAACTATATAAGGTTATTTGGGGGTGCTCATTAATAGCATGGGAAAGAC
This sequence comes from Peromyscus leucopus, assembly GCF_004664715.2. Lineage (NCBI taxonomy): Eukaryota > Metazoa > Chordata > Mammalia > Rodentia > Cricetidae > Peromyscus > Peromyscus leucopus. The sequence goes on along the minus strand of NC_051063.1, from coordinate 142,924,925 downwards.
AGAGATACAAGAATGAATTTTTAACTACTCTAACCTCAATGAACCGTGAGGAACAAAGGACCAGATGCCCATCGTGAATCACATGCCATAACAGTTGAGAATTATCATTCAGCGTCATAATTGTCCCCAAATTATTCAAAGGTGAGTAAAAAAAAAATCGTATATTTTAGGGAACTTACTTTATGTACCTAAAGGAAACAGAAAGCTAAACAGGACAGTTTATGTTTGGAGAGCATGACATGATATGGATATCAAGCTTAGATAAAAATGGCTGATGCTGGACATCTGGGGACTTTCAGCAAAAATAAAGTGGCTTAAATCAGATGTCTGGGATACCCAAAAGTCAACAGTGATGTAGATATTGCTGGTAAAATGCTACTTTGACAGCCAGCCTGAATAGGCCTGCCCATGCCTCCCTGCAATGGGTGTGTGAGAGTCTACATGTATACCCATGCCCACCAGGGTGTGGCCAGCATGTGCTGAAGTGTGTCTGTGTGCCTGCTCGTGTCTGCCTACCTCGTAGCCTATGTGCCAGCAAATAAAGTATGCTTTATCTTCCCCTGATTCTTCTCATTCTCTTCAACTTCCCAGCCTCCGAGGAGCCTCCTCCATTTCTGACTTCTGAGCTTGAACTGCACGAAACTACTTTTAAAATCTTATTAGCATTGTTTCGGTGGAGTTGGTGGTTTGTATAATGGTACTTTTAAAATAGTGTTGAGAAGCTGGGTATGGTGCAGTATACCTCCATGCAGAGCAGAGCAATTTTGAACTTACAGCCAGCCTGGGAAACTTGGCAAGACTCTGACTCAAGGTTAAAAAAGATGTGTTAAGAAGATGCGTATCGATATGTGTTTGAAAACTTGGTAGGTCCAGGGCTTGCCACATTACTTCTTTGGCACAAGAAAGGAGTCGGTGGCCACAACCTGGGGTGTGGGATGACCTATGCCCAGTAGAGACAGGGAGAGAGAGTACGGAGCTGTGGCCAGTACTGTGGAGTGGACTGACCACATTGCGTTTCACAAGCCATGAAGCCTGCAACTCCCCAAGTAAAATAAGTTTCTGAAAGTGTCTCAGATCTGCCTTTGGTGGTGGCTATGACACAGTGACCTTGAATCCCAAATGACACAATGGGAAGGAGCTTGAGAACTAGATGTACCCTGTTGCCAGTCAAGGAAAGAGGAGAGAGAGTCACCAACAAGTAATGTTCTTGGATCACCCCAAAGAGAGTCTCCTCATGGCAATGAAAACCAACAAAGCTAAAGACTTATCAGGTCAAGCTGAAAAATGAAGTAAATGCACAATGGAATTTAAATTCATATTAGTCTATGCATGTGAATACCAATTTTTGTAATAAAATGCCTTAGTGCTATTTAGTGAAAAATGGTTTGGAATAAGTTTAAATACAAAAGGAATCTGGTAGAATAAGCTATCTCTCTTGGGGCTTTTGAGATTTATCTCTTTCTTTAAATTATGATCCTATAATGCAGTTTTTAATGCATTATATGGCTTCCATATTTATAATTTTAAGACATTTAAAATGATGTCTTAAAGACTCTTAAAATGTTTATTCTTGCCTGACAGATCTATCACAAAATTAAAGATATTTTTGTCTATTAAGAAATGGAGATATAGCCAGGCATGGTGGCAAATGGCTTTAATCCCAACTCTCAGGAGGCAGAGGCAGGAGGATCTCTGTGAGTTCAAGGCCAGCCTGGTCTACAAAGCAAGGTCCAGGACAGTCAGGGCTACACAGAGAAACCCTGTCTCAAAAAAAGAAAGGAAGGAAGCAAGGATGTGTGTGTGTGTGTGTGTGTGTGTGTGTGTGTGAGAGAGAGAGAGAGAGAGAGAGAGAGAGAGAGAGAGAGAGAGAGAAAGGAAGCAAGGAAGGAACGAAGGAACAAAGGAAGGAATGAAGGAAGGAAGGAAATGTAAAGGACTATAATTTTAACTTTTGTCAACATACTTAACAAACACACACTATGCCTTCAACTTACCCTGACATTAATTGTTCTATTTTTTATAAAATTGTTAGGCACAGATTGTTACAAATTCTAACATCTCAAATCCTCTTCCTTACAGGATGTATATTTACATAGTTATAGTGGTTGTATTTTTTTATTTGTCTTTAGTTGAAAACTGGATGTGAGGTTTAACTTACAAACCATGGTTAGTTGTAGACTATGTCCAAGTCTTGCTTCCTCTCTGACTCTTGATGCGTTTTTATTCTAGGTGTCCATGGAAGCAGCAGCCTACCTCAGGGACACAATTTGGAGTTGGCATGTAGAGCTATTGTAAGCATGTTACTTAAACTCTGAGCATCCACTTACATGTATGGTGGTAGTATTGCCTCCCTTACAGGACCAACAGCAGAGAAAAGAAATGATGGCTGTAAGATTCAAGGAACAAAACAGACATCTGTAGGGGACCACTCCAGTGATGCTCGTATATGTGAACATGACCAGAGGCGTGTTGGTGGTATGATTAATTCACTGAGCATGCTTAGGCTCCATAAAAACACAACTCTGGTGAAAGTTACTTGAAGGCATTCACACATCTGTGAAACTGTCCAAGAACAAATTTAATAAAAATCATAATTTTAAAAAAATATATCCGAAGTTTAAAAACAGTTTTTTAAATGTTATTAATACATTCAACCTTTCATTAAATCTATACTAGGTGATATGCACTTTTATTTAATGAAAAACTTCACTGTGCGTTTATAATGCTTTATGGTTTGATTAATGGAAATAGATTAGAAAGCGATGTTTCAGAGTACTAGGGGTGCATTGGATTGTACAGAAAGAGAGAGAGGAAATGACACAGGACACGGTCTAAACAAAAATCAGCAGCTACTAATGAGGCTTGTTAGTGATGCTAATCTATGTAAATGTTATTAATTGAGAACATCTATCTTTTATCTGCAACTGTTTAGTAATCAGGCAATTAAAAAACAATGACATTCTCGGTGGTTGTTCTTCCTGGGTTGTTGTTTTTGGTTTTTTTTTTTTTTTTTAAGTGATCAAAGAGTTTAAAATAAGAAGAAAAGTCCCTTATCAAGAGGTAGGCTTTGCCTTGGGCTACTCGGCCTCATTAAAGGCAGAAAAGCTTTGTTGATCACCAATTAACCTGATTTGTAGAGACTCTGATACAGACCTTGAACAAGAGTTTTCTTATGGTGGTCAAAGACACTGTTCCTTGACAAAAAATAAAGGCAACTCACTGAAAAAACTAAAGGAAGATGGTAAAGGATCCTCTGGAATTAAAAAGTTTTGTGGGTTTTGTTTGTTTGTTTGCTTGTTTGTTTTTTATTGAGCCCTATAGTTTGGGATAGAAGAACTTTCATCGAAGGGGCAATCTCACCTCTGTCAGGTCGATGCAGACCCAGATATGTCTCTCTGGCCACATTGTCAAATCTCCTCCTCTGCCTACAGTTACAAAAAGCCACTGATATTACCATTTCTGTGAAGAGTGGGCTTTATTATACTCTGAAATGACAGCATTTGCGTCCTAGGGTTCACATTCCCAAATACTTGATTTTCTAATCATATACATACGACATATAATATATGTATTATACTTGAAGGTACCCCTAAGTGTAGAAGTAACATTAAACATTCCTGAGAGGTATTGGCACTGACAACATTCATGTCTACACGCCCTTTGCAAGACATCGTTCTCACCAACCTTCACAATAATCCCACCACATCCGTAGCATCGCTGAGATGGACTGATGGATTGGTGGATAAGAAGGAGGGGGGAGGAAGGGAGGGAGGGAGGGGTAGGAGGGAGGAAGGAGGGAGAGAGATTGCATTGTAGTTGTTAATGACTATTTTGAATCAATATGATTTTGAATGCATTGCCATTTCCAAATGTCGGTGTTTAAAAAGTAAAGTCTCCGTGTGTTAAAGAAGGTTAGAATATTTGATGGAGAAAATTTCATTTCTTTCATTTGATTGTCAAGGATAGAGTCTCCGGACTGAAAGAAAGAGTGCTAACTAAAAAAGAAGCTCACGCACAAGATGGACTAGACTCAAACAAACTTTGATTGTGTTTCTGTAATTTGATGAGTGATTGTAACTGAATAATATTTAGGGATAAAACTGAGTCCCTCCAGCCTCAGTGACTTTGGATGGGAGGAAGCTGGTGTAGGTATAGAATAAGTGTGCAGCAGGGTCAATGGAGGGGCGGGGATGCAGGTGACATCTTACCTCATGATCAGGGACTTGGTTTGCCAGAGCAGTTGGATCCTGAATGAAATTTAGAAGAGAAGGTTTCCAACTCAGAAGGCAGTGCTTCTCGAACTGTAGTTGACCTGAAAATCCTCTGGGAACCTGACAAATTCTGATAAATCTACTCGGAATAGCATGAATTTTAACAGGCAACTCCTTTCACGCACACATACATGCACACATGCACACACACACACACAGAAGAGAGATAAAGAGAAGCATAGAGTGTGTGTGTGTGTGTGTGTGTGTGTGTGTGTGTGTTGTGTTTGTGTGTTTCCTCCGTATAGGCCTCTCAATGTAAAATAAGAAAGGAGAGGTTAAAAGGCTTGCTTTACCTTATCCAAAATACATTTGTTTTGAGCATTTAGTATTTATAATGGAAAGTGTCTGGGGACTCTGGATGCTCCAAGATATGGAAATTTGATTTTTTCTTTCACTTTTACCTAGGGACAATTGGGAAATGAACTCCAAACAGAAGACTTGGCGACCCATTGTAAATTGTATTTGGTAGCTAGAAGAATCCATCTCAGGAGATCTGAATGTGTGGAAAATAACAGTGGGGCTCTTGTGTTCCTTCTTGACATATTTTCCAAAAAGAAATTAATCACATTAGCCCCCACATCTAGTGTATTGAATCGATTTCCATTTTAAGGACTTACTTAGTAATACTAAGGATACGTATGGAAGAAAGAAAGAGAAGACAATTGATTTATTGATTAATGATTTGGGAGAGCCACTAAGCGACCTGGATTGTGTGCAAAGAATACAAATGACATCCTTGGTTGTTTTTCAAGACTCTTCCTCCTGGGTCACTTGAACGTGGTTTGTGTGAAAACTGTCCCTCAACACCTGCCGGGGGACTTCGGCCTGGTCAGGTCAACAGACTCTGGTGCTGTAGTGGTGTGCAGCAATAAGGCACCGAGGTTTGTTGGGATTTTAAACACTCAGTCAATAGGAGCCCGGAGTCAGGTGGGCATAATCAAGAACGTGTTATCTGATAGGTAAAAGCGAACAGTGCTCAGAAGAGGGAGGGTGTAACAAGGGTTGCTTGGCGAAGACGCTTCTGACAGCCACAAAGGGAGCAGGAAGGGGAGAGATTGAAAGTGACATAAAAAGGGATTGCCTGACTAAAGGTCTTGAAACCAATAGGTAACCATTTGAATATGACCCAGAAGCTAATGGGAAGTCATTTGAGGGTCTTGGGAAAGGGAGAATGGAAACAGCAGGCATGAAAGATTATCTGAGCTGCAGAAGATTGGGCCAGTTGGAGAGATGAGAGGCCAAGGACTGAGGAAAGCTGGCAGGGAACCCCAGATCACAGGGCTGGTCTACAGGAAACAGGACTTGGTGATTACAATGAAGAAGCTAAGCCAGACAGGTTAAGTGGCTTGTCAGGGCCATACATCTAATAGCTTTGCTTGCTCATTGGTATCTTTCATGTACTGACATAAGGCCTGTCTTAATTAATGCATAATTTGCTTATTATATAACTGCTGCAACAATTTCTACAATGGCTTGTCAAAGGCGCCATAAACCAGAATTCAATCAAATCAGAATTTCTGAAAATTAATAGCAAGCAGGCTTCAAGGTTTTGTTCATATTTTTTTGTTTGTCTTTCAGTTGCTAGTGTGCATTTGGAGTTACAAACCACTTTCCCAGATGTAGCAAAGAGAATCTATGTCCCAAGGATGCTCAGCATCAGTAGTTGGTGAAAAGCATTTCCAGCACTTCCGGTCAATCAAGCACACTGAACGATTCCCCTTTTCTGCTAAAGGAAACTGTTTCCTGTAATGAAACTCTTATCCAGTAAATTCAAGTCAGAAAGTGGGACACTGTCCCTGCACGAAGGCTTTAGGGAAAAAGTTGCTGATATCAAGCACACTCTTTAAAAATCTGCACAAATATTTTACAATTGTGTTGATCCACTGAGAAAGGCATTACCACAGGAATACTGCTTCGGAAGCAATCTGACATTCCCGATGTATATTAGATGTTTGAGCAAACCTCTAGCAGATGTTGAATTGCCAAGAACTCATGAAATAACTCTTGACTAAGAACGTAGAGTAAAGAGAGCTTGCAATCTTATTTAAGCTGAGAAGCATATGCTGTAGACACGAGGAAGGAAAAGGTTATTAATCTGTGAGAATTTTAAGAGCAAGTTGAAGAGCTTTCCTTTTAATTCATCGGGAGTGCTCTCCCCCCATTCCAGCAAAACAACAATAGCAAAGACTTTTGTCTGGGGAAATGGACTATTTTCACTTGAACTTAGGTCCCATTCTTTTCTGTGCAGATACCTGGTTGATAGAGAAAGCTGTAGGTTTTCAATTGTAGAAGCAGAACTAACCTAGAAATCCCGTCAGGGCTGCCACCTGCAGAGATGTCTGGAGGTGTCTTTCTGGAGTTTGTGTTCCCTTCACAGCCCCCACCTGCCTTCCGATCTGCACTTCCCTGTCTCATGTTAGGATTAGACCCGCAACATAAATACAGGGGGTGGGGATGGGGGTAGGAAGTCAACTAGAGACAACAAGATTTGATAGTAGTGAGGAAGGAAAAAATGTACAGTGAGGAAGGGTTTAGGGTTGAAAACTGCCCATGTTTGTCTAAGACCAAATGGAAAGAAAGTCAGCAATCTGAACCCTTTATTTGACTTACATGACATCAAACATCTGGTCACATGGGGCATCTAGGAGATTGTAGGAGTTCTTAATGTTTCTTATGAGTACCGAGCTTTTTCACTTGTGGAGACTCTGACAGCAAAGTACCTAAGAGGAAAGAAACTGACCTCATTGTCAGAATCCAATTCATCCTATTGATAAGGCAGGAAAGTTTAAATCTAAAGAGGATCTCTCTAGTTAAATCTGGATGGAGAGCAAATATGCCACGAAGAACCCTAAACAATGCACAGCAGTAATTATGGCCACATGAAAGAACATGAATTAAAAGGACAACAGCGAACCAGAGAATGTGGCTCCCAATATGGTGAGATCGCTGGAGTTGTATGAAGACCCCTTAATTATGTGATTGATGTGGGCTTCAAAAGAAAGCCGGCAAGCTGTGGTGGCTCCAAGGACACACATATGATAGAAAGGATAAAGATAGCTTCCCTGAAGGAAAACTACTCGAAGACCAAGCCTCCAAGTGTCTCACGGCAGAACGAATCAATAACATCTTGGTTTTATCTACATTAAGTTTAATAAAATTTGATGACATCTGTGATTAAAGATCTCACCCACAGTGATGGCAACATCAAAGGTATTCTAGAGCTTATGTCCAGCCGGGGAAGTATACCAGTCAGAGCCTGAAAGTGTATGTCACGGCACATTCTCCATGGGAACACAGAGTCCTGAGAAGGTCTTGCTACGAACTTTTACCTTTTCCATTCACATAAAGTCAGCCCACCTCCCACCCTTTCCTCTTCCCACTGCTTGATGAGTACAAGATTTTCAAAGAATAGCTAAAGGAGTGTGTCCATAACAGTCGTTCCACACTGGCCAAATAAACAGAAAGGTCCTCACTTGATCAATTTCCTCATCTTTTTCTGTGGAGCCTTTCTCCCACCCTCCACCCCCCAAAAATCTAGAGCATTTCCAAATGGACTCCAGGATGAAACTGATAAAAAAAATTTTACCTATTCCTTTGCAAAATAAATAAATAAATAAATAAATAAATAAATAAATAAATAAATAAATACAAGGAAGTGGGGAGGGCTGGGAATGAGATCTTCCTTGTCAAATTTCATACAGAGCTCTACAGAACAAAAGGAGAAAAGGAGACTTGCAATTACCTCAGATTTAGGACTCAGTGTAAATCTTTTAAATCCCTTGGACTTTGTACCACTGTCATATTTTATTTTCTGTTCAACAGGTGTACAAATTGTTTGGACTGAAACTGAAGACAGCATTTAGGCCCTCTGGGCTGAACGCAAGCCCAGGGCTTAGCTGCCTAGTTGCTGTTGACTGTCTGGTCCACCCTCTCTTTCTTTATTTCTTTGTTTCTTCCTTCCTTCCTTCCTTCTGCTCTTCTTTTCTTTCTTTTTTTATTTTTCCTTTCTTTCATGAGTGTGTGTATGTGTGTGTGTGTTTCTGTTTTTGTTTTGTTTTGTTGTTCAAGACAGGGTTTCTCACTCTGTAGACCAGGCTGGCCTCGAACCCAGGTGTGCACCACCACCTGGGAAGTGGTGTGGGAAGATGACTTTAACAATAAAGTGCTTGGTGCACAAGTATGAGGACCTGACCGCCTATCCCTAACATCCACAAAAAAGTCCAGACACAGAAGCATGTGTCTGTAATCTCAGACCTCAGAGGGAAAGTGACTTTCTGGCCAGCCAGTCTAACCAAATAGACAAGTGTCAAGTTCACTCACAACACCCTGTCTCACAAAATGATGATGATGATGATGACGACGACGATGATGACAATAATAATAATGTGGAAAATGACTGAGGAAGATATCTGACATTGACCTCTGGCCTCTACACATGTGTACCTCCACATATCCTCACGGGGAAGAGCAATTTATTTGTCCAGGATGGTCTTTGATCAGCAATAAAGATTGCTTTGTAAACCCACCAATGCCTTTGAACCACCATAACAAAAATCCACATCAGCATTTCTGTCTTTTTATTTGCTTAACCATAAACTAACTGGGACTCACTATTGAAACAGTAGACTATCAAGTATTAAGGATAGCCCTCACATCTAAAAGTGCCAAGGATGACTCAAAGACAGACACGGTTAATTCTCTGTGTTCTTTGACTGTCCCGAGTTGCATTTGGAGGAGTTTCCTCCTTTTCTATGGGCCTACTGCCATTGTTGACTGTCCCTTGGCCTTTAATCCCAGCACTCAGGAGGCAGAGGCAGGCAGAGCTCTATAGGTTTGAGGCCAGCCATGGCTACATAGCAAGTTCCAGGTCAGCCATGGCTAGGCTATATAGTGAGATTCTGTCTCAAGATACATGTGTATATATTTTGTGTGTGTCTCTGTGTGTGTGTATATATATATATATATGTACATATATATCACCAATTTTCCTCACAAAGGATCCAGTAAGTGAGCATTCCCTGACTTTGAATCAGAGTTCTCAGCCAACTGTTACATTTTAATTCACTGCTCAAACCTAAGTTGATGTTCAATGTCAGCCAGTTTGTAGCTCTCTTATATGCCAGACACCTAAAAATGAAGTAATATCACACATTATGGAAGTTGAATTTTGTTTTGCATTTTTTAAAAAAAAAATTATTGAGTTGTAGAACCTCCCAAAGGGTAATAAAGTCATTAAGAAACATTTTTTTTAAAAAAGCTAGGGTTAGCCGGGTGGTGGTGGTGCACGCCTTTAATCCCAGCACTCGGGAGGCAGAGCCAGGCAGATCTCTGTGAGTTCGAGGCCAGCCTGGGCTACCAAGTGAGTTCCAGGAAAGGCACAAAGCTACACAGAGAAACCCTGTCTCGAAAAACCAAAAAAAAAAAAAAAGCTAGGGTCCTGGTGGGGACAGATGCTCGACATTATGAAGACAGAGTCTAAATTGGAGGTCACCACCAAATTCCACCCCTCAGAGCTTAGGGAATCCTGCAGGAAGGGAGGCAGAAAGATTGTAAGAGCCAGATGGGAATGGAAGACTTCTGAATCAACTAAGCAAGGCTTATATGAGCTTACAGAGCCTGAATTAGCAAACTCAAGGTCTACATGGGTCTACACCAGGTATATATTATAGCTATAAGCTCAGTATTTTTATGGGACTCCTAATTGTGAGAATGAGTGGGTCTCTGGCTCTCACCTGCTCTTGGGACTCTTCCTCCTGTTGGGCTGCCATTCTAACTTCAATACAATAGTTTCTGCTTCATCTTATTATATTGCATTTTGTCATATTTGGTTGTTATCTCTTAGAAGCCTGTTCTTTTCTAATGAGAGACAGGAAGGTGGTGAAACTTGGGGAGAGGGATGATGAGGAGGAATGAGGAAGAGTAAAGGAAGGGAAACTATCACTAGGATATATTGTATGAGAACAGAAGCTGCTTTTAATAAAAGAAAAAAAAGGAGGAGCTATGCTCCTAAAAACAACATTTTTCTAACTTTTCAGTTTAGAATCATTTTTATATAGTAAATTAAAGAAGAGAAATTTTCCGGACAAAAATGAAGTTCTTTCGTTTAAGAACAGCATCCTCAATTTCCTGCCTGCCTGCCTACATAGATGATTCGGGACCCAGGGGAATGGCTAAGTCTATGCTTGCCATTGAAGCCCGAGGACCTGACTCCCATTCCCACAACCTAGGTAGAAAAGCAGGTGTGGTAGCTCATGGCAGCAATCTCAACACTTGAGAGGCAAGAACAAGCCAATCCCTGGGCTTACAGGCCAGCAAAGCCAACCTACTTAGTGACGACCAGGCCGGTGAGAAATGCTGTCTTACAACAAGACAGACAGTTCCTGAGGAAAGACAACTAGGGTTGTTTGCTGGCCTCCACATTCATCTGCACTCAAACACACAAGAATTTTTAAGCATACATGTGTACACACACACACACACACACACACACACACACATAAATGTGTGTACTCTGAAGTAAGACTGTAGCCCCCAAAGCCATGTTATGTCACACAACACAACTGTTAATTTTTTTTTTTTTTTTTTAAATCAGTACAATATCCTATTTCAAAAGCACTTGATATTTGGGTCTTATTCCAAGCTCTTTTCTACTGCTTAATAGAAACTTTCTAAGATGACTTATGCACCAAAGTCCAGAGACCTAGAGAACAGCACGGAGTAAAATGTCAAGCATTGCCTCATTGCAGGTCCCCTGGTGTGACTCACCCTGAAGGCATCTTGATGGGTGAAGTTAGTAAGTTGGGGATCGCTTTGGAAGCAGTGGGTCAGGTTATGAAGGATCACCCTGCAGAGCACTGCTGCCAGATGGAGGGCTACATCACCGCGGAGACACTCTCTCTCCTCACCACCGACACCTTGCACCTCCTTGTCGTGTTTGCAGACACTGTGTGCTGGGCTTGCTGGAGCCTCCATCCCCAGTGAAGAGCCATATTATTAGTTCTGATTGACCAGGCCTGACAGTAAGAGAGTAGGAGTTCATGCTACATGAATTACACAGAGTGGGTATCAAGATAAAAATAAGAGCGGCAACGTGCGGACAGGAGGGGTGAGGGGTCCATTGGAAATCAGAGAGATTAGCGACTCATCACATTATTTGTGGGTTATCAGGAGACAGAGGTAATGAAAGTGAGACCTATATCCTTGATCAATAAGAGTTTGACTGCATTTTGAGTTCATTTTCCCCTGCCGAGAGAGAGACAGCAGGCTTACTATTGATCACCGTGTTAATCCATAACCAGACTGGGCCTTAGCCTGGCGGAGCAGGCAGGAAAAATAAGATAATAAGCAGGAACTCTTGATCTTTTATTATGGTGTGCTAGATAAAGAGAGTGCGGGGGTTCAAGGTAGTACAGTTTACAGTTAACCCTTCCCTTCCCTCTTAATTTGGAATGCATGAGAAGAAGAATTGAGGCCCACCTTAGTCTGACTTCTATTTGACCTAATTTTGCTAGTTTCCTAAGTAGAGTGTATCCAGGGTCCTCTAAAATGATTACAGGCAGATAGTTACTGGGCCAAGGGACAGTCAACAATGACAGTAGGCCCACAGGGAAAGAAGAAGCCCTTCCAATTGCATCTCAGGACACTCACAGAACATAGAGAATTAATGGAATTTGCATCTGAGTCACTTTCAGAATCTTTAGAGATGAGGGCTGTCTTTAACCCTCGATAGTATAAAGTAAGTACCAGTAAGTTTATGGGTAAGTAAATGAAAAGACCAGAAAAGACAACTACAGTTCACAGGACTCTGTGGGTTACTGGAGCAACCATGATCACCGATCAAAGACCATCTAGGGACAGTAGGCCATCAACTATTTTGAAACTTCAAGATTTATCAAAACTCTCACTATAAATTAACTGCAAAAGTTTAGCTCTTTGGGATGGCGAGAGGCTCAGTGGGTAAAGACACTGGCTGCTAATCCTGAGCTCAATCCCTGGTACTTACAGGGTAGAAAGTGAAAACTGACTCCCCCAAGTTGTCCTCTGAACTCTACATACACACAGAGGAGGCGGGTACCTACAAATACCAACCAGGCAGGATGTTTCCTTCTGAACCCAACCTCTTTCATCTGGCACCATTGAGTAGAGTCCTACAAGGTCACCTTGATGCCATCTACACAGCTGCAGAGAAAGCAGGTGGGTACAGAAGTAAGCAGAGCCTTTCTTGCCTGACACACACCTGCAGGGTTTACTCTTCTCTGCCTACTCAGCCCAAGCCAGCTATTTCTCATTAGCTAGCTCCTATGCGTTTCCAAGGATGTTTCCATCTTATTCCCAGAGGTGCTCACCCTTCCATCCAATGGCAACTCATGTCACCTAGAACTAGGGGTGTACCTGAGTATATCAGAATATGAACAAACATGAAAACATGACTGGGAGTGGGTGACTTGGGAAACATGTCATCTAAGCTGTTCTAATTAGAACAACTGAGAGATACACATAGAAACAATGAATTTTTTTTAATGCATCCTGAAATTAAATATGTTTTTAACTAATCCATTTAAACACAGATATTTAATAGACTCACAGGCTACCATGGGATATTTTGACATACATGTACATTGGGAAATTAGGAAGGTGCTGTGTGGAGATATGTTGTGTACCCTAATAAAATTTGCCTGAAGATCAAAGGACAGAACAAGCCACTAGATTAAACATAGAGGCCTGGCAGTGGTGGCACACACCTTTAATCTTAGCACTTGGGAGGCAGATCTATCTGGATCTCTGTGAGTTCAAAGCCACCCTGGACTACATGAGACTGAATTAGTCTAGGAGAGAAACTACCAGGCAGTGGTGGCACACACCTGTAATCCCAGTACTTGGGAAGCATACACGCCGTTAACGGATGGGCAGAGAAAGGCATATAACGTGTGAGGAGACAGGAACTAAAGCCTTTTCGGCTAAGGAAGCTCATTCAGCTAGAGGCCTATCAGCTGAGGCTTTTTCAGGCTGAGGAGTTGGTGAGGTAAGAGGTGGTGGCTATGGCTTGTTCCTCTGTCTCTTTGATCTTCCAGCATTTATCCCAATATCTGGCACTGGAGTTATAATAAAATTTAGAAATTTGAGCAAGATCTGGCATCCAACTTGTGGGGCATGAATTCACAGAAAAAGCCACAGGCTTAGAATCTCTACCCCGCCTTGGCCAGGCTCCCTAAACTGCTGGCTAAGTTTTTGTTGCAGCCTCTCTGCAGCAAACTCCATAGGGTTTTTTTGGGAATTAGTTGCTTTCACATGTCCTCCCATGCAGACAGCTGGCTCTTTAGTTTCTTCCCTTTGGATTTCTCCAGGCCCCCTCCTCGAGCTGCTGCCAAACCATCATCTGAATCATCACTGTCTGCAGATTTGGTGAGTCAACTGGGATTTCTTAAAGGGAGGAATTAGTTAATAGAAAGTTTTTTCCCACATTAAAAAATGGGAAACATTTTTACAATGGAAGGCATTTGGTCTCTGTTTGACTATATATTAAACGGTCTGAAAATGGAACAACTAAATGAGAGGATAATTAATGTTGATGGGATAGATGTAATGTCAATTATAAATATTATTTGTTTGATCATTTTTGTTTTATCCTTTAAAAATTTGATTAATATGAGTGTCAAGATAAAAGTTTTAGAAAAATTTGTTTAAACAGATCATAGAGATATTCAGACCCAGACAGAAGAATTTAAAGGGGAACCAATCTCAACATTGTATTATAAGGTTAGAGAGAAACAGCCTAAGGCTTTCAAATAGCTAACCTTAATCTATCCAGTGAGCTTACAGGAACTACCCAGTAGTAGATATTCTCAAGTCTGTATAAGAGCTGACTGGACTCCTATGCAAATGTTAGATTTGAGGAGATTCAAAGAAGCAATAGTCTCATATGGCATCCACTAGTCTTTCATGAAACAGATGTTAAAATTATGGTCAACTTGTAATAGAATCATCCCTCAAGACTGGAGAGATTTGGTTACAGCCATCTTAGAGGCTGGTCCACAATTACAATGGAGAACTTGGAGGAAGGATGAGGCTAAGACCATTGAACAATGAATTAGGGCTAGAGGTATGAAAATCTCCCAAGATCAACTTCTTGGAAAAAGTGATTATACTGATATACATAGACAATCTTTATATGATGACCACACCCTGGCTTTATGCCACAAGGCAGCCTTGAATGATTGGGACAAAATTGAAGAAGTAGGAAAGAAAACTAAGTCATTTACAAAAGTTATACAGGACCCAAAAGAAACTTTCCCTGATTTCTTACGAAGATTGACTTGAGCAGTAAATAGAATGATACCAAATTCAGAAGCTAGATGGATAATAATTGAATCTCTGGCGTTTGAAAATGCTAATGCACAATGAAAAAAGATAATTAGGCCATTAAAGGCAAGATCAGTACCCTTGGAAGAATGGATCCAAGATACAATTAATGTTGAATCTCATGACCATGATGATACTTGCATGACAATGCTTGGATAGGAGAGGTGATTTCCAGAGGTTTGAAGAAAAATAATAATGTCAAATGCTTCAACTGTGGTAAACAAAGTCACCTAGAAAGAGACTGTAAACAGGACATTCCTGGAAACAATGTTTTTGCTAGGAATAATCCCAATAAAATGTCCCTCCCTTCTGGATTATGCAGAAGGTGTGGTAAAGGCAGACATTGGACTAATGAATGTAGATCAACAAGGGACAGACAAAGTAATCCCTTGCCTTTGCCATTAGGAAACTCCCTGAGGGGCCTCGTGCAGGTCCCCATGTCAAATTCAGTTCAGTTGTTTCCAGTCATCATGGAAGAAACTCCTTCCCAGAGCAATTAAAGAACCCAATGCCTGTTGTAAGAAACCATACAGCTCTGGATAATAGAACAGCTTTTGAAAATAAAATAAAAATTTAAGGAGAAATTATAAATCAAAATTGATAAAGATTAGATTTGGAAACTCCCCAAAGTTAGGGTTGGGGAAGGGTTTTGTTTTTGTCATTCCAGGAAAAGAAAAACAACCGTCTTGAAGAATTTAAAGACCACTGGACAAATAAGCATCCAAAGAAGAAGGGAGAATTACCCAGAAAAAAATTACCAGGAAAAAGAATAATCTGACATAATGCAACCTTTGAAGTCTCCAAAAAGATGATGGGACCCCACAATGATGATTCCATCAAGACGATGATAATGCCATTAAGCTAACAAATGCCACCCAAAGATCAGCTTTGAATTACAAACTGCTCAGCACAATATTGAGATGGCTAGCTGAGATGGCATGGCCTCACAGACTACTCCAATCAGGTCTTGACCATAATCCTAAACTTTATTTGTGTCCCCATAAGACTACCAGTGCCCCCAATCAGCAGGAAGTAGCCTAGAAAACTACCTCTACATTGCCAAAAAATGAACTGTGGATGTTTGTCTTTGTTTAGTGGTTGGTTAAAAATTGGTATTGGTCATATTCAATCTCTTTCTAAAAGAAGAAAGGAGAATATAATATAGAAATGTATTATATAAAAATGATAGGATAAAAGGGTAGATTAGGGCTGGAGAGAAGGCTCAGCTGTTAAAGGCTAGGCTCACAACCAAAAATAAAAGGGTAGATTATTGAATCTACTCTGAATAGAAAAAGGGGAGGATATAAATATGATAAGATGGAAAGGTAGATTATTGAATATACTTTTAAAAATTGACTACTAGTTTAAAATATTTTCATTGGATTGGATTTTTATATATTGTATACAAAGTATGTATATTGATGCAAATTTGAGATTGATTTTGTTAGAAAATATTGTATATATATTTCTAATCTTATTCAAGGTATTGTACCTATATGGTTCACTTAACAATGTAATGCAAATTGCTAATCCTTAAAAATTATTACCAACTAATAAGTATATAAGAAATGTGAGTTAATGGTTAGTCATTACAATCAAACTTGTAGTCATATTAGGTATGTTTCAAGGTCAAACAGAAACATATTTTAGGTAGACAAATCATCTTCACACACTTCAGAGATCTACAAAATATGACATTTAAGATGTTTTAATAACATAGATTCTTGTGTTTTTTTTTTTTTTTTTAATGACTCTGAGACATGTCTGCTCCTGGCAGCACCAATCTACTTCAGAGAAGATGATGGGCATCAAAGAAACTCCATATGGAGTTTACTATCTTTGTGGCAAAAGTTAGCCACTGGGCAAGAAAGTGCCCTTGCCTCAACTGCTGACCATATGCTGTCCAAATGGACAAGCAGAACACAAAAGAAAGGACTACAAAACCTTGCCAAGACAAGGTAGCAAAGCCCTTTAGAAAATCCTGCTTCACAGATGAATCTTTCAGATATGCTAGGCCTGTAGGCCAAAGATGGATGCCTCAACATTGCAGAGGAACCTTGGGTGACTGTCTAGCCAGTCAGCTATTTCTGTCATTTGTCACATCTTTTAGAAGTTGCTTATTTGCACTTCCTTCTTGGGTCTCTGAGGGAATTCAAGATTAAATAGTGATACTTATAGTTTTCCTTGTTAATAAATTCAGAAAAGAAACTCACTAAAGAGGTGTAAAGTTTTTAAGTTTGAAAGACATCAAAAGATAGTTTTGGGTTAGTAATACGAGTTATGATAGAAAGTGAATTAGGTACAACATTTGGGACTCACCAAAATATTATAAATAATGGACTATTTTCTCTGAATCTGTCACATGTTAATGGACTAGACATAGTTAATGCAATTCTTGACTGTATATATTGTATATACTTGTTATACTTATTGTATATAGTTTTTCATATATTAGTCATAACCTTTTATTATTTTATACAAAAAAGGGGAAATGTGGTGATATATTGTGTACCCTAATAAAATTTGACTAAAGATAAGAGATCAGAACAAGCCACTAGATTAAACATAGAGGCCAGGCAGTGGTGGCACACCCCTTAAATCTTAGCACTTGGGAGGCAGAGATCTGTCTGGATCTCTGTGAGTTCAAAACCACCCTGGACTACATGAGATTGACTCATTCTAGGAGAGAAATAGCCAGGCAGTGTTAGCACACACCTCTAATCCCAGTACTTGAGAAGCACGCGTGCTTTTAAGAGTTTCAGCTAGAGGCCTATTGGCTGAGGCTTTTTCAGGCTGAGGAGTTGGTGAGGTAAGAGGTGGTGGCTATAGCTTGTTCCTTTGTCTCTCTGATCTTTCAGCATTTACCCCGATATCTGGCACTTTTTTTTTTTTTAAGACCACTTAACATTTGAGTTACAGTGCTCAAACCTTTATCACCACTTTATCATGAAAGCATGAAAAATCCTTTCTTCTAGCCTTTTGAGATAGGCAATACGTATTCCACATCTGTGGCCATCTACTGCACAATAGCACACCAGAATTTCTTACTGCTATCAGTAATTCATGCCCCATTATCATTAAATGACACATCTATATACTAAGCAACTTTTAATGAAATACCTTTCGATCATTTAGCAACTTATCATTGGATAACCAGGGAAGTTAAACAATTTGAATAAGTTCATATCATCATTATGTGGGGAAATTGGGCCCCAGTTCAAACTTCAGAAGCTAAGAATAATCAAAATTATTTTCACAGAAGTCAGTTGAAAAAGTACTACAGTCAGTACAATCTACCAAGGAATTCATCTCAGAAATGGCTGACGTTACCTTTGAAGTTCCCAACTCCAAAAATAAGAACCTCTACAGTGAGGCATGTGATGACTATTCTCAAACCTTATGGTTTTAACCTGGGGGTGGGGCTTGCTTGTATAATTTACATTTTATGTGAGGAAAAGATTGCTTAGGAAAAACAATCTTCCTCACTTTAACATGACAAAAGTCAGCACTTACTGGCTTGAAGCCTCATAAAACAAGTGAATGGAGTCAAGGAGTCACTTAAGGAATAACTTTTGAGGATGCAGAAATAACGAGAAAGCTTTTCATGTGATATAGAAGTCATGTGCTATTTTAGTTAGAATAATTGCAGAGCTAACTCAACTTGATTGACCAATACCAGTCTTTGGCTGGCTTCTCTAAGTTTTCATAAGCTTCATAATCATTGAGGCTTTGATGCTCTCTTGCCTGCTACAGGGACGTGATCCTAGCAGCTTTCTTCACATAACTACAGATTTTGGGTACCATCAAAAGAAGAGAGGAATAAAATCATCTTATCCAATAAAATGCTCCTAGGCTGACTTGGACTTATTAGAGAGTAATTTACAAAGCAACTGTTATCATATATATATATAATCAGGAGGAAACTTTAATGGCATTCTTGAGTTATTCATTTATTCATTTCTGGAAAGATAGATGAGAAGATAGAGTGCTTGCTGCACAAGCCTGTGGATCCAAGTTTGAACAATAGCATGAACATTAAAAAAAAGTATATAAAATCCCAACATGGCCTTTCTCATAACTGTATCCCCAGCTCTGTGGGAAGTTTGGACAGGAGGACCCCAGGGTTTGTTAGCTACTGGCCTAGCTGCAGTTTCAGTGAGAGACCTTGTTACAAAGAAATTTACTTATAGCACAAAACACTGAATATTCCCCTCTTCTTGCCTTAGTATACATGCTCACATATATACTTAGTATATATGTTCTCTCTCTCTCTCTCTCTCTCTCTCTCTCTCTCTCTCTCTCTCTCTCTCTCACACACACACACACACACACACAAAGAAAATATTCATTTCCAATTTGATTTTTAAAACTCAGACACTTATTTTAAGTGAAAGGCGGCTTAAAGATTTCTATGATTTAAATGTTGGTATCTCTCCCAAAATTAATGCAGAAAATTAATTCTTGAAGCATCAGAATTAATAGGTATATCCTTTGGGAAAGAGATTGAGAAAAGAAAAAAGCAACTAGAAAACATGTAGTCAGTTTGTGATGGCCAACTCTCCTGATCGTAGAGGCTGACCTGGAGTTTGGTTCATATATCCATTGTCACTCCATTGATAAAAATTATTTTCTCTCTTCCAGAAGCTAATATTTGTGAATAGCTTCTTGGCTAGGGATGCAACCTTGTCTCCACTTCCCTTTCTCCATTGCTTGGATTCTCGCCACTGGCTCGAGCTTGTGCATGCTGTCACAGTCTCTGCAAGCTCATGTGTCTATCTGCCCTGTGTTGTTGGTTGTTTTTTACTCTTTCAGGAGGGGCCACCACCCAGCTCCCAAATAAACACACATAGAGGCTTATGCTTAACTATAAATGCCTGGCCTTAGCTTGGATTGTTTCTAGCCAGCTTTTCTTAACTTAACCCAACTATCTCTTGCCTCTGGGCTTTTCCTTTTCTATTCCTGTATACCTTTCTTCGTTTCTTACTCTGTGGTTGGCTGTGTAGCTGAGTGGCTGGCCTCTGATGTCTTCCCCTCCTTGTGCTCCCATTCTTTCCCCCCCTCCCCCCAGATTTCTCCTTCTATTTCTTCTCTCTGCCTGCCAGTCCCACCTATCTTTTAACCTGCCTCGCTATTGGCCATTCAGTTCTTTATTAGATCATCAGGGGTTTTAGACAGGCAAGTAGCACAGCGTCACAGAGTTAAACAAATGCACCATAAAGAAAAGTAACACGTCTTAAAACGATATTCCCCAACAGCCCTGTTGTGTCTAGAGAAAACTGTTTCCTTAAAGTCATCTACCACTGCCTGCTCTTAGAACTTTTCTGTTCCTTCTTCCACATAGATTTCTGAGCATTGAGGGGAAGGGTGTGATAAAGACATCCCATTCAGGCTTGAGGACTGAAAAAAAAATCTCTGATTCTCTGAATATTGTCCAATTGTAGGTCTCTGTATTAATTCCTACTGTGTCAGGAAGCTTCTCTGATGACAGTTGAGCCATTGCACTGATCTATAAGTGTAGCAATATGTCATTAGGAGTCTTTTCATTGCTGTGTTTATTTGGCAGAATAATGGCAGTAGGTTTTCCCTTAAGGTCTACGACTTACCTAGTCTCAGATTCCTGACCTGATTAACAGTGTCAGGTATGGGTTCCATCTCATCGGCCCTTAAGTCCAGTATTAAAAAGTGGCTTGTTACTCCCCTAGCATCGTGCCATTGTTATACCAGTGGGCATTGTTGTCCCATATCATTATTACACCAGCAGGTCATTACTACAGCTTTCAGGGTTCATAGCTGAGTGAGATTAATGGTTACTTTTCTCCTATTCTAGCACTATGAGTGCTGACCAGTAAGGGTAAAGCTGCCAGCAGGGCACCAGCTAGATTTCTCCAAGTTCTTTACCATAAGCATGTGGTATCTTTAGTCATATGGTCTTACCATCAAATTATGGGGAACAACCAACAGCATTAGCATAGGCTTAGAATTTGGGGCATCTATTCAACTCTTGACCAACATAAAACTGATTTTTTTCTCTAAGCTCATATGTCCAGATTATTAGCAAATTTGAAATAATATTCTAAATGATTATTAATTTTATTATATATATGAGTATATCTTCACATTTTAAATATTATTTAAAAATCTTTTTAAATAGACTATCTCCTTTTTTTGTTTTGTTTTGTTTTTTGAGACAGTTTCTCCATGTAGTTTTGGTGCCTGTCCTGGATCTTGCTCTGTAGACCAGGCTGGCCTCGAACTCACTGCCTTGAGTGCTAGGATTAAAGGCATGAGCCACCGTCTCCCAGCTTAGTCTATCTCCTTTTATATCAAAGTTAAAGTCTATTTTTTCCTGTTTATAGGTATATGGTATTACTGATTCAAATTCAGATATACATAAACAATTCATTTTCAAATATTATCATTGATTATTTATATCATATTATATTTATATTCACTTAAAAATATCAGAGATAGTCAAGTGGTGGTGGTGCATGCCTTTAATCCCAGCACTGTGGAGTCAGAGGCAAGTTGATCTCTGTGAGTTCAAGGCCAGCTTGATCTACAGAGCAAGTTCCAGGACAGCCAGGGATACATAAAGAAACCCTGTCAAGGGAAAAAAAAATGTGTGTGTGTGTGTGTATCAGAGATCCAGACCTCTTGTTACAGGTAATTCCAGCTACTTAAAAGGCTGAGGCAGGAAGACTGTAAGTTTATTTGAGAATGGCTCAGAATAATGAGTAAAAACATCTAGAGATGTAGCTCAGAAGCAAAGCACTTGCCTAGAATGATGGAGGTTCTAGGTTCAACACATGATACCACAAGAAGAAAGTGAAAATTAAAATATCAAAAAAAATGGTCATTTCCAATTCACTTTTATCTGACATTGTTTTCAGGCAATTTAATGTAATACAATGATCACATAAAATCATCCTTCTGATTGATTTTTGTCCTCCCTTTCTAACTTGTTTCTAGCTCCTGCATTATTTGGGAGTGGAGATTTATTTATTTATTTATTTATTTATTTATTTATTTGTTTGTTTGTTTGTTTGTTTTACTACATCTGTTCACAAACTATCTCAAGGCTAGCGAAATGCTGGCTTATGCTATTACTTAGTCATGGGGGACCTGCGGTCACTTGGTAAAGACTGATCTTCCCCACCAACATCCCAGGCAGGCATCTTCCATCATGTTGGCCATTAAACTGATGTTTTCAAGAGCAGTTCAGAGACCCTGACTTCTTCTTCAGGCTCTAGTCAACTGACTCCTAACAATGTTGGCGAGTGATGTTCTGTCTGTGGCCCACTATACTAGGAGGCAGAAACTTATGCACTAGATTCACAAGAAAGCACATGAGATCTTTAGCACAAATTTTCTCTCCTAACAAGTGTTTGTTAGTTACCAGGCACTGGCATTTTTAGTTTCTTCTAACTGTTCAAACAAGTATTCAATGTAGGCAGAGCTAGTCCTATTTAGTAGATAAGAAAGCCTAATTAAAATGTATGCAATCCATTAAAAAGTAACAATTTGCATTCTTATCTTTTACATGAATGGTTAAACTGGTATCCAAAAAAGCAAGAACTCACTGCTTATGATAACAAGGGAAAGAATGGTCAACTGGCACATGGGACCTTGTGGTTCTCACAGGCAGCTTCCATGTGACTGTTCTCAGAGCTGGGTCTGCAATAGTGGTCCAGTCTCCACCCATCACTGCCCTGACACTGAAGTGATATATAGTACCTCTCAACACTCCATGGCAGCTTGATTGGATGTTTTCTATTTCAGCTCCGCCTACAGGGAATCTTCTAGAACCACAAATTCATTTGTCATCAAGGGGGTCAGCCCAGCTATTAGGAAATCTAAGTGCCTGAGCCTGTGGCATTCCATATGTGACACTGTCTTTGAAGAAGGAACATCGCAAGTATGCTGATGAAGAAAGAGGAGGTATTGATGAGCCTGCAGTTCATACTGTCAGTAGAGAAGGTGGTGTTACCCCTAAGGCTGTGTTTTCCACTGTAATACTGCCAGTTCCCCTTTCACTTAGACCCATGATTCCGAACAGCAACCCAAAGCAATGAGGTTTGCAAGTTCACAAACCATGGTCGTAAGAGACAGGGAAGGTAAAAGTGGAGCAATCTGTTCAATGAGTCATACAACCAAAAGAGAACTCTCCAGAAAGATGGCTGACTTCATTGATGCCGAATCTTCTTAGTTTTTCTCTAAGGCAGGAAATGGGAAGAAGGAACATGACCAAAAAAGTTTATACTTTGAAATGCTTTACAATTTTTTTCAGAAAAAAATACTTGAATACACCTTTACCTTCATACTTGAATAGTAAAAGATTTACAATCATAATAAAAAAAATTACCTCTAAAAGTAAGGGATTATTCTAATTCCTGTACAATCTCTTATCGTGTGAACAGATGTGTAACTTTAGTGCATATAATCCTACAACGGCAGGGAGAGTCGAAGAGTTTGTTGAAGTGGTAGCATATTCCAGAAAAATTCCACTGCAGTACACTGGAGAACTAAATTCTCCTGGATGATGGGACATGCTTATAATTCCAGCTCTTAGAAGGGTACAGTGTTCCAGACATAGTTCTTTCACAAAATAAGAAAGACAGGAAGAGAAGAAGGAAGGAAAGAAGGAGGGAGGAAGGGAGAGAGGAAAAAAGATCTCTTAAATATTTTACATTAAATTATCATCCCAATACCACACTACAGGGTTTTTGTTTCCACTGCATATCATATACATCAAACAAGGATCTAAAAGTAACATATGAATGAAGAACTGTTTATCTCAATGAGGAAGTCTAATAATTCATATAAGAGTTTCTGTAATAGCCACAACAGAAGAAACACTGAACAGAGATGCAAAAAACATCACACTCGCTGTCAGCAGATACCTGGGTGACATTGACAAATCGCTGAACCTCTCTGTATCTCTCTTTATTTATTTCTTATAAAAACAGATGAAGTTAAATTTATTAAGTTATTTTGCCACAAGATATCAGAAACTTTAATGATAATGTATCTCATAATTTTCACTTGAGTCAAAAATACTGGTCTAAAGATCTCATGCATGATTGGAACAGGAAACTCAAAGGAGTAGAAATGTTTTCATCTCCTTCTGTCACCAAAATAACCTCCATGGAAATCGCATTATTAATGATTCCCCTCTACAAGATAGCAACCTCTGGCTTAAACTCAGATGGATGACTGTAGCTAATGTAAAATTTTCAGCATCATTTCACTTAAATTCAAAATTCAAATTCAACAAACACTTACTGTGCCAGAAGCTATTTCATGTGCAGAATATAAAACATTGACCCTGTCCCCAAGAAGCTGACAGCGTAGTTAAGTCGTTTTCTCACAGTAGGTTTTCAACATAGAACGGTTCCAGTGCAAAATAATAGAACCGGGTCTAAAGACAGGAAATGCTCAATTTAAAGAACAGCATTTGTGAGCAGTCTCTGAACTGAGGCTCACTTTTAGGACTTTCCTGCATGTTTTCCTTAATATTGATTTATTTTGCATGATTGTCACCAATGATTTTGGGGGTTTTTAATTGTTTGTGTTGTATATGCATGTGTTCATAATATGCATGAAGTCTTAGTAAAAAGCCTATATGAATTTTAAGTTTTAGTTTAAGTTATGCTAAAATTAACTATACGTATAATCATGCCCGAGTCATATTTTCAAAATTAATAGAGAAATGTGATTGACACTAGAATAGTCACATTAGAAAATATAATTACTTAATTTTAAAAATTAATTCCATATAATTAACTAATACAGGAATAATTAAGAAATATATAATTAAGAAAGTTATAATCCCTGCCACTTAGCTATCTAATCATAAAAGGAGAGCATATTTTATAAACAAATGAAACAAACATAAAATCTATTAATTAAATATGTGGTTGCAGCAAAGAATAAACATTAGGAATAAAAATTATCTATTTCCACAACCTGCATAATCAGAAAGCAGGTTTTTTTGGTGAAATGTGTAATTATGACATCAGTTCGGAGTAGTTGGCGCCGTTGAGTTCCTCAGTTTGAACAGCGGTTCCGCCTGCTATGGTGCACAGCTTAACCTCTCAGAACTTGTTGTCAGACTTAAGACAATGTGCAGATAGCACTCTACCCACCCCCCACTTGACGCCCAAAAAAGCCTGTCCACCATCATTAGCCAGTTTGGGAAATGGATCATTTGACTTTAAATCAGAGTCCGTGGTATCCTTTACACAACTGATCCTGTTCATCTCTGACTGCAGGGGTGGAACACCTAACAGCTGGAGCGGAGAATTCTTCCATTGGCTGATGTCCCGAAGAGTCCTCTCTTATGACTCGCTACTTCTTTCCGCTCTTATGGATCAGGACACTATTGCTGAAACCCCCACACTACTTCAGCAAAGTACTTCTGCGAGCCACAGGCCCATGCTTCAAACAACAGTCTCTGTACATGATTTGGGGGGGGGGGGTGCTGAAAAAAAAGGAAAAGAGATCAATTATGCTAGCGAAAGAAAAAAATCTCTGCTGGCAGAAACACATCTGACAAAGACAGGAATGTCACACTTGGAAGGAACAGGCCAAAGCAGAGGTAGCTCTCTGGGGAAGCCTGGGGTCCACGCGGGCCACTCTAAGGCAGAAGTGAGTTTATCAGAAACATCCTCTGTATAAAATCCTACCCCTTCCCCCAGAGGTTGCAAGGTGAGGACATGTGTTCATATCAACACAGAAGCAGAGCAAAGAAGCAACCAGCCCACTGAATGGCTCTTCAATACAGGTTCTGAACCTGTACAGGTGAGTGCTTTGAGACATGGGAATGGATTCTGAGCAACTCCAGGACATGGCGCTGAGACCCTCAAATGCATGAACAATCTGTGTTATATATGAGCGCCTTTGTTGCATCCTAGTTCCAAGGTGAATGCTATCCTGGAAGGAAGTAGAAACTTTGAGAGGTAGGGCTTCATGGGAAATCCTCGTGTCCTGGGGGTTATGTCCTCCATGAGGATTATGAGACTCCAGATCTTGCTATATTTTCCTCTTCGCTTCCCAGACATGAGGGAGAATGGCATTGCTCTGTCGTATCTCTTTGGATGGTGTGATGCCTTGCACCAAGCCCAGACTTGAGCTTCCAATGCTGGGAGCTAACTGGCAGCATTTTTTTATAAGCTTCTTACCCTATCTCTCTGTTATAGGGATGGAAAGGCAATGTGCTTTATGAAATGTAAAAGTGAAGCATTAATGTCACTTGCTGGGGAAATGTCAGTATAAGCTCTCACGATGCAAACTTTACAAACTTTAAGAACTGTGACACGTTTTAGGATGAAAGAATACAATACCAATAAAGTGGCATCATTAGTAAGCTGCATCACACCCTGTGAGTATAAAGAGGGAGAATTGTCTGCCGATATCTGTTGGAAATGTAGACACACTTACAGAAAATTAATTGTAGATAAGACATTCTCTCTCCAGTGTTCTTCTGTCTGCCAACCTGCTTTCTCTTGACAGTGTCATGTTTTAATCAGCAAAAATAGAATCACACACCTCCAACATTATAAAACTATTCACAGTGTATCTTCCTTCCAGAGCTAATTGGCAGTGTTCAGGTAAAGCAGAGACCAAGTGCAAGCATGGGAAATGAGATCTAACGAAGGTTGTCACTGGGGCACTCATCAAGCAGGGATCCAGGAACATCCTGACTTTGGTGTTAGGAAGATTCGCTTGTGTGCATCTGTTACGGTTCCAGTGCTTAACTTTTCAACGCCAAGACTGTCAAGTCCCAAGGAAATGTTTTATTCACTCTGTTTCTTTTGTCTGCGGAATGAAGCTTTCATGGAAATATTTCCAAGGAAATCCCAGTAGAGGTCTTTCGAGACAGAGAGGTAATTGCATAGATGGAATGAATCGGCTCCAAGTCTTCGTGCATATAGTAAGGCAGATAATATTCCAAGAAAACTAAAATCAACAGATCTGGGGATTGAGATGCAAAAGTCCCCGGCTAATGTTATGATTCATGATGGAAAAGGAAGCTGAGAAAGTTCTAGCAAGCTTAAGTTAAGCCATATCCTCTCAAGAAAGGTTAAAAAAAATGGCACACCTTGCTAAACATTAGATTCCAAATGATACTAATTTTCTTAGAAAAGGAGAAAATCAAGCCTTATTCATTTTCTTCACAATGTCTAATTTATATTTTTCATATTTAATTATTTCCTTTTTAGGTACTTCTTTCTGTGAACTCCTTGCCTATCATGTGTTCTTTATTTCTGGCAATATATCATTTTTCCATGGTCA
The DNA here is from genome assembly GCF_004664715.2 of Peromyscus leucopus. Classification (NCBI taxonomy): domain Eukaryota; kingdom Metazoa; phylum Chordata; class Mammalia; order Rodentia; family Cricetidae; genus Peromyscus; species Peromyscus leucopus. Next base: position 142,898,001 of record NC_051063.1, on the reverse strand, counting down.
ATGTGTAATTATTGTTCAGATATGGTATACTCTCAAGGCTACATTTTTCTCTTGGATACACAATTGTTACAGACCATTTACAGAGAAAATTTTTCTTTCTTGTCAGAAAATTATTCTTTTATTCTACATAGATAGGTCTGTTTCTACAATCTATTGGTTTTAATGGCTTATTTATCTACTTTTTTTGTTGTTGTTCTAGTCTTTACATTTTAAAATGCATTTAATGTCAGGTGGTGGTGGTGCATGCCTTTAGTTCCAGCACTCAGAAGGCTGAGGCAGGCAGATTTCTGAATTTGAGGCCAGCCTGATCTATAGAGGAAGTTCCAAGACAGCCAGGGCTACACAGAGAAACCGTGCCCCCAAAAACCAAAATAATAATAATAATAATAATAATAATAATAATAATAACAATAATAATAATAATATAATGAATCTAATAATTAACACATCAATTTCTTTAAAGTAAAATATCAGGGGCATACTTACTGTCTAAGCCCTAAACAGTCCACAGCTGAACTTTTCCATGGGGGACAAATTAAATATAAATATCTCTCTCTATCTCTATCGGTGTTTTGAGACAGGGTTTCTCGGTGTAGCTTTGGAGCCTTTCCTGGAACTCACTCTATAGCCCAGACTGGCCTCGAACTCACAGAGATCCGCTTGCCTCTGCCTCCCAAGTGCTGGGATTAAAGGTGTGCACCACCACTGCTAAATATCTCTCTCTTTATTCTACTTCCATTTTGAATTCTTTAGTGAACACCACACCAAGTCCTGACACCAGCTCCCGTGAGTACTGATGAGCCATTTGCCAAACCTGAGAGCAATTGCTGTGGCCGGGTGGGGATGAGGAGATGGCTTCCCCGGAGCTGCAAGAACTGACTGTGGTTAACTGTGCTGAGAGACCTTTCCTCAAAAACTCAGCTGGAGAGCAATTGTGGAAGATACCCAGCACTGACCTTCAGCCTGCACACTTACACATGCTCACATACAGGTGCATCCACGAACATACACATACCAGAAGCAGAAGGGCACTGTAGAGGGAAGAGAGAGAGAGAGAGAGGGAGGGAGGGAGGGAGGAGAGAGAGAGAGGAGGGAGGGAGGGAGGGAGGAGAGAGAGAGAGAGAGAGAGAGAGAGAGAGAGAGAGAGAGAGAGAGAGAGAGAGAGAGAGAGAGAAGATAGTGGTTCTGGAAAACAACACATACCTGCTCCTCACCAACATAACCCTAAAGTTAAACTGACTTCAGTTTATGCATGCCTTGATTTGTCTGTGTTGATACCATCTGATTTTGGTAGGGGGAAAAAAAAAACTCATTGGCTTAAAAATGTGTTTCTAGCTATGTAGTGTGTATAGGCCCTGAAATACAGACAGTGGCACCCAGAGTGCCGTACACAAAAGAGAAAGCGACACAGCGGCCCAGAGATCTGAGAGCCTGGTCTGCCGCAGTAACGCCTCAGGAACTCTCATGCCAGTCATTGGTTTACCTTCTTGGGTTTTGTTGGTGGTTTAGCTTTTACAGCAGTCAAACAATGCAGTTAAGCAAAAGGGGGAAAGGAAAAGTTTTCAGATCGTGAGTAGTTTTTAAAAGACCTGGAGAAACTCTTCTTGGTGGATGACAAGACCTAACGTTTTTCTGGAAGTCTAGATGAAGTTCCAATGCAAAATGAATCCACAGAGAGCCAAAGCCAGGCTAGTCTCTTCACAAATGCCTGAGGACTCGACATGAACATTGCGTTTGGAATGTGATGTTGAAAGATGACTCAAGTGATCCTGTTGGCAGAAGATCTGAATTCCTTGGAATTGCCTTCCAGCCTGGGCTGAGCCTCTGCTTGGAACTGGTGAGCTGATTTTCACAGCACGCGGCGGTGGCTCCATCCCGTGAGTCATAGGGCTGTTTCAGAAGCTGCTTGGCTGCATCTCAGATAGATGCTTGGCTCTGGTGCTCTGAGGATTACCCCTGTTCCTCTTTTTCTCATCTCTGAATCCATCAAAATGCTGACTGACTAATGCAAGCATTCAAGCCAGAAAGGACGTTAGAGATTGGTAGAGCACCAACCTGCTCATTTTCAGATAAGAAAACTTGTGTTCTTAGCTCTCTGGGAAAAAGAAAAAAAAAAATAAGTGAAAGACGTTTCTTTGCCCTTTACCAAGAAAACTTGTTTTGTATTTGTCTTATCTCCATGACTTTTTTTTTTTGCTTCCTCTTGCTTGCTGAGGGTTGAGCTGATGACCCCTCACAAGCTAGGTCTAAGTTCTACCCCCAAACTATACCCATCACTCCCCCAAGACCTTTTTTTTTTTTTCCTTCTGAAACCATCTGTCTTAACACATGTTCTGTTTCTGCCAACCAAACGCACTGACCCTCTAAGCAAAGTGTGAAGAGCAAAGAATGACTTCAAGTGTTGACGGGAATAGTGGACTCTATCTTACCTTTCATTTAAGAAATCTCTCTGAGAATGAAACGACCATCAGGGAGCCTGCATGGGACTGACCTAGCCCCTCTGCATATGTTACAGTTGTGTGACTTGGTCTTCTTGTGGGACTCCTAACAGTGGGGCAGGGGCTGTCTCTGACTGTGTTGCCTGCCTTTAGGGCCCTTTCCTCCTACCAGGTTGCCTCATCTAGCCTAAATAGGGAAGGAGATGCCTAGTCTCACTGCTATCGATCTATCATGGCTGGTTGATATCCATGGGAAGTCTGTCCTTTTCTGAAGAGAAATGGAGGAGAAGGAGTGGATGGGGAGAAGGTAAAGGGGGAGGACCTGAGAGGGGAGAAGGGGGGGGGACTGAGTTCAGGATGTAAAAACAAGTAAAAAAATAAATACAAAAAATAGAAAGATTTCTGCAGTATTATGATCAGCCTGGTGGTATTGTGTTAATAAGAAACCCAACTTGTCTGCTTTTGGTGCTGGGGCAAAGAGCGTCAGAAGGAATTAAATGATAGAGAACCCTGAGTCCAGATTTACAACTCAGGTATGGTGTCTTAGAGCAACAGATGTTCCTGATTGGTACCCTGTTTTCACCACCTCACAGATGCAGGAAGATCTGTGAGCAGCACCATAGCATAGCCCTCCTCGATAGTCCCAAGCCCAAGAGTACATCGTAGACCTGGAAATCTGGACAAGCTTCTTTGGGAACGCATCACCACTCCATTCCCATTTGCATTCTCTGTCTGTATTGGCCTTGCAAACAGGGTACCACATAGAGCTCTGAAAGCCTGCCTTTTCTTCAGAAATTCAGAGTCAAGTTCATTACAACTGGCAAGACAATAGAGCTTTGCGGACACAGTGTGTACTCTGTCTTCCTTCCCTTGTTGCCATATTTCATTTGCTTCTAACTTACTTGATTTGCCAATATCATTTGAATTTTTGTTGATCATTTTGAATCTTTTATGAAGCAATATATGACATTTTATCAGTGATATGGTGTGAGTGTGTTTGTGTATGTGTGTGAGTGTGTTTGTGTGTGTGTATGTGTGTGTGTGTATGTGTGTGTGTGTGTGTGTGTGTGTGTGTGTGTGTGTGCTGCATAAAGAGGATAGGCTTTGGAGTCATAGCATCATCATGCTTCATTTTTTAAAGGTTTTTGAGAAAGGACTGCTCCAAAATGTACAGGCTAGCCTTAAACATGAGGCTGACTCAACTTTCTGAGTCCTGAATGACATGCATTCACTGCTACATCCAGTTCCATACCGCTTTAGTTAGTTAGTTAATTAGTTAGTTAGTCAGTCAGTCAGTCAGTCAGTCAGTTAGTCAATTAGTTAGTTCATTCATTAGTTTGAGACAGAATCTTGCTGTGTAACCCTACCTGACACGGAACTCACTATTTAGCCCGTTAGCTTTGAACTCATGATCTTCCAAACTGTCTCCTGAGTGCTGGGATTATAGGTATGAGCCACCACACCAAGCTTTCCATGCTGCTTCAACTCTCTCTTTCGCATCCTAGTTCCTGGGAAGCCTAGGATGAGCTATTTCCCCTGTGAGAGAGTTGGTTTCTTCGTCTGTGAGTTAGGAACAAGATTTTATCCACTTGAAACAAGTAGTCACCTGTGCTGTATCATTAGCTGTAGTTTCTCGTGAAGCAGGTCATCTTCAACGTATTTAGGGATGAGTCAGTCTTGCCAACAAGATGGAGATTATTTCAAGGAAGTCGTGTCCAACAATATGATCCTCCCCACACACTACTTCCCAGGGCAAGTGTGAGCACTCTAATCATCAACCAGGGATGGTGTTGATACAGGGAGGGAAAAGAGCTCCTTGAATCCTCAAGAGCATACCTGTATTTGACAAGCCATCAGGAGCAGCATGGTGGCTGGCTGCCTGCCCTCATGCTTACTAGCAGGTCAGACTCAGCTCAAGTGAGAAATGTACAAAGCACAAATCAGAATATTCCAGAGTAACCCTGGGGTGTATGACTCAGCAAGCTCTCCAAGAGCTTTGCTGCTGAGCCCTATCCCCAGCCATCACCTAGTGATTGACATGTGTGTCGGAGTTTGAGAAGGACTACTAGAGAGTGTAATCGTAGAAGGTGTCTTCCATTGTTATCATCCCTCCAGGTGAAATAAAACCGTGGCCCATGGGCCAGATCCAGCTCCTCACATTGATTAATCTGGATCAACAAAATAATTTCCTAAATGGCTGCTTTCACATTTTGAATATCTTGTAATATCAGAAACGGAAAAATGAGCCTGTGAGCTGGTGAGATGGTAAAGGCGCTTGCCTTTTCCTAAGCTTGATGACCTGAGTTGGATCCTTAGGACTCTCATGGTGGTGAGACATAATGGACTCCCACAAGCTGTCCTCTGACTCCCACATGTGCATCACCATGATCTACACACACACACACACACACACACACACACACACACACACAAGAAAACAACATAGAGAATTTAAACAAATTCAGTCAGCAAGTAAAGAATTAATAATCTGCTATGTAAGTAGTACCTGACACAGTAATATCATCTGATAAAAGGGGAAGTAATTTGGACATGCGAGTGAATTTTGCACTACTTCTGTGCCGAGGTTCTCTTGCCCCTGCGCTCGTTCACACTTCCACGTGTTAGAACATTGCTAGGAGGAGGGAGATCCTGCTTGCTGAGTTTCAAAGGCACAATCAAACAGCAAGCGATTTTGCTCTCCCAGTGACCGCTCTCATCTCAGTATAACACGGCTAAGATGTCTCATTTCTAACAAATACCAGAAATTACACTTGTAAATGGCATGTTTGTGTCTGCAAAGGAAGGCATTTCTTGGATGATTGTAATACAGATATTTAAAAAGTTTCCCAGGTGGTTCCATTTTGTGCAATCACTGCTGGAAAACAATGATTTTAGGAACTCTGGTACAACCTAAGTGTCCTTTTGCTACCACCCTGACCAAGAGCAGCATGGTCTTACCGCTACCCCCAGACTGAATTATAAGGGAGTCCTCTTTGCCAGGTGTGGTAGTGCACACCTTTAATCCCAGCAATCTGCAAGCTGACCTCTGCGAGCTCAAGGCCAGCCAGATCTACATAGCAAGTTCCAGGCCAACCAAGGCAACATAGTGAGACCTGGTCTAAATGCAAATGAAAAGAAAATCCTCTTTGGATTTAGTTGATCTCCAGGCAACTTTTCTTTCAATACTGAGATCGCTGCGCTGAGAAACATGCTCACCATGCTCAGAAGACAGGGTTTTTTTTGTTTGTTTGTTTGTTTGGTTGGTTGGTTGGTTGGTTTGTGTAGTTGTTGTGTTTGGGTTTGGTTTGCTGTTGTTATTGTTTTTGAAACTGTATTCTGTGGCAACTTTGGATCCTTTCTTGGCAGAGAAGTGGATTTGATTCTTTAACTGACAAAGATTGAGAACTGAAGTAGTCCTTTTAATAAAAAGCTATGTGGGCTGGAGAGGTTGCCAAATGGTTAGAGCCTTGGCTATTCTCCCAGCGGACCTGGGTTCAATTCCAAGAACCCACATGGCAGCTCACACTTGTCTAAAAGTCAAGTTCCAGAGAATCTGTGGCACTCTTCAGACCTCTGAGACCACCAGGCACACACATGGTCCACAGACATACATGCAGGAAAACACTCATACACATAAAATAATAAAATTAAGTTAAAACTTTTTTCAAAAGTCTCTGCTAGGCGAGCATATTGGGTAGCTGAATATGAGTATAATAACCATTTTGAAGTAGGGTTCTTCCATCAGATCCCTCTGTTTCCAGGCATAAAATTAATAACTAAATCTTTATTTGCCTTAGACTTGTCCTCGTCCTACAGCATACATCCCTAGAAGTGTGGTGTATTTGGGGAGAAGTTTGTTACACCCTAAAATATAAAACAAGAGTGTAGTGGGTAGCTGTTCCAGCTTTGACCTGGAAGTACTCTCCCTAGTGAGGTTTCTGGTAACTGCCACACCTACCTATGATGAGCTCCTAGAGCAGGGCTGAGATGGGAGCCCTTAAGACCCGAGATCTGGATGTGCTGGCCCTCTTGCTTCCTGGTGATCCTGGATGCTGGATGGCAGACAGGTCAGAGTTCTCCAGAGAGCCTCGCTGGACTACACCTCACCTTTCCTGGATCCTGTAACCAACCCCTTTACTGGCTATAAGTTATCCCAAAATAAACCTCCTTTTTAACTATGTGGAGTTGTCTTGTTAAGTCACCACAATACAAGAGCTTTGACAAGCAGGGTAGTAGTTGTCGGACCAGACAAGTGAAAATTCATTGTAAGGAGGCTACAGAGGGGCTGGGAGAAGGAACTCAATATGGGTTTGAATATTGTTGGGAGGGAAAAAAAAACTGGACTGGGCCTTTGGTTCAGTAGCAAAGGGCTTGGCTAGGGTGAGCAAGGCAGTATAATCCCCAGCAGTATATAACTAGGTAAGTAAGTAACCAGACAAATGAATGGATGAATGAAGTATAGACTGTAAATAGGAATGTGAAAGCGGCAAACAAGGATAAAATTTTGATTTTTTTTTCACTTTTCATGTGTGTGTGTGTGTGTGTGTGTGTGTGTGTGTGTGTGTATTCCTTTGAACTTCTGATGTGTTCTTTTATTATATATTTATTTGTTATTGTGTTTCAGTGTGTGAATAGGTGTGAATGTATGTGTGCATACAGGCATGTGCTTGAGTGGAACGAGCGTATTCATGTCATGATGCTAATGTGAAGGTCAAGGAACAACTTCCAGAACTCAGCTCTCCCCTTCCACCACGTGAGTCACGGGGATTGCGCTCTGATCACCAGGCTTGGTGGCCAAAACCTTCACCCACTAATCCATGTTGCCAGCTGTATACATATACATAAAAGGTTTGCTAAGCATGATGGTGCACACCTTTGATCCCAGCATTTGGGAGGCTGAGGCAGGTGGGTCTCTATGAATTCAAGGTCACTTTGGTCTAAGTTTTAAGTTTCAGGTCAGCCAGGGATATGTGGTGATATTGTGTTCCCCAAAATATTGTGCATCCTAATAAACTTATCTGGAGTCAGAGGACAGAACAGCCACTAGATAAACATTGAGGCCAGAAAATGGTGGCACACACACCTTTAATCCTAGCATTCTGGAGGCAGAGATCCATCCAGATCTCTGTATGTTCAAAGCCACACTGGAAACAGCCAGGCATGGGGACACATGCCTTTAATCCCAGGAAGTGATGGCAGGAAGCAGAAAGGTATATAAGGTGTGAGGACCAGGAACTAGAGCCTGGTTAAGCTTTTAGGCTTTTGAGCAGCAGTTCAGCTGAGATTCATTCTGGATGAGGACTCAGAGGCTTCCATTCTGAGGAAACAGGATCAGCTGAGGAACTGGTAAGATGAAGTGGCTGTGGCTTGTTCTGCTTCTCTGATCTTCCAGCATTCACCCAAATATCTGGCCCCGGGTTTGTTTTTATTAATAAGACCCTTTAAGATTTGTGTTACAGATACATAGTGATGTCTTGTCTTTAAAAAAAAAAATCAGGCAGTGATAACACGCACCTTTAATCCCAGCACTCAGGAGGCAGAGGCAGGTGAATCTTTTTTAGTTTGAGGCCAGCCTGGTCTACAAAGCAAGCTCCAGGACAACCAGGACTGTTACCCTGTCTCGAACCCCCCCGCCAAAAAAAAGATGTGTGTATGTGTATGTATGTATATTTGTATATAGACACAATGACTGTTTATGGAGTGAAATTACTGTATATCATGAAGAGAAATTTATTTTTGGCAGCTCCTCGGCTCTGTGCATTCCCTCTTCCATTTTCCATCTCAAAATAATAATAAAGCTATGATTTAGAAAGCAACTGGGCCAGGTGTGAGGGCACTTGGAGAGATAAAGATGCAGAAGGATTGTGAGTTTGAAGCCAGCCGGGCTGAACTTCACAACAAGACCCTATGGAGAGAGAGAGAGAGAGAGAGAGAGAGAGAGAGAGAGAGAGAGAGAGAGAGAGAGAGCTTCAGAATGAGGAGTGGCACAAGAGCCCCAAGATGTCTGGTATGTAACTAAGGCACACATTATGTTGCATGGATCATGTGCTGGGAGGGACCACTTCAGGACACTTTTGCACTCCCACGTGTGTTTGGGGTAGTGTGTCACCTTCTCAGTGTGATGATAAAATAATTCCAGAGACTTCACAGGTTTGTGGAGGGATGTTATTACAAACCACAGTGCTCTTGGTGACAAGGATTTTATTTGGGAAACTTTTGGGGAAATGTGGCTTTTATGTAAGAGGATTGCAACAAGCATGTTGAACACTACATGGTAGACACTGCCTGCGTCTAATCCCTCCGAATGCTTAGCCATCTTGTATGATACTCAAAAGAAAATGAAATGTGGAGTTCAATTTGTGTTTTCATTTTTAAATAGCTGATACAAATTGATTCCTTTTTAATTGAAAGTTACACGGCTTGGTTATACAGCCCTGATAACAAAACAAAGTCAGTTTGCAATCACTTGGTTTATTTGAGTTTTGCCACTCAGCCAGGACTAAATTACTTCACCTTCTAATAAAAATAATTCCTGATGTTGAGAAAATACAGACAAGTAGAGGGAAGCTTTATTAAGATCATAAGCATTAGAACTAAATCCTTTTTTCTCATTAAAGAAGATACTGTCAATTTAATTAATGCACATTAATCCCTGGTTGACATTAAATTCATCTAAGACTCCACATTCATATAGATTATTAACACCAAAGCACAAAAATGTTTAAATTGATTCACATATGGAAAAATTACAGTTCTAGAAATTCATGTGATCACATTCTTAAGTATTCTATAGATGAGCTAATCATTGAAGGTCATTTATTTAGTTTATTAAACAGTTTTAATTTAGAAGGGACCAGAAAAGTATTATTTCTAAGAAGAAAATTAGAAAAAGTTGCTAAGATATTAAGTTAGAGCTTCCATTCCCTTATAAATTAACCATGAGTCATTAAACTATTAAAGTTGAGCCCCAAACTACAGCAGTAATAATAAAAATAACTGAATTTTTATTTCAAGAAATGGCTTTACTTTGTAACACATTTGGTTTTCTTTCTTTTTCTAGAAAAGAAAAAACTGTATAAAGCAAAACAGTTCATCGCCAACATTTACTTTTAAACTTTTTTTTCTAAATTGTGTGTGTGTGTGTGTGTGTGTGTGTGTGTGTGTGTGTGTGGTGTGTGCCTTCAGAGGCCAGAAGAGAGCATCAGGTCCTGGACCTGGAGTTACAGGTGGTTGTAAGCCACCTGATGCAGGTGCTAGGAACTGAACTCAGGTCCTCTGGAAAAGCAACAAGTGTTCTTACCCCAATCCCCAACATTTTAAAAGTCATTCTAAATAATAGCTATTTGTTGTTATTTTTATTTGGTTTATTGAGACATGATCTGATCTTAGGCTGATCCCAAACTCACTATGAAACTGAAGACGGCCTTGAACCTCTCTCCCTCTCTCTCTCTCTCTCTCTCTCTCTCTCTCTCTCTCTCTCTCTCTCTCTCACACACACACACACACACACACACACACACACACACACACACACACACACACACCTCTGCCCTCTGAGTGTTGAGAGTATAGATATGTACCACCATGCCTACCTCATACAGCACTGAGAATTGACCCCACAGTCTCATTTATGCTAGGCATTTCTCTACCAACTAAAGTGCAACTCCAAGCCCAGGTATTTTATATTAAAACACCTTTATGTATGTATTTATCTTACCTGGAGTTCTAGAACAGACCAACCTCAAATTATTGCGTGTACTCCCAACAGGATTCTTTTGTTCCCAGGCTTATCAATCTCTTTCAGGATATAGGCCTCCTTTACAATGCATGGCACCTATCATGTATTTTAACATCAATGTCAAATGGTGCTCTTATTCCAAGAACACACAGGGCAGCCCTAAAAAAGCTGTACTTAAATTCAAGAATTCCTTCTCATGGAGCCTAAACCTTGCAATGGGGCAACATGGGGCCAGCAAAATAACTTTCTTTTCAATATATATGAACCTGAGAAGCTTACCTCTCTCACTAAGTCACAACTAAAAGAAACAGACTTGTACATTATCCAACTTTTCAATTTCATGATAAGCTCTGAAGCTAATTAATAAAATAGACTACAGGGTGCCAATTTTCTTTATTTACCTTTTTTGTCTTGGTAAACATGAGTAAGCTTGAATGGACACCTCTATTTTCCTTCAGGTTTGAAAGCTTCCTTTCATGTGTGTGAAAAATGGCTAACCATGTCAGGGTTTATCAAACAGAGCCTTACGTTTGTGGCTGGTCCCTTTCCCCTTATCTGGCAAACACATTACCCTCTCCATCAAAACGGGGCAGAGCAAACACCACAGCCACCCACATGCATAACCAGGGCTAACTTAAACAGCCTCAGGACTCTTTAAACTCGGCAAGAAAGCTGATTAGGCTCCAGATCTTTGGGTATTATCTTATTTTTGATAGTTCGGCTATGAAAAAGTAATAAAGAGAAAGCTGTCTACTATGAAAGCCAGTTAAGGTGTCTGCTTACTCATGAGCTGTACTTAAAAGGAACGGGAGAGAATAGAAGTATGTAAACTAGTTTAACTATTTGCTGAATCTCAAAAGGAGCAATGTTTAAAAATGAATTCATTTATGAATTAGAAACGAGCTATAGTACTTCCTTCAACCTCACTTTCTGCATCCAGGAAAATTCATTTTCAGATCAAGAGAAGCAATAAGAATGACATCTGGAAAAAAAATATTTTATCTGATGCACAAAGTCCATCCCTGGTCTAGATCACTCCACAAAGTCCAGAGTCTCAGGACTTCCTGTGTTTCTGGTATATATACAGAAGAGCAAAGGAGTTCCTCCTGACTGTAAAGGCATTGTGAGGAAAAGAAGTGAGTAGGACATGGAACACTGACTGAAAGAGAAAAGGGGTGTGGTTCTAAGTGTGAGATTGATGGTGACACTTCTGTGAACACCAGTTCCTGCCCAGCTTGACCCAGGTGTTCCTTGAGGGGAGGGAAAAAAATGCAAACTATTCACACTTGGAGTGCTGGGATCTAACTGTGACAACTGAAAGTCTTGTTCTGTATCTACAAAAGGTGAGTTGCAGAGGAGGTGAGGGCTCTCCCAGCCTCCTCTCATGGACTCTGCTTTCAGAGGAGGTGAGGGCTCTCTGGGCCTCCTCTCATGGACTCTGCTTTCACTTGAGCTCTCAAGTTGCTGCTGGAAGTGGCAATAGACCAGTTCACAAACAAAGAGACACCACAGTCTGGTAATGTTGCAACAGTTTGCACTTGAGGTTGATACTGCTATAACCCCAAACTCAACATATGGATTAGAAAACAATCAGAACCTTAAAAAATGTTATTTTAATCTATATATTTTTTCACATTGATGTCAGAGTTTTTAATCAACAGTCTAACATGCTACCAGAACATATCACTTTCTCCTAGGATTAAATTTGGACTTGTGAAACCTGATAGTACACACATAAAGTACATATTACAAATGGATGTTTTTAACAAAGAAAGCTGAAATACTCCTACTATGTTAAATATTAACAGAGGGAGTTAAAATACTCTATGAAGGATGTAGGTACCTTGCATACAGCAAGCATGAGAAAGAAGCATGCCGGTATCCATTATGAAGTAAAGGGGCTAGAAATTGAGAACATAGCCATTTGAATCCTTAGGAGCTTTAGGTTTTCGGATTTGGTGTGCAAACATTTTGGGAGGAGTCTCACCACTTTCTGGAGCTGGATGTTTGTATAGACTTTACATATAAGGATTTTTAGCGTGCCTTGAACATAAGGACACAAGGGAAACAAAGATTGCTTTGCTCCTTGGCGACTGTTAGTTTTGCTGACACTCCACTATAGCATAGATATTTTTTTTAGCAGTCTTATTAGAACCAATTCAACTTTAGTTTGAGTTTAGGGGTGTAGTCACATTCATTATAGGTGACTAGAGGAAAAACATCATTTTCAATAATGGTATTAAGACATCAGTGCATACCATGGGCTATAACAATAACTGCTGGATGCCTGAGTGACACCTGCTCAGCTCTGCTTTAAGAACCTCTCAGGAGTTAGTTCATATAACCCATTCCACAAGTCATGATAACAGGTATGATTATTATTTCTCTACATAAAGGAATTCAGAGACAGAGAAATGGAGTAACCTGCCCAGAGCTATACAATTAAGAAGTAGCCAAACTTCAAAGAGGTTAATTTTTATGTGTACCAGCATGCATTAAAATTAATCAAAATATTCCTTCAAAAGTAGTTGGGACCTTGTTCGATTTGATTTCCCCGGGAAACAACATATGAAATTATTTTATTCATTATTGCAGATAATTAACATGGTGTTCTATTAAAGAAAACTGGTGGTGGATGGTTTTTCAAAAAGTTCATCCCCAGAGCTGAGGTGTAGCTTGTTGCTAGAGCACTCATTGAGTATACACCAGTCCCTGAGTTCAATCCCAGCACAACTTAAATCAGATATGATAGCACCTGCCTGTCATCTCACAAGGCAGAGGCACGTACCAGGAGCTCAAGGTCGTCCTCCAACTACATAACAAGTTAGAGCTACATGAAACCTTGAAGAAAGAAAGGAAGGAAGGAAGCAAGGGAGGGAGGGAGGGAGGAGGGGAGAAATATTCACTCTCAATGGAAATCAGTGATTTCTAAACATTTTGGGAAATGACCATCAATAGATTGACATGACATCTCAATACTTCCTTATATGTGTGATTAAAATGCATAGAATTTGTTCACTGCAAACAAATCGTCCTTCCCTTCACCTCATTGGGTCTGCCTTAGTGCCGCTGGCTGCCATGGAGGCATGGGTAAATATTTCCTTTGCCAGCCTGCCCTTTCTTTCTCTCTGGATATTGTGTCTGAACTTACATTTTATCATGGCTGTTTTCTCAGCAAAGAGATGCTTTTCCTGGAGTTCTCAAATGTCCTGAGTTTTTTCCCCCTTTTTCATTGAATATCATCTAAGGATAAATAGCAACATCTAGGGATAAAAAGAGTTGTGAACATGATATTTATTATTGGGAAAGAAAGTGTGCCGTTGGAATCTCCCAAACCTGCCTCAAGTATGAGATGATAGAAGGAAGGTTTTAATAGGGGACATTTAATAAAAGAAATATTAATTAGAAATGGGAGGAGTGTAGGAAATTTGGTTAATGTCTTCGTCCTCATTTAAAACACACCAAGTCCAAAGATTGCTCCTGTGACTATTGTTCAAGAATGAAAAAAAAAAAATGAAGGAGGTAGTTTTAACAATTGCTATTGTCGGTAGATAGAATTTTAAAAATATTTTTGCCTCAATAATAACCTAAGAAGTGAAGTAGGGGACTGCATTAGCTATACTGACTTATGTCAATATATAGGGGGGCAATTATGCCCTTGACATCTTTTTTTAGTGGCTACATATCTACACCCTAGAAATTCATATCCTTGACCATTTTGATAATGACCATCCCATTGGATCTAGAATGCCAAAATAAACTCTGGGGAGGGCTGTTAGATGTCTTACACTGCCAAGATGACCTTTCAGGCTTCCAGAATCTCTAAAAGACAAACGTAAAACCACAAGGCACAATAGGAATAATTTTGGTACTGGTCACAGCATACATTTCAAACTTGGTTTTTGCATCCTTACAAAGATATTGCCAGCCACGATACCAGTAATACAAGAAGAAATATGTGTCCCATTTTTATCACAGTAAAAACAATTGTATAAAAGCACACAAGTTAAAATATGTGCTCTTGCTGATGCAAACAAAAAAAAATTCCCAGTAAGCTTCCTTCCTCTTAGAAATCACTTAAGAGAAAATTATTTTTTTGTTCTATACTAGGTATTAGTAACTTCAGGTTACATTTTTGCTAGGATGAACCCAGACAGCTGGGAGAGTTTTCTTTTTAAAAGCACACAAATATTTTGAATGTTTCTTAGGTACACTGAAGAGTTTGTCTCCTAGAGGGGGAAAAAAAGGAGTCTTTTCTCCCTCTTGGAGTTAAATAATGGTAGTAATTCCAGCAAAAGACCTTATGAACTACATTCCAAAGCCACACAGAGGAGCATCTGTGGGAAAAAGAACCATTCTTTTCTGTCTATGCCTTCTCCACCCCAAGCCTGCTATTGCAAGAGAAAGAGAAGAAAAAAAGAAGTCGATGCTATGTATCCTTGTCCCCACCACTTCACCCCCCCCCCCCAGTTCAAAAAATGCTGATCCAGCTACAGACTCGAAATGAATTCTCTGCTAGCACTTCGAGGATACAGGGTAAATAACTGTTGAATGCCCTGTGGTTGTTAATTCTACAAACTGAAGCCTCTGGAGAGGTATTTAAAATATTTGGCGGTTGCAGGTAGAGAAAGGTTTGTTGCCAGTAGTTGTTCATTGAAATCTCTTACAGGATTTTTTTTTTCTTTTAGCCTAGTCTGTGATGCAGAACCCGCTGTGCTAAATTATGAACCAAAGGCTTTGGGGTGGGAACAGTCAATCAGAATACCTGGGGTAGTGTGTAATGTGCACGCTCTTGTCAGCATGAGCAGGCTGCCCCTGAACACAGTCCCCCAGCAGGTTAAATAAATATGATACTATAGACAAACCGACAGGATCACGCGGGCATCAATCAGCTGTTGATAAAATACAATCTTCTTTAATACACGCTGGGAAAGTTATTTAACGGTTACAAAACCTATATCCATTTCTTGTCCTTTTTTTTCTAAGCCTTCGAAAGTGTAACTCTTTTATAGGGGCAAGGCGAAAAACGGCGAGGGTGGGGGTGCATTTAATGGCCCCCAAGACACACTGAGGCTTAGCTCGATTGAGTAGGAGGAATGGACGGGCCGTAGGATCGTGACCTGCAAACCACACCTGAAGCAGTGGCCCCGTCCTGGATACAGGGTTAGCTTGTTGAAGCAATCCCTGCCTGGAAACCCCTGGTGCGAATTCCATTTTTATTTCCCTTCCTTTGGTCCCCGAAGGTTTGGGTACCTGGAGACTAAATGAGGGAACGGTAGCAGCGCTACTCTGGATTGATTCCCAGGGTGAAGAAAAACTGGGTAGGAAACGATTTAAAGCGGGAGAGGATAGCTGGAATAGAAGTGTCCCCAGCCGAGCCGGTGGTAAGAGGGAGGTGGCGGTGGTGACTAACTCGGCAGTCAGTGGCGGTGAAATGGGAGGGCTCGCGATCCAAGGGCGAGCATGCTGCGCTTGTGAGCTGAGCTTCTTGTCTTTAAAAAAAAAAAAAAAAAAAAATCTTTACAACGAGAAAGCGCCCCTCTTTCGCCCCTTGCAAAGAGGCAAAGATGAAAGGGGAAGACTACGCTCCGATCCTGAGCTCCCTCAACCTTCCTCTCCAGCCAGGCATCTCCAGCACCGCGCGGCAGCGCCAGCCGTGCCCCGGGTGTTGCACCGCACCCTGCACGGTCCAGGTAGCGCAGGCGGTGGAGCTCGGGACACCATCGGCCCTCAGAAGCGGGAAGGCCCTTGTTCAATGCTGACAGCCGAGCTCCTAACAAGTGAAGATTAATGTCCCATCTAAAAACTAAGGTCTCCTAAGTGCTGTCCGTACAACATAAATACAGGGAGCAGGCAGACGCGTCGCCTGCCACTCAAATCTGGATCGTTCCCAGCCTGGAGAAATAACTCGCAGCACAAGGTGTTGATGGCCACGTTTGCCTGCGTGTGGACCTCCCTGGCGGCGACCCTGGCTCCCCAAAAGACCGGGTCTGCTCCTCCACGCCCCGTAAGAAGTGCTGCGACTCCCTCAGTCTACACGCACCACCCTCCCTAGTGGTTTCTGGAATATTCCAGACTGGAAAAAAGGCTGAGCTGGTGGCTCCGAGGCCTAAACTCTGATAGCTCACCCAGCGGATGGTACAGGCTGGGAGCGGAGGGGATGGGAGCCCTTGGGTCAGTTTACGACCCAAGTACTGCTCCGGGACTCTGGAGGTGATGGCAGCTGTCACCCTAAAGAGCTTAGGGCGGGTTCTGAGACGGGTCCCGCAGGCTAGGAATGGGGCTGGGCTGGGGCTTGGGGGAGGGGTCCATGGATCTAGTTAAGAGTGAGAGCTTGGCTTTCCCAGTACCTCTTCCAACCTCAGAAAGCCGCTTGGGGTTCGTTAACACGCGCGTTTGGAGTTCTCCCCTCCCCCAGGTCCAGGGAGCGTTGACTTGAGGCGGCACCGGAACCACTGCCACCTTTTTGGAAACCTGGCGCTCTCCAGAGCTCCGTGCCCGAAACTGACACCGCAAGCACTCTCCGGGGGCCTGTTGGGCAGATGGAGTGGCAGGGCCAGGCGGGGCCTGTTGGCGAGACACCGGGACATTTGTCATGGGTGACCCTGCGCCTCCGCTTCTGAGCCCACTCCGGCGTAGGGAGACCAGCACTAATGTAATAAAGCGAGAGCGACAAGAGGAAAGGCCTCTCTCGCCCCGGGGCCGCCACATGCTCACTCCGTTTTACTGTCAGGGCTGGTGGAGGCTGTGGCTTCATTTCATATTCCATTAATATTTACAGCAGCTATTGAATTTCCCATTACAAAGTTCACCATACACAGTGCTAATATGAAATTTTAATAGTATTGTGCACATTATGAAAAGTCCCACCATTAAAAGGGGAGGGGGAGGATCGCAGGGAGAAGTTACCCTGAGAAGTTACTTGCCACTGAACGCTTGAAATGCTCCCAAGGAAGGCAGGGGGGGATGGGGGTGGGGGGGTCGTACTCATTTGCAACTATTATCATAAAGATGCGAAGCAGTGGGTTTGTTATCAATATTGAAATCAAAAGAGAGGGAGGAAGTGGAATGTAAAAAAGTAGGCTGGCTAAATTGAGTTTTCCAAGTTGTGTGTGCTGGGCTTTGCCCTCACTTCGAGGAAATGATTCTGTTCTTCTGCTGTGTAGGAAGTTACGTGAGGAACAAGCCAGAAGCTTTCCAGGTTGGCTCGGGTTCTAACTGCCACAGTCCTTGGTAGTCCCTGGGGGCTGTGCAAGGGCAGGTGTGTGGCTACTGAGAAAGCCCTGCCTTCCTCAAATCATGTCCCCGTCCTGCCAGCCCCCAAGGTCCTCAAGATTCCAAAACTGCCATCTTATCTTGTCTGTGACTCCAAGGGAACCACCTTCCCGAAAAATCGTGGATATAACCTATTTTTCTGTGGGGTGTTCAACTTTTCCGGGTTGATACCCTGGGGGAGAGGGGTATCTTAGGAGCTGCATTGGGCTGGTGAATGGCTTCCTATGCTCCAACCTAGGGGAAGGCCAATAGTAAACTTAGCGGGAAACGGAGTGGAGACACACTGGAAATGAGGCCGCCCAAGAAGGAAAGTGAGGCAGAAAGTGGGGAACCCAGAGCCTGCAGCCAGGTTAGGATTCGCTCTTCCGCCTTTCAAGGGCTGCTCCATGGAGCCCAAGTGTCAGCTCCAATCTATAGCTCACCTTCTGGCACCCAGGACCAGGTGGCAGAGTATACCCCTCTGCTGGAGAGCTCTGAACAAAGGCAAATAGATAAACCCCTAAAGGCAACCCCCCCACGTCCCTCCCTTTGTGAAGAAGACCAAGACCCTCCTACCCCTGGTACCCAGTGTTGTCAACTCATTGGGATGTATCCTGTCAGCCTTCCCTGTGAACTCTAAGAATATTCAACTTCCTACAACACTCATTCCCCCAACTTTCTTTCTTTTAAAACCATCCTACAGAGTGGGCAAATTGAATGGAAGGAAAGTTTTTTTTCTCTTCTTCTTTTTCTTTTTTGGTTGGGGGTGGGGGTGGGGTAAACTGTGATTGCTCTAGTATGCACCAAGCTTCCTCATTCTATCCACCCACCCTCACACCATCCCTTCTCACACTCCTCCGGGTGTGAATTAACGGCAGCACTTTGAACACCACTGCAGTGTCTTAATAGGCTTCTATTTCTGCAAAGAGAGGGCGATTTCTGAATCTTCAGGTTACCGTACAGCTAAAGGAAAATGACGGTGACAGAAGGTAGGGGTGGGTGACAATTCCTCAGGATGATCTGCTATAGACACCACCACCACCACCACCACCGCCCCGTTTTTAAAAATATTACTGTTATTACTATCCCTCATATCCTTGTGAGTTGTGCGTGTGTGTTAAAGCCCCTAAATGTGTCGCACTTTGTCACATCCTCTGTGTGTGTTTTTAGAGAACATTTGAATGAAAGGCTCGATGCCAGGTATTGGTGACACAGGGGGTGGAATTTTCAGCCGTTCCACAAAGAGTTGGCCGCCTCTATTTGCATAAGGTCAGAGTGGGGCTTGTGATAGAACTTCACCAGCATCTCTGTCTCTTAGCAACACTCTTGCACTCTTGGTCCCTGCATTAAATTGACTGGTCCCTTCCTTTTCTTCCTTTCATTGGGAAGCTTACAATAAAATGTCACCCTTCCAACCTGTGCCTGTCACCCAGTAGGTCATCTGTATCTCCCCCACACACACATTTCCCTCCCTCCCCTTCCCCTCTCCTCCTCCTCCCCTTTCTCCAAAGCTCCAATTAGAGACCGAGAGGATTCACTGGGTGAAATCCCAAAACTGTTCCATTTTATGGTGTTAATTAATATTAATACCACTTCTCCCTTTGTTATTAATTTTAAAAATCCCTCATAAACAGGCAAGATAAGGAGTAAATTGCCAGCACCTGCCGAACAATGGGTCTGGAGAGGGGCAATAAGGCAGATGGAGATGGAGGGAACAGGGTTTAGGTTAGTCTCTTCACCTATTCGGTTGATGAGGGGTTCAGTACAGCATAAAAACCCTGGAAGTGCTTGGATTGTGCCAGGCAGTCCTCTTGGCTCTAGGATGGGGACCAGTGACAGGATCCAGATGCTGATAGGTAGTGTTAATGGAGGGTCACGTCTGGACAATAGTATCCATCACTTGCCTCCTGGCTCTTCTGTCAGATGGAGTCATTTCTGACTACTCCATCACTCAGATTTAGGGTAGATTCAATTATTACCTTCGCCTTGGCAACAGGATATACAAATTGGTACCCAAAGGACTAAACAGTAATGGTGATAGTTGTTATTAGTAGTTCTTATTATTAGCTTACAGTACATCCCTTTCTTGTTAATTTTGAAAGAACATCTTAGATATTTGATGAATCCTTTCCTATTTGGTTCCATCAGCAGCTGCCCAGAAACACAACCCCACAGGATAATGGTTGCTCAATTAGTATACAGCACACACACACACACACACACACACACACACACACACACACACACACAAACTTTTGCCTGAAAGCCTGAATGATTTCTGCTGATTTTTATCATTTTATCAGTTGTGCAAATTAAATACTTTCTGAATTCTCCAGTTTGGCAAACTTCTGAGTTAGGAAATGTCTATGGATCATGCTTTATAGTACACAAACAATGTTTCTCACCATTTGAGAAGCACCTGTAACTGAATGAAAGTAGAATGATCTACTTTATGAAATACTTTGTATCTGAAATGGAAAAAAAAGGTACGAAGAGCCCTTGATATGGTTTTTGTTTATAAAGTTAAGATTTGTTTAAGTAAACAGAGTTTTAAAATACTAAGAAACTCTGTCTGAAGACACTGGGAGTCACAGTGAAGAGGCTGAACTTTCTTTGAATTCATCTCTTTCCCTTAAACATAGAAATTGACACACACCCTCTTCTTAAAGGAACAGTTAGTTTTCTGAAACATATTACTCTTCTATTTGAGTGTCGGAAAATGGAAGATATACACCCTTCTTTCCCTGGAATTTTTACAGCCTCTTCCCTCTGTTTTCTCCTCTCCTCTTTGTGGCTTCCATACCCTGTAATTCTTATAACTCATTCCCAGATAAATGCACAGGTAATGGGGTCTGAGCAATGCACCCAGGGTTAAAAGTCAACCAGCTCCTTTTTAATAATTCACATGCCATGTTTCTTCCACGATGTCGTTTGCTAAGGAAGATAGACAGCAGTGAGGGTAGCCACTTGAGAGAAGGCAGGAAAACTGCAACAACAAATGGCCCCCAACTCTTTTACCAAGGGAAGTGAAACAGCCTAAAGCTTTCCTAGAGCAACTAGTGTTCCTTTGCTGGCCATTTTTTCAGGACTTCAGCAAGGTGCTTGAAAAGTTTGCAAAGGGGGATCCTGGGACTTTTCCCATTCTCATTGATTTAAATTCACAAATTTACCCCCACTTTCTTGCTTCCATCGTACATTTCCCAATGGCTATTTCTGCTCATCTTCTTCCCACAGTAAGACCATCTCAGTCAGCGCCATTTCACTTACAATGTTGGGTCCTACTTTGACTTTCTGAAAGTTCCTTTCTTCATGGTGGTACTGCTTGTTTCAGAGGCACAGCTGTCAACAGTTTCCACTGACTTTGACTCCCCCACACACACAACCCCACCACCTATTCCTTTTCTTTCTAGAAGGATCTGGGGGAAATCTTAAGATGTATGCTTCTTTCTTTAAACAGTTTGCCCTTTCCAGGAAGAGAGAGGACATAGTGCATCCATCGTACAAGGACAGAGTGAAGAAAATGAAAAATCAAAGAACTTTAAAGTACACTCGAGTTTTATTCTGGAGTATAAATTGAAATAAGGTTCCATGTTGAAATAGAGAAGAAGAAATATGAAGATTGAGCTGCACCTTTACTTTTCCCAGACATACACAAGGTCGGTCGGTCGGGGAGTACAATCCCCAACCTGGCTCGCATTGCTCTGTGGCCCCTATTATCCTCAAAGATATTTAAGGGTACACATTTACACAGACCATGCCAAGGAGGGTCATTTCGTTTACAATGACCCTCTCCCAGCCATTTCAAAACCAAAATGTTGAAGAAATTATTTTGGACAGGGTTTTTAAATTATTTCATATGCTACTTAATCAATGAGAAGAAACACACCCTTTTACAAAGCCTTGCCCATCAGTAGTAAGCAGATAGCCTTTTGAAGAACAAGCATTCTACATTTGTTTAGTTCTGAAGGATTTCTAACTAAATAAAACAAGGGAAGAGAAATGGAGTTTTCTCTTCATGGTCCAGTTATTGCTGGTTGTATATCATGACAGAAGAAGAAACAGCACCCATTACATTCATCTTACAACTTCCTTGTTAGGAAAAGTTCTCTTCTGTGGTGTGTTTTCCCCAGCCCTCTTTGTTTTTTGTGGCAATTTAATTTTAATATCCATTTTTGCAGCTGTGATTCGGCACACAATGGATACCCAGGGCATTGTTTCGGGCTCAGTTCTAACCACGTGAACTTTCTTCGACTTTTGTCAGACACTGGAGATGGAAATCTGTTTGTACTCTGATACAAGTGGTTAGAGAAATGTAACAGAGTTCCAGGGAGAGAACGGATAATTAGTATTTACCAAAATCAGAAACACTTTGACAGAAAGAAAAAACAGGAAGTTCTGAGAAGAAGAAAAAAAATCATAAAAGTTGGGTGGAGTTGAGAAAACAAAGTTAAAAGGCACTGTTTTGTTGCTCAGGGGAGGTGACCTGGCAAAATGTGTCCGAGATCTGATCTCTTTGAAACCATAAACTTTTAAAACCTTGGATTCTTACAATTTCTCCAATTAAACAAGAACCCAGAAGCCTCAGTTATGTTTTGTTTTGTTATCAAGCAGGACACAGGAAGCGGGGAAACATTTGAGCCATAAGCTATGAATTTGCAACATATCTCTCTCTCTGCCTTGATTTTGGAATTAGACAAGATTGCTCACGTTTTACTTGCATAAACTTTTTTTTTAAGGAAGGGGAAGGAGGACTGCAGTTTCTTTTTAATGGTTCGCACAGTGCCCTGAGTATTAGTGTCAAAAATCTTTCTAATTTGGGGGTTGGGTAGAGCTGAACCCTTCAAGCAAATGAGTTGGAGGTGGGAAGGGCACTGCCAGCTTTGACAACTACCAACTCTGCCTTTCTTGGCAGGGATTCTGAAAATGAAGTTGGGATAAACATATATCACTCTTTGTATTACAAGGTTCCTCAGAAGTCCCTTGAGCCTTCTCCAGCGCTCTCCAACTGAGCTGGCATCCTCAAGCCAACCTGAATCCTACAAGGTCCACATCCAGTTGGGGTGCTTATGTTGGGGCGAGGGGGGGGCTCACTCCACAGTGCACTTTAGGGCAGAGCAAGTTCTACAGGTCTGGACAGTTTCTACGCCCGCTAGCTCTGTCTTTTCATGGGAGATAGGTTATTAAAAGCTCCTACAGAACTGCTGGGAAGGGGGAGAAGGACAGGCTCCCCGCTCTGAGACATCACTTCCCCGAAAGACCCTGGGCAGCTAAGACTGATGCCACTTTACTAAGCAGCAAACCCAGAAGAAAAAAGCAGAAAATGCCTCTTCCTTGGTGTCTTTTTCCCCCCTCTTGTGCTAACTTCGTGAGAAGAGGGGAACTCGGAGGAAGGAGGGGGGAAAATAACTCGAATGAAGTCTAGGAGAAGTTTGCAAAAGGCTGATTGTAGGAAGACGGCTTCTCACAGACGACCAGGAAGAAACCAGCTCCGGAGAGCGAAGCGTCCATTCCCGCCTGCGAATGAAAAACACACAAAGTTGCAAATTTGGGGAGAGGGGTAGGGCCACGTTTTTCTGGGGGAATCAGCTCCAGCCAGGGCTACTGAGAGGGTGCTGCGGCAGGCCATGGACTCTGAGCATTTGCTGCAGGGCCATCAAAGGTCCGGGATGCGTTCTGTTCCCCGGCAGCGGGTAGTGTCGCCTTGCGGCTCCCACCCCGCCCAGCCCGCAGCCGCGACCTCGAGTTCTGCTCACACCTATCATTTGGAGCCATCTTCGCTCAGTCTTCCAAACATTCCGAGGGTTTTTGATTCCTCTCGCCGCTCCTTCTTATTGAGTTCTCCGCGGTCTCCCTGCAACTTGTCATAGCCTGTAATAAAATGCCCTTTCTGTCGGGAGTTAAAGTCCAGAGGGCAGCGGTTCTATTTGCGGCTGACAGCCGCCGCGGCCTCGCTTTTGTCTGTCTGGGGGTTTAACTCCTGCGGGGCTGGCTACAGAGAAATAGCGGCTCCACAGCCCCAAGCACTCTAAGAGGCCTCAGGTAGGGGACTAGCATCCCTAGGAGCTCTGTTGTAAGAAAGTTCTGCACCTGTGAGGCTGCAGACTTCCTTCTGTTGAGAAGCAGTCCTCAGATAAAGGACCCTTTTCTCCTCTTTGGACGGAATGGGCTTGTGGAAGAGAAACAGTGTGGGGCAGGGAAGGAAGGAAAGCAAGATGTTAAGATGACTCCTAGGTCAAAAATCCCAGGAGCTTTCACCTGGGTTAGTTACCAAACTGGTTCATCTATTTCCTCAGCTAGCGAAACTGCCCTAAAATTATTTCCATATCCCTGGGAACAAAACAGCAAGACCCAGGCACTGGTTTTCTGGCTCATTGGGTGCCTGAAAAGAATGTGGTCAAGTGCTCTAAGTCTCACCTGCTTGGGAAGTGTCCAGCCTGAAAGCTTGCATGCCCAGCTGGCACATACAAGATACTTGGTGTGACCCTGGGGCTGTCTTCTGGATTCACAGTGGCCTGGCCACCACTAATCTGATGTATTTAGGAAACCAAGCCACTTCTTACCTGGCCAACCCCAAGTCACTCTAGACTACTCTAAGTAGGGGTGTTGGTGGATGCCAGTCTCTCAGACATGGTGTATGTGTCTTCAACACTTGCTGAGTTTAGGGAGTGGCGAGGTGGGATATCACCTGGTTGGGGGTGGGGGAGACCTGGAAGTTCAGGTCAGTGAGGGTAGCTCAGACTGGGAAAGGGGAGCGGAACTACAAAGAGTTTCTGAAACTACCTTATTATTTTATCTTTGGAGTAAAAGAGATACTAGCCATAATGGGAGAGAATGTCACAGGTCTCCCCACGTCTAGATCCTCACTTCAGTCCTAGAACTTTTTTTTCCAAGTTCCAAAAGGGAGGGGGTGACACAGTTCTCATCCAGGGAAACAGCCCACCTGGCTCTCTGGCTAGCCCTTACACCTTGTCACACACAGTGTACATAAGCACAACTCTTTTTTTTAATTTATTTATTAAATTTTTTTAAATTTATTTATTAAATTTAATTTTACATATCAGCCACAGATTCCCTTGTTCTCCCGTACGTAAGATGTGCATAAGTGCATCTCTCTTGGATGTCCCCAAGGAGATAAACACTGTCCCCCACATCCACATCTGATTCCCTGTACCTCTCTGACTTCATACACACCACCCACTACCTTCTTCTAACTCTGAGAAGTTACTAAGTTAAAATCAATATTGTCAAAATCCAGGAAACCTGAGAAATTGACCAGCTGACCTCTGCAGATGATTTCCTTCTAGAAGACGGGGAAACTCTGTGTCCTAAACTGATAAGACAGAGAAGCCAAAAGGAGTCTGTTGAGAGTAAGAGTTCTACAATATTTCTCCACAGAGAGTCCATTGTGCTCAATTTGAAAAAAAAAAAAAAGACATTTGAGCATTCAACATCAGAAATCACAATGGGGAGCTACAGCAGGGGAAAGCGTGCTATCTAGGAAAACTTAAGCATGAGAGGCTTTTTAATCCCCCAAAGAAGAAAAAGAAAATAGCAATGTGAGGAAAGCCCTTACAGCACTCAGTTCTGTGTTTACATCTCAAGTTTGATCTATGGGTCTCTAGCAACGCTCTTGATGCAGACCAAAAGTGGTAGTTTGACATTCTTTGGCCAGCACTCCAGCTTTGTGAAGGTGACCACTTCTGTCCCTTTCCATCCTTAGGAAAAGCCAGAATTCTCTCCCCTGCCCCAGGAGGCCAACTTTTACAGAAACCACGGTTCATTTAAAGCACTGGTCGGGGTACTCAGGTCGTATCTGAAGATTTGGACAATGATAACTTCATTGTCCCAGTCGGCTGGTGGAGTCTATTCAAAAATGAAGCTATTTGGGGACACGTAAAAGCCAGTAAATTTCCTGATGCACAAAAGAAAAATGATGCTTTCTGCCTTCTGCCTATTTCCACTCAAAAGTGAATAATGCCCCAGTTACCACCAGGCCTGACTTGATTTATCTTGGTTAATAGGATTAACGTGTCAGCCCCTCTCAAGAACTTCCAAGTGCATACCCAGAGTGTCACTGACTGGCTGGTGTCCCCTCTCCTCTCTGATGGGCATAATGACACACCTACAAGCAGAGGGCCTTTGTCCAGTGGGAGCAAGCAGATTATCTGTCTCCAGTGAAATAAGGCGTATTGTAGCCTCCTTTGCCAAGACTCAAAGCCAGAAGCCAGTCACTATAAAATAATTGTGTCACTGCCTCCCCGGCATACCGTCTCTGCTTCATTTGTCTCTTGACTGTAATTGAATGGTTGAAGAGCAGAAACGTAGACAAATTCCAGCTGTATTGAGATCTGTTTCTTCCTCCACTACCTCGGCCCATCATTAGATACTTTCCCTCTCTGGGCAGGAGGTCAGAGTGTATAAATATAAATTGCATTTTGCATTACTTCTAGATGAGTGAAGCTGTCAAAGCAATAATATGAGCTTTCAGTTCCACATTCTACCACTTCTTTCCCATTTTTTGGCCAGGAGGTCATGTGCAAATTGAACGTGACAACCCAGAAGACATGTCCAACAGACTCGTATTGTTACCCGGCTCAGCTGCCTGGCTCATAACAACATTAAACCCACATTAGTCCCCAGCCTCTGCCAGGCAGGAGCTCCCAAAGGCAGAGCCCAGGCTGCTCTGAAAGTTCACTTGAGTGGTGACATGTCATCTGCAAGTCATTGGCAACAGTGACTAAAATATTTGCCACCTAAGATTCATGAGGAAGTCCCATTACAAAGACCAGGACAGTGCTCTGTAAGACAAAGAACATAGTGCAAGGTGAAGTACCAAAGAGACCTCACAATCCCAAATGTTCGAACACACACACACACACACACACACAGAGAGAGAGAGAGAGAGAGAGAGAGAGAGAGAGAGAGAGAGAGAGAGAGAGAGAGAGAGTAGAGATATCCTTGATCCTATGTGAAAGCATGCATATTTTCCAGAACCCAACTGTAATGTGGTTGGACATCATTTTTCTTGCTATCTCCACAAGGAGAACGTCATTTTCGAAAGCCACCTGAAAATACCCATTAGCTTTATCCTCTCATTAGCAAGGTTTGGTAATGTCGCTCCATTCTATAGCAAAGACGAAGTCTCAGCTGCTCACGACACAGTCCTAAAAGGGTGGCTCTCCCCAAACTGCAGTGTACCAAGGGGATATGAAAGTTTCAATTTCAAGGACATTGTGAGACTTGGAGGATCTGATCAGCAATTATCTGTCTGCGTGACCCATTCATGTCTTGTCCATATTGCAGTTAAGGGAGAGCTGTTGTTCGCAGACAGGGTGTTTGATGGTGTCTAGGAAATGAGTGGCTGTTTTCGTTCCTGTTCCAAATGGACAGGTGTCGACATTGGAATTGGCAACCTGGTTGGCAGACTCAGAGAGCAGCCAACGGACAAATTGTTTATGCAGAATAAACTTCCATCTCTCCCATGATGACAGTGCATATGTGAGTAGGTAGGGAGGAGATGTGGAGATGCTGGGCAGAAAGATTGATACAGGTCCATGAAGCATAAAGGGGCTGCAGCCCTTTGGTTCCAAGAGGCGCCATATGCAGTGGCACGTCCCCGGAAGCTCACTGTGCTCTAAGTGCACAGAGGAGAGTCACCGCATCTTCCACAGGATGCTCATATCAACCTCAACAAATAAAACTAATCGAGCCAAAGGTTCGTGCAGGCTTTGTTCAGTGAGCCAGCCACATTTCCACTCATCTTTTCTTTCTCAGAGGCAGTGTCCTTATTTTTAATCCCCTTGAGTGAACTGGATGTGTTTAAATATTGAGTGTGAGAACATGGCCACTGAGGACCACACCTGGGAATACTGGATTCAAGTAAGAAGATTCCCTTTGTCATCAGTGGCTATCATCTTACGTTATCACATACTAGTTAAGGGTGACTTCTGGACTTAGGGAAGTTTCCAAGTCCCCTATCATTTGTGCTCATAACTCTTGCAATCCAATTGCTTCTGGGGTTAACACACAGTATGGTGGTTGTGCATATGGAAAACAATACTGTCGTACCTCAGGATCCAGGATCTTGTCATCATTCATTTATGTTTTTGTTTTGTTTTGCTATGTTGCTTAGGATAGGGTCTCCCCTGGCTAGTTTCAAACTCACTGTAACAGCTGAATCTGGCCTTGAACTCCTGGTCTTCCTGCCTCCACCAGCTGAGTACCAAGATTAAAGGTATGTACCACCACATCCAGTTAATTTGATAGCCATATAAAAATATTTGCTTCATTGCCTGTGTGTAATGTGTATGTGGTACATGTGTACGGGTGCCCATAGAGGCCAAAAGAGGGCATCAGATCCCCTGGAACTAGAATACAGGTGGTTGTGAGCTGCCATATGGGTACAGGGAACCAAACTCAGGTCCTCTTCAAGAACAAACTGCCAAGCAATCTCTCCAGCCCCCCGGTATACTCTTATTATCACACTTCTCCTATCACATAAATTAAGGCTGTTTTAATCTGAAAAGTGTTGTTAACAATATTATAAACTGCTTTGATTGACTAAAGAACTGAAGTAACCCTGTGTTGACCCTGAAATATATGCACATAATTGTTGACACTTTTTTCTGGATGCCCACAGTATTTTTATTACATTTATTTATTTATGTGTGTGTGTGTGAGAGAGAGTGTGTGTGTGTGTGTGTGTACACACATGTACACAGTCACAATAAGCATGTGTAGGTCAGAGGACAATTTGTGGGTGTTGTTTCTCTCCTTACACCATGTAGGTTTCCAAGGATCAAACAACTTGTTAAGCTTAGTCACTGGCCTCTTAATCCACTGAACCATCTTGCCAGCACCTGTCTATAGTTGCTAAGAATGTTCGCTGGGCACTGTAGCACACACCTTTAATCCCAGCACTTGGGAGGAATAGGCAGGTGGATCTCTGTGAGTTCAAAGTCATCCTGGTCTAAACAGTGAGCTCAGGGCCAGAGCTACACAATGAGACCTTGTATCAAAAAAAAAAAGTATAGATGTTCAAAATTTAAAAACATTAGTCTTCCAGTCACCAATCAAATATAGGTCTTCTCCTTTATCCGAAGGCCTGATAAGGCTAACTCATATACTTCATAAGAACTTCTCTATAACCTTGAGTACACAATTAATTCTCTAGCATGAGAATGTTGGTAGCTTTGAATTTATAAATTTATTCAAAGATTCTTGAAGTCACATTTTCCAAAAGCAAAGCAAGTATAGTTATTGCTGCTGCTCATGACAGTTACAGTAAAAACAGTGGAGGTGGACCCTCCCTAGATGGCATTATCTTCCTCTGTGAAGTGGAAGTACTGAGTCCCAAAGCATTTGAAAAACAAAGAAGTTAGCTACAGTGAGGACACTGGCACTTGCTGGCCTAGCTCCAGGTTCAGTGAGAAACCCTAAGTCAAAAGGATAAGGAGGGGAGTAACAGAGCAGAACACCCAAGACCATCCTTTAGCCTCCTCATGACATGCACATGCTACACACATGTACCTTACACACATATACACACATTAGCCTCTGCACATACCACACACATGTACCATACACACATATACACACAAACTTCACATGCTATGCTGACCCAAAGATGTGTCTTAAAATCTGAGGGGGAATGCAGCGAGTTGGAATATATTATTTACTCTCTGATATCAGTGATTCACTTCTAGAAATGGGACCAAAACTTTCTAGGTGCGCTTTCAAAGACAGATGTCGGCATCATTCATAGACTCAAATGCTGAAGGAATGCTGAAGCTGGCCGCCTCCAGCCTCCAGTACCTGCAAATGTTTACATCGTCTGGAAAGAGCCCAGCACTGCTGGTTCTTTAAGAATGTCACATTGAACCAATAATTCAATTTTGTGGGGAACTGTCTGGGAAGTTCCATATATCCTAAACAAAAATTCACATTGATATTAGTACTCCAAATCTTAGTAAACGTCCTCATATATCAAAGTTCACAGTTGTACTCTGGCTATGGTTTGGATACATGCCTTTCAAATACTCTTGTGTTGAAGGTTTGGTGGCAGCTTATTATGAAGCTGAGAAGTGCTGGGGCCCAGGAGGAACTCAGGTCATGCTAACTCTGAAGTTCTGTATTTAAAACCAAATATCCATTAATTGATTAGGTGAAAACCAAAGTGTTCAAATAACTATCAATTGAATCAAATTTGTGTGTGTGTATGTGTGTGTGTGTGTGTGAATATTGCCCAATAATATTTAAAACTTCTGCTGTATTAGTTCAGCAAGAAAGCCAAATGGAATTGACTTTGCTCCATTCTTTCTGAGCATTAAGTGTTGCATTCTGTGAGAGTAAATTGCATTCAGAGAACATTAAAATGTACGCAAAGAGAAGTAACTCCTCTTTCCAGTCACCACTCACGACCCAAGCAGCCAAGTGTCTGGCATTTGCCTGTCAGCTGCTTTTCTGACCATAGGGAGCAGCCCAGATGACAGGAACGCAGATGGACACCCTGAATGATTAATGTGTCTACCAGACCTGGTAAGATGGGGAAGCAGAAAATGGTGGCTGATAGGAACTGGTCTCTTTGTGCAATGTTCCTTCCAAGGTTGACATGGAGAAGATCGGGCAAAATTCCAGCTCTGTCCTTTGCTGGAAAACCTGATGGCAACCTTTCTTTTTCAAGACCCGTTTACCAAGACCTGGCTTTTCACCGGAAGCTGGACAAGCTTCCCGCTTGATCCATCCCAATTGTTTTCATCGTCTCTCCCTCCTCTCTTCCTCTCTTCCTCTGCACTTTGCCCCTCTCCCCTGCTTTGTGTCCTGCCGGTCTGCTCCTCTTCTCAAGCACTGTCTCAACTCGGTGACCTCTGGATGCAAACTAGACATCCAGAGCTGGCACATCAGAGGGAGGAACAAAGGGAAACATGTGATGCTGTGTAGGGTAGGGAGAGACAGCATGGAGATGGAAATAAAACAACCTGACCTATTTGAGCAGGCCCTCCGCTTCCTAACCAAGCGGGCCATTCCTCAGCAAGGTGTTCCTAATGTAACAGGACCACCGGACACCAGGAGTTCACCATTAAAAATAGGTCCCACATGAGAGTACAGCCTCAGGGTCATCCCCCAAGTTGGGGGTTCTTCCTTTTGTAGTGGTTTGCTTTGTTTTGTTTGGGTTCTGTATATTGAACTCAGGACCTTACACATGCTGAACATGTATTCTACCACTGAACCACACCCCCAGCCACATGGCTTTAATATTTTTAGTGTACTATGAATATGTAATAGAGATACTTACTTTTCAAAACTAATTTGTTTTGAATAAGCAGTAGAAACACAGAAAAGTAAAAAAGGAAAAGAAAATATTCTGCTGGTCCTACCTCTTCACCCCTCCTCATCCCATGCTTACCAATGCTATATTTCAAAAAATTAATGAGAACTGAATGTGTATAGTTAGCATGTTTGAGACCTTAGGCCCGTAGGCTTCATCCCAGTGTGTGTTTGTGTGTGTGTGTGTGTGTGTGTGTGTGTGTGTGTGTGTGTGTGTGCATGTGTACAGTTTTAAGTAGGTAGAAAGCTTGAATGGGAAGTATAGAGAGGTCGCATATATCCCCTCCCAGCTTCTCTTAATATGTATATTTCTCTTTGGTATAATACATTTTTATAATGACAACATCATGACATATGTGTGTGTCACAAAATTTAAATATTATTTCAAACTAGTTATTGGAAAATATACATTATCATAATTCAGTGTAATCTTAATTCTTTTTTCATGTAAGTTCATTTTTCCATATGTAAGTAGTGTGTACTATACACACAACATTTACAAATTATCTAAATTCAAAGTCCTAAAGTGTTAGAAAGTATATTTCAAATATTTTCTGTGTGGCATTACATATTGTTGTTGAGAAAAAAAAATTTTCAAGACAGGTTTTCTCTGTGTAGCCCTGCCTGTCCCGGAACTCACTTTGTAAATCAGGCTGACTTCAAGCTCACAGAGATCTGCCTGCCTCTGCCTCCCAAGTGCTGAGATTAAAGGTGTGCACCACTACCCAAAGTGAGAAATTCCTATACTTACATTTGGGCTCACTGTTGGTGTGGTAGGATCTCTGGGTTTTTCACAAGGCTGCAATGACACATATGTGTCATTACTGCAACATACAGAGTTGTTCCATCCTTCCCAGTCCCCTGTGTTCTCTGCCTGTTTACCTGTCTTTCCCCCCAACCCGTGGAGATAACTGATGTTTTTCTCATCATGACAGTTGCTCTCTTTTTGTGTGGGAGTTGTACGCTGTGCAGCCTTTTCTGGTCGGCTTCTTTCACTTGGCACCGTGCCTTTAAATTTACTCTGTGTCTACCCATGGCTTGAAGGCTCATTTCTTTTTATTGATGAACATCCCTCTGTCTGGACTGACGCAGTCTGTCCGCTCACCTGCTTGAACCCACTTTGGTTGGGTCTGGGTTCCAGCAATTAAGGAGAACATCGTGGTGCAGTTACCTCTCTCGTCACTGTGGCAAATACGTGACAGAAACTCCTTGGAGACAAGATTTAGTCTGGTTCAGAGTTTCAGAGCCTTCAGTCCCTGTGGTGAGGGGGGGCCGCTGTGATGGTTCAGCCCAAGCTTTGAGATCTGGTGCTGGAGGGTATTCCCACTGCAGTGGGGCAGGAAGCAGGGGTGTGGGGGCTGAGGGTGGGTAAAACTTTCTAAGTCCACCCTTTAGTGACCTACTTCTACCAGTTAGACCCCACCTCTTAAAGGTCCCTTCCCCCCACCCCAGATTGTACCACTAGCTGGGTGATGAGCCTGTGGGAGACATTTCAGACTTAAACCATGATAGCTACTGTAAATCATTTGAGCACAAAGATTTCCTGGAAGTGTAAGTTTTCAACGTTGTCGTCGTAAAGGACGAGAGTGTGACTGCTGGATCATATGTTCATAGTGTGTTCACTTAGGCATTGGATTGTCAAACTGCCTTCTGATCTGGTGCCCTTTTGGATGGCTTAAAGAAACACAGTAACACAGCAGGCATTTCCAAAAGGTAAAGAACCAGATCCTGCCGATACAGCACACACACACACACACACACCTCTGCCCTGCAACACACTGAGACAAGAGCAGCCTGCATTTGGAGGAATACAGGATCACTTAAGAGAGTGACTTGATTGGCCACAGGGCTTCTCCTTCAGCTTTGAGACCTGCTTACTCTGTGACCTCTGGAGAACTACAAACCTTTCCACATTAGGTTTTCTCAGCTCTGATTAGGCTTGGTATTAGCACCCAAATACTAGGATCCCAAGCATTACCTAAGAAGTCCCATGAAGATCCTAGCAAAAGACTTGGTATAAGTAAGTGCTCAATAAACGTTAGTCATTTAGTATCTTATTACCTAATAACCTTCTCCCACCAAGTAGCCAGCACAACCCATAGGGATAAATTTGTACAGCAGTGCACTCGGAAACAGCAAATACAGGATAATTAAATGTTCTGATGAAGTCTGATGAGGAAAAATCAAAGTACAAGGCAGCTAAAAAAATAAATAAATAAAAGGAAACCCGAACTGGGAATGGAAGTCAAGCGAAATTGCTTCCTCCTTCGAGGTTTTGGTCCATGAAATAAACTTCCTTCTTATACTCTCAGCCCTGGTTCTTACTTGTAGCTTCTTGGCTCGGAATCCTCCAGGGCAGGGCCTGAGTTGTGAAATACCCTCTCTCTGGTGGCCTGCCAAAGCCTGCTCTGCTAGCACACAGGTTGACTGGCATTCCCTCATGTGAGCAGACTCCTCACCCTCAGGGCCTGAGTAACACTGCTGCCTTTTCTCTCCTCAGACATCTCTGCAGGAAGGCGGGAAGAGAGCCATAGTAAGCAATCCATGTGGTGATTTCCTTTTAAATTTCTTTGGGCAGTTATTACATGATGATATAACAAAAGATGCTAACAGTGAAAAATAAATACACAGTAACTATAGCTTCTCGGGATTAGATTTGTATTGGAAATTAGCAAAGAAAAGACAAATTCTCTCCTGTGCATTCCTAATTAATAATCCATGGCTCTCTCTGCAGTGTTAATGTGCCAGTGGGACTGAGCTGTTCCAGTGTGTACCAGCTGATGTGGCGTCATGATATCAAATAACCAGTCTTCTTGTTTTAGCTGCGTGAGCAGGGTTTAAGTGTCACGAGGTCAGAACATATGGAATTTTTTTTAACTAAGAGTAAACAATGAAACCCAATAGCTTAGGCGGGGTAAAGGCCGCAAGGCAGCAGTCACTGTCAGAATCCTCTCCCGATCACTAAAACACAAGACTAAGGCCCTATTTAGATCCGAATATTTTTGAGAAACTATAAGACTAAAATCTGCCAGTAGAGCTCAGAATTCTGACTCAGAATTATAGACAAACAGAACCTGACAGGAGACGTAACTCTACTAAAAGGACAGCAACAGCCAGGTTTCCAAACTGTCCAGCCCATGTCCTTCCTCTGTGAAGGAGAATAGAGGGAACTGGAATGAACCGGTTCTCTCTTGTTCATCCCCCTTGCCCCACTGGTGTCTCCATGATGTTTCCTGGTATATGGCTTGTAAAGTGTTGTGAGGCTGGGCAAGGTGACATAGGCCTGTAATCCCAACACTTAGGAGACTGAGATGGGAGGATTCCTGCAAGTTTGAGGTCAACCTGAGCAACATGGTGAGTTCCATGGAGTGAGACCAGAATCTACAAAAAAAAAAAAAAAAAAAAAGGAATGGGTGATTGGTAAAAAAGAAATGAAGATCAAAAGAAAGAATGGAAAGAAAGTAAGTCTCATACTCTAAATTTGCTTTGGATGCACAAGGGCTTAGGGAAACATCTCTGTTTTTCTAAAATAATTTTATACTGTCTGATCGAGCCTGATGAACTTGAACATGAAATCTAGAATCAGATCCTTTACTTAAGCTCTACCCTTCTGATCTCTGTTCCTCTGAGCCACAATTTCCTTATTTAAAATAGAGAGTCTAACAGGAATATGCCTCACGCCTGCTGCATTGGTTACTGAACAGTGCTTAGAGCAGGGGATCCTTCCCGCAGCCGCTGTCCCCTTGCCGACAGTGTCACTTGAGACAGGGCCTCTCCATGTAGGACGCCCTGTCTCCTCCCCAAAGCGTTGAAGTTGGAGGCCTGCGCCACAGTACCCAGCTCTACTGCCTATTTTGTTGTCCATATATTAATAATGGTGTGCATTTTACATTGTTTTTAAAACTCAACAGACTATTTTGCTACTTGTGAAAATTATAAAAAGAATGAGATTCAAGGGCTGGAGAGATGGCTCATCAGTTAAGAGTACTTGCTGCTCTTCCAGAGGACCCAGGTTGGGTTCCCAGGAACCACATCAGATGGCTCACAACTGCCTGTGACTCTAGCTAGAGTTTCTAAACTCTAGAGACTCTGGAGTTTCTCAAGTATAGTAAATGCTCAGTCTGGCTTGTTATTGAAGGTTCTTGCCTTTGTTACTATTCTAAGTTAACTAGTCCCATTATGGAATATTCCTCTATCTTAAAACAGGAAATAGGCAGAAAAGAGGTCCAGAGCATAGTCCAGGCACAGATGCTATAACTGGGTATTTCTACATCCTCTGATGTCCCCAACTACACTGGAGCATCCATTTAATTCTGTGTTGAGGAACTCTCCAGAGGAGACCCCGTGAGGAGTTCTGGAGAATGTGTCAGTATGTAGGTAAACAGGATGTCCCTGCCCAAAAATCACAAGACCTATACAAGGAAAGTCCCCAAACACAGCTGTCCAGTTAAATTTGCTGTCCTGTAGAATGTCCTTGTGAACAAAACAGCCCCTCAGCATAGAATATTATCTCCTTCCGTTTACATCTATCTGTTGGGAGGGGAGGACAGTGAGAGCTGGGGTACTCCTGTGGGGAGAGAGGACAACTTGATGGTGTGAATGGTCCTACCTTGCGAGTTCTGGGGTTCAAACTCAAGTCACCAAATATGGCACATGCCTTTACCCAATAAGCCACCTCACCAACCCAGATTAGCTTCTTAAAACATACATAAAAGAATGTTCATTTTATCCAGAGCCTGTGCTCATTAAAATATATAGTATTATAGTTTAGTAAAAAAAAAAAATAATATCGGTTTCAATAGAGCTGGCCCTGATGATGTATGCAGGACCTGGATCTGAAGACCTGAGAGCGGGGGAACTGTCCCTACTCCTTGCTGTAAGCTGCAAGAGAACTAGCCTAGCCAAAGCAGTGCTGGAGAGCTTGCTTTGGTAGTGACGGTGAGGGAAAGCTGGCGGGCTAACCAACCCAGGTACCACCCAGGCCCAGAACCAGGCCCATGAGTGGCTCAACATCCACTGAATCTATGAACGAACTGTTGGCACATGTAAAGGAGACGAGCCTACAGATCCAAAACAGCAGGATCTCTAGACACAAGATAACAACACGATATCCAAGAGGAGCCCCAGGGAGAGCCCATTATCAGTGGTGTAGCAGACACCAGAGGTCCTGAGCCAGACCAATGACTTGTGGCAATGAACCCTTGCAAGTCAATATGAACGGACTAAAGGGTACACTGTGTAACTCAACAGGCCACACTACAGCTTCCACAACAAGATTCCTTTTTTTTTCTTTTTTTCTAATTTTTTTGGGGGGAGGGGGGTGATTTTTGGTTTTACTTTTGATTGTGACTTGGGGGAAGGGTTACAAAGGCAAAGGGCAGATGTAAGGAAATGAGGAGAGAAGTAGGATTGGAATGCATGCAATGAAATCCGCAAAGAATCAGTGAAAGTTAAAAAAAATAATAATACAAGTTTAAAAGTTTTAAAATTCTTCTCTGAAAGCTTCTTTGAGATGTCTAAGCATGATATTCTCCCTTGAAGAAAACATTGCTCCAAAAGTTCAGGCCTAATATCTCCCTGAAGCATGAGGACACGGTGGAATATAGCACTTCTCATTCCGCATCCAGAGCATGTGTCTGTCACTACACTGTACGCATGTAGCTGAGCTATGACTACTTCGTAACTTGGCACAAGTCATCTGTTCCTTGAGCTTTGGATTGGATTCCTGAGCTATTAAAAAGATGTGGAATGGCTATAGACCATTAAAAACCAATAGGTTAAACTAAAAGAAAAGATTGGAAATTCTCTGTGAGAACCCTGGATCTTACACTGATTCCCCCTATCAAGTTTTAGAATAGATGCTTTTTTTTCTTTTTCATTCTTTCCATTTTTAAAAATGAATATGTGTGTTTTATGCAAATACTCATGTGGTGTGTGTTCACATGGATGGGAAGGCTGAGGGTCAATGGCAAATGTCATCTTCAACCCACATTTTTCTGAGACAGGGTCTTTTCACTGGACCTAGAGATGGCTAGGCTATCTGGCCAATGAGCTCCAGGGATCCACCTGTCTCTGCCCTCCCCCTCAAAAGGGTCCCACTACCTATTCCAGGCTGGCCTTGAATCTGCAGTCCTTACCTTCTGAGAGTTAGGATTATAGGCCAGTGCTATCATGCCGGGGTAGGAGAATATATTCACACATTTGAAAAAAGACAGTATGTATGTTTCAGTATCTCTCCTAACCATTCCTCTGTTAGGCCAAGCCAAAAATAAATAAATAAATAAATAAATAAATACACCGAAGTTCAACGAACATGGATAATCACATCAACAGATAAGCCTAGGAAAGTGTGAAGGTGAGGAGTTGAATTGATCCTGTAAGATTCAGAATGCTTTGGGAGGAGGGTGTGGCTCACACTGTGTTCTTTGTGGACAGTGAGTCAGACCTCAGCCTGACACATCTCAGCCTGACTGAGGAGGCATTTTCCAATAGACGTTTCCTACTAGAGACCCAGTTGCTGTGGACTTGTTTCAGCTCTGCTGTGTGTGTGTGTGTGTGTGTGTGTGTGTGTGTGTGTATGCAGATGTCAAATGTGTACACACACACACACACACACACACACACACACACACACACACACACGAGGAAGAAGTGTGGGGCTTTTACCTCCAGTACAATAGGAGTTTGAAGTTAATATTCTGAGCCAATTGGAAGACAAGCAGAAGAAATATGAGCTCAATCTTTAAATCCCTCTTATTGTCAAAAGAATGACTCTGTGGGGTGTGGAATCTCAAATTGCTTAGTATTTTATTTGTATGTTTTTTTTACTTACCCTACTACCACCACCAAAAAAAAAAATGAGAAAGAAAGAAAACAGAAAGGGAAGAAAGGATTTTCTTTTGAGAGCTGACATTAAAAGTGCTAAGTGTCTAAGCCAGGAACGGTGTCACATGCACATGATTACAGCCTTTGGGTGTGGGGGGCAGAGGGAGTGCCAGTTCAAGACCAGCCTGTGCTACAGTGTTAAGGCCAAGAACTAGAGATAGGATCTTTGTGGTAGAACTCTTGCCTAGCATGCACAAGGCACTGGGCTCAACTCCCAGTACTAAAAACAAAAGCATGGGGGTATCTGGAAAGTGTTTTCTGTGGGATCTCAAAGTGATGAGCGTTGAAGTTGAAGGGAAGGTGCCTCGATGAGCAAGTCCTGCATGCCTGTGGGGTCGGCTCGCATGCCAGTTCACTGCACAGCAGCCTCTACGGTCCGCAGCCCTGCTTTCATTGGCTGCCTTCTCACATTTTTAGGTCCTTGTTGAGGAAGGAGGAGACAGATGCAGAGAGTTCACATAATCCTTAATTAATTAATTAATTATTGAGACAGGGTCCACGTAGCCCGAACTTACCTCAAACTCATTAAGTAGCGAAAGATGGCCTTCAACTCCTCAGCTTCAGCGTCCACCTCCCAAGTGCTGACATTAGAGGTAATGTGCTCCCATGCCTGTCTCTCGCAGCCCTGGGGACAGAACTCAGGGTTCTGTGCAGACTACAGAAGAACTCTGGCAAATGAACCACATCTCCAGCTTAGTTCCTGAATTTTTTTTTTTTTTTTTTTTTTTTTGGTTTTTTTCGAGACAGGGTTTCTCTGTGTAGCTTTGCGCCTTTCCTGGAGCTCACTTGGTAGCCCAGGCTGGCCTCGAACTCACAGAGATCCGCCTGGCTCTGCCTCCCGAGTGCTGGGATTAAAGGCGTGCGCTACCACCGCCCGGCTCTAGTTCCTGAATTTTAAACATGCCCTTTGAGGTTCTATTCTAAAGCTATTTCAAAAAGGGTTTGTTTTTTTTGTTTTGTTTTGTTTTTAATGATTTCCACTCTAACTAATCATTATATTTAGGAACAAGCACACTCTCTTTGTCCTAGCCTCCCCATTTCCTGTGCTGAGGATCAACCCTCGAGCGAGGAGGGCAAAAACCCCACCACTATGGATGAGCAGCACTCTGCTCTTCATGGCTTCCCGGGGGCTGGCTTCATTCTTTTTCTTTCCTTGAAGCACAAACTGGTTCTCCTTGTTGGAGAACGCTCCACCTCCAACCCTGCCCTCCAGACCTCCTGGACTTCCTTCAGCTCCTCTGCATGGGTTCCTTTTGCTGTTTTTCTTCTCCTGGTGGCCATGACTCATTTCCACACATCCCTTACATTATTTCTCACAGGAAACCTTCTCTGTTCCTCCCGTTTTTCTAGGTCAACACCATGCACAGCTGGTTTTTGTTTGCCTGGTCCTACTCTTCAAGCACCCTTGCCCTGCCCACGTGTCCTGGTGTCTAGCCCAATATGTATGGGTAGATCTTCTCTGTCTTCTCTCTTGGAAGAAGAAAGGAAGGCAGACAGGATGGAGGAAAGAAGAAAAGGAAAGGAAATAAAGGAGGAAAGAGGAAGAGCTACTACAGAGCCATTTCCTAGCTGTCTTTCCCCTAAACATAGTGTCTTCCTTCTCTTTCTTTCCCATTTTCTCCACAGAAACTCCAAGATTAGTAAAACCACAAATCAACCCTGTCTTAGTGTACACCCTCAGGTTGACCCACGTTTCTGGTTTTATTTGTTGTATGTGAACATGTACATTGGTTGTTTTTCTACACCCTGACTCCACAAAGTCCCAGGTATTTCCAAGCCCGATTGTCTCAACAACAAATAAGAATCACTAGCGGAAACACATGAACTGTGGAGCAATAGCTGAGGA
This sequence comes from Peromyscus leucopus, assembly GCF_004664715.2. Classification (NCBI taxonomy): domain Eukaryota; kingdom Metazoa; phylum Chordata; class Mammalia; order Rodentia; family Cricetidae; genus Peromyscus; species Peromyscus leucopus. The sequence goes on along the minus strand of NC_051063.1, from coordinate 142,858,514 downwards.
TCCCCCATGGAACTGGACCAGGCCCTCTGGATAAGCGAGACAGTTGATGAGCTTGAACTGTTTAGGGGGTCCCCAGGCAGTGGGACCAGGACCTGTCCTTGGTGCATGAGCTGGCTTTGTGAAACCTAGGGCCTATGCTGAGACACTTTCCACAGCCTTGGTGCAGGGAGGAGGGGCTTGGACCTGCCTCAACTGAATCTACCAGGCTGGGCTGACTCCCCAGGGGAGACTGTACCTTGGAGGAGGTGGGAATGGGGGGTAGATTGGGAGGGGGGAAGGCTGGGGGGTTGGAGGAGGGAGGACAGGGGAATCTGTGGCCGATATGTAAAACAACTAGAAAATCATGTGTGTGTGTATATATATATATATATATATATATATATATATATATATATATATAGAGAGAGAGAGAGAGAGAGAGAGAGAGAGAGAGAGCCAGGATTCTATCATATACATATCAAATAAATGGTGAAATAGATTTTGTCCAAACACGATTTTTATTTAAGGTTTAAAATATTACAAAAGTTTTCTCTAGTAAATAATGAGTCCATCTTGGTACTGATGTAAAATAATGGAAGAAAGGCAGTAGAAATTATATCATTTGAGGGTGAAGAGAGAAAAGACTTATTTGGGGGAAATCCTGTAGAAAAAAAATGCAGTCTTTGGATGACTACAAGTTTTATTTGTGTGTTTCTTCATTAGTAGCAATGCCTGAGGCATCTATTTCATAAGAAAGAAAAACATTCTATTTAATTAAAAAGAAGGTTTATTACTCTCCTCACGGAATACAGAAATTAAAACCAAGATAATCCCAAGATCCCTGGGCATATTTCCCACACACATTTCCTGAAAGATGCTGAAAATCCAGATCAGCATTAGAGCACTTGCTTGACATGGCCCAGCCCTTGGCTTCTGTGTTCACAACACCACACACATGGAAATTCTAAGACATGTAATGCTATAACAGACCTCGTCACACTGCACATGAGGATGAAGGCAATTTAGTTTTGGTTTTGTTTTGGTTTTTTGAGACAAGGTTTCTCCATGTAGTTCTGGCTGTCCTGGAAATTATTCTGTAGATCAGGGTGTCCTCCAATTCAGGGATCTACCTGCCTCGGTCTCAGTAGTGCAGGATTTAGGGGGTGTACCACCATACCTGGCTGAGGATGAAGTGAATTTAAAAAAAAAAAAAAACTTTCAAAGAAATTTTCCTTTGCATTCAATGCATTTCCTCATTTTTGTAAAGAGATATTTTCCTTTGTTTTCAATGAAAAGAATAAAGACAAGAAAAAGCATAACACAACAACATTCTGAGGGAAAAATGGTGCTTGTTTATTTGGACTGTTGTCTTCCCTCTCACATTCTCCCCTGGAGAACCTCGCTGTTTGGGATGGGCCATGAAATAGTGGAGCAGGTAAAGGGCTTGCTCTGTAAACAAAATGCCCTGAATTCAATCACCAGAACCCCAGTAAATATAGACAGAGAGAACTGACTCCATAAGGTTGTCCCCCAACCCAAACATACAGATCATGCACACACATCCATGATGATAACAATATATACAACTTAAAAATTAAAAAAAAAAAAAAAAAAGGAATAGAGTGCATGGATGACTGGTTTCAGAATGGCTGGTCTCAGAACAGCGTCAGGACATGAATGGCACAGAGATAAGACCATGACAGAAGTTTTCAAAAGTTAGAATGACCAAGACCAGACGAGACAGTAGGGGAGATTTACTTAGCCATTGAAGAATCGTACTGGGCAATAAAACTGACAGATCCTTATTCTGTTGTCCCATAAGAGACCAGGCCACTCGGAGACACTAATGCTAAGAACATTTAAAGCAAGTTATAGGAAATACCTCTTCACCTGCTGGAATTCACGCTGAGGAATTTTCAGACACAGACAGCTGTAAAATCAATCACTGAGTTGGATTTTTTTCAGATGGGGCAGGATAATGTATGATCCACTCCTGTGGCTAATTGGAGAGGAGAGAGTCAATCAATTCGCTTGCCTCTAGGAGATCACAGTTGATTATAAGTAGGTCAGCAAAAGGATGTACCCCATAGTTGATCAGGATAATTAAAGACTGTTGATCCATGCTTACAAGTTCTAGAAGAACAGTGGACGTACCAAATGACTAGATCTGAGGTTCCAAATATTAATTGACAGGAACAAAAAATTAAACAATACCAAAAAAATCAACTCTAGGAATTAACTATCTTCCTAAAATCATTTTTGTAGCATAAACATCCCCTGGTAATATAGATAAGAGGTGATCTTTTGCTGTGTTTCATGTTTTGCTGTGCGGTGTTGAAGTTCAGGATTGAGCCTGGGGTCTTGTGCGTACAAGACAAGCCCTCTCCCGCTGAGCCACATCCCAAGCCCTGATTTGCATTTCTCAAATCTGATTCTCTGGCCAGCCTTCTTGAAGTGCACCTAACAAATGCGAAAACAGTTAATACAGAGTATGACATTTCTCTCCCAAGGGAGAGTAGAATCAGGCTGAAAAAGCTGCAAGTGCAATACAGATGTCATTAGGAAGACGATGTTAATTTTGAGGTTGTCATGTTGAATGTCAGTAAGAAAGCTCTCCGATAAAGTTATCAAGGTTTGGATACAGCCTTTTTTAAAAAAAGCTGTTATCTTCTCCCACCTGTTTATCTCTCTCTCTCTCTCTCTCTCTCTCTCTCTCTCTCTCTCTCTCTCTCTCTCTCTCTCTCTCTCTCTCTCTCCCCTTTCTTGAAAATGGGACTCATTCGCAGAGCTCCGCTGCCTACTATTACAGATGGGTGAGAGGCAACACTGTGTGTGCCTTAGGCATGCTCCCAATGAACTTCTGAGAGAGCAAAGGCATGTGAGACACAAGCAACACCTGCATTTCCATTTGGGGTAAAACACTGTGCACAGTATACAGAGAAGAGAGACTTTGCTCTAAAAATTACAATACGGTAAAATAAAGTCCCGAAGAAGTCACAGTAAAATCTAGTCTTTGAGTAAGTTCTCAGAAGCATGATAGCTCTGAAAAGGCAAAGTTGTCAGCTCTTGAGAACCAGGAAATGTTGCCACCTCTAAGAGACAATGGCATGTCCAGTTTTATTATGGATGCTAAGGAGAAAGTCAAAGAGAAGACAGAAGATGTCTCAAAGCATCTTGGAGCAAACGATGTGGACTCGTAATAGTAAAATTTGGAGTTTAAGAACATTTTTTCTCTGGGCGTATGGCACATGTCTGGAATCTCATCAGTCAGAAGGATAAGGAAGAAGGATTGCCACAAGTTTGAAGCTACATTGTCAAGTAACCAGATGAGCCAGGGCTATAAAACAAGACTCTGTCTCAAAACCCAAAGAAATAAATTCTTATTCTGTAAGCCTTATTTAAACAATGTCTGGATCATCTCCACTAAAAAGAAGTTGATACTGATAGGTGTGTGTGTGGGGGGGGTATATGTGTATGTGGTATGTGTGTGTGGTGTGTGTATGTGGTGTGTGTGTGATATGTGTTTCTCTCTGTGTGTGTTTGTGTGGTGTGTGTGTGGTATATGTGTGTATGGTGTGTGTATGTGGTATATATGTGTGTGTTTGTGGTATGTGTGCATGGTGAATGTGTGTGTGTGGTGTGGTGTGTGTGTGCATGTGGTGTGTGTGTGGTGTGTGTGTGGTGTACTTTTGTGTGTTGATGAGCTTGTTCTGGAAGACATGTCTACAAGCCAGACATAAGTATTAGGCACCTTTTTTGATTAGTTCTCCACCTTATTTGGGTTCTGTCACTGACTTTGGAGGCCACCATTTCAGCCCAACTTGTTTGTGAGTGAACCCCTGAAATCCACTTGTCCCACCTCCCAGGCACTGGGTTTACAGACATGCACTACCACATCCAGCTTTTATGTGGGTGCTGAAGATCAAAACTAAAGTCTTCATGTTCACACAGCAAGAACTTTGCTCACTGAGCCTTCTCCCTGGCCCTAATATTGTCCGATGTCTTAATGCTACTGTGAGAGTTTTGATGTTTGACATGGCACTGTGTAGAAAGTTCTAGAGGCCGTTCCAGCACCAATAGGCTCCTGGCTGCAAAAGACCTTTATGGAGAGGGCAATCTGGAGCCAGAGCATTATGATCAAGCTCTTGCTCCAGCTCTCACTAGCTTGATTTTCCTGTAGAGACGGAGGACATCAGTCAGTTTACTCACCCAGCATCCATCCATTCATCGTTAACATGAACAGAGCCATGTCTCCTACATCATAGAATCATTGTAAGTTTAAATAACTACAAGGCATCTGCCACCAGGCCTGACACATAATAAGTCCTCATTATTGTGATTTGTACTCAGTCTCCAGAAAGCCTGGCTATTCGAGAGAGACAAGGACAGTAAAGGGACACTAGCTCTTATTGATTTGAGCATAGGAGTCAGATGTCTTCATTGTATATTTGCCTCATAATCCAACTCCAACCACTTCTTAGATCTCCTGTCTGACTGGTTTGCCATGGAAGACTCCATTCCATGACCTAGATAACGTCATTCCCTGCATTTGTTCTAGAATCCTCTTTAGACCTAAGGTTAATTGCCTCTTTCCTTTCCCCACTAACCCTGAACTGGATAGAGTCATCCTCTGCTTAACTATCAACATCTTAAAGGCTAGCTCCCCAAATCTGGGATAGGCACTTCCCCTGCATTCACTAACAGCCACCCAACTTTCACCTGCCATCTTCCGTTGTCTTTTTTGCATCTGCAGGAGACTTTAAGCTGCCCATGTCCGGAGGGTGGCCTTGCTCTTGCATTGAGCTCTACTTCTGTACTGTTCAGTGGTCCTGCATGAATGAAAGAAACAACCAAGATCACCAGAACAGGCTTTACTACCTTGGGGCGTGTTTTTCCTGTTTGCCTGCTTTTATTCTACAAGACCTCCTACTGATCAGAGTCTGGCCACATGAAGCTGAGGTCTTGACCATTATGTTAAAAGCCATCATTACAAAAGCACCAATATTGGAGCTATATGGGAATAAAGAGTCTCCGTCTTTTGGGAAATTAAAACTGTACACAGCAGTAATTTGAGGTGCAATGATTAAGGAACCCATCCAAGGCTGCATAGCCAACAATCAACAGTACCTGGTTCTAAACCCCGCCTTGGTCGTTTGACGGCAAAGTCTTTTTGTTATCTTCTGCTCACCCATACTGCCCTCTGCCAAAGTCAGACACTGAGGAGATTTGAGGAAAAATTGAGATCTGGACCTAGAGACCAACTTTAGTTATTGCTCATACCAGTTTGAGGAAGTCACCTCATCTCTCCAAATCTCTATTCTGTCTTCTATCATATGAGAAAATAGTATTATCTGCCCTTCCAAAGTCTCCAAGATACTCAAGGGAGATAGCTCACATACTAGAAGTAAGGAAATAGGAATGTGCTATACAAACAACAGCTGATAAGATTTATTTAGAAGAACAGCCTCTTGGTGGAATTATATGAATTTAGTTGTTATTTACAGAACACTTTTGTGTAACAATCAAAGATTAGTTCCAAACCAGTATGATTAAGAGATATAAATGGTGGACTTTGTCCACAGAGAAAAATGGGCCTGTTGTGGAGGATGTGGTTGTCTGTCCCATATCCATACATTCTGGTCATTAGCAACAACATAAAAATTTGACACATGCTAAAGTTTCCTTCCCAAACCTAGTTGTAGTTATAATAATATCTGCTTGCAGATTAGGCAGAAAGGAGTGTCAGGAATTTCCTGGATATTAAAAATTATTTCAGATATCATAGCAGATACCTATAATCCTAGCACTTAAGAGGCAGAGGCTGGAGCATCTACAGTTCAATGTCACCCTCAGCTACTTGACAAGTTCAAAATCAAATAAATAAATAAATAAATAAATAAATAAATAAATAAATAGGCAAACAAGAAAACAGGCAAAGAATGTTTTCATCTAAAGAATGGGCCAGCAGTTGAATGTTTGCTTGTTTTAAAAAACTGATTATGATTGGTGATGGTGGCACATGCCTTTAATCCCAGCACTCGGGAGGCAGAAGCAGGCAGATCTCTGTGAGTTTGAGGCCAGCGTGGTATACAGAGTGAGTTCTAGGACAGCCAGAACTATCACACAGAAAAACCCTGTCTTGAAAAACCTAGAAAAAAAAAGACTGATCATTTACAATATTACAAAATTATGCTTTATGGACTATAGACTATACATCTATTTTTCTATTTAAAATTGAAGCACAAAAAGATTTTACCTATTTCTATTACAGGTTCAAAGCTATAAGAAAAATGTAGTGTCATAAGGTAACTTGAAGAAATGTCAGTTATCAGATTTTTCTACATGTCTATAGCATCTGAACTCTCACTGCTTTTGATGACGTAAAGGAGTGCTCTCGACTACAAGAATTTTGTAGCCAAGCACATTGTTGAGTACTAGAACACAAATCTGTAATCTTTCCCTATCCAGCACCCACCCCCCCATGTTCCTAATACTATCACCTTGATTTTCCCTTAAGCCTTTCCCCCTCTTTCCCTATTCTCAATCCTAAAGACTTAAAAGGAGTTGATTCTACTGTCTCTAGCTGTTGGCAGGTGACCTAAACCAAACCAGTCAAAATGATAGTTGTTGTTTTCCAAGTCTGGGCATGTGATGCAATCAAGATCCATAGATGCAAACAGTAGACTGTCTGAAGCAGCTATTGAGGAAGATATTAAACAAGGAAGTGTAGCCGGAAGGTTTATCTGGTCCTGCCCAGGCCCCTGGTCCCACCCAGCCCCATGATCCTGCAGCTGTTTATAAAATAATCACTCAGAGGCTTATATTAATTTTGAACTGGATGGCCTATGGTAGGCCTCTTGCAAGTTAGTTCTTATAGTTTAACTCAACCCATAACTATTAATCTATGTATCATCACATGTCAGTTATCAGATTTATATATATATATATCTGCATCCCATTATATATATATAAAACAAGGCGAGATGGTCCTTCAGGTTCCTGCTTCATAGAGGAGATGCCAGCCACTGCTAAAGGAGAAGCAAGATGCCAACAGACCGGTAACCCCACGGCCATATGGCAAAACATAAATTAATAGAAATGGGCTAATTTAAGATGAAAGAGCTAGCTAACTTTTGTAAATAATATTAACCCTCTAAATAATTACTTTATAAGTGGCTACAGGACCTCAGGGCTGGGCAGGACCAGAGAAACCTTCCAGCTTCAAGGAAGGCAGATTGTGTGGGATACTGGTAGACATCTTCACTGAGAGCTGAAGAGAATCTATTTGGCAGTACATAAGCAAAGCAGAGACAGGTGACCAAGAAGGGAATTTCCTAGTTGCTGTGGGATGGTCTGTATGTCAGATCTGCTGCTCTGATTGGTCAATAAATAAAACACTGATTGGCCAGTGGCCAGGCAGGAAGTATAGGCGGGACTAACAGAGAGGAGAAAAGAAAGAACAGGAAGGCAAAAGGGAGACCCTGCCAGCCGCCACCATGACAAGCAGCATGTGAAGACGCCGGTAAGCCACGAGCCATGTGTCAAGGTATAGATTTATGGAAATGGATTAATTTAAGCTATAAGAACAGTTAGCAAGAAGCCTGCCACGACCATACAGTTTGTAAGCAATATAAGGTCTCTGTGTTTACTTGGTTGGGTCTGAGTGGCTGTGGGACTGGCAGGTGACAGAGATTTGTCCTGACCGTGGGCAAGGCAGGAAAATTCTAGCTACGAATGGGGCCCAACATGTTGGCAAGAGTTTCCACCTAAAACCTAAGAAAAAAGATTCTAAAATGGAGCTAAAAACGGTTCCTAGTTGTTTCTCTCAAGTTAGTGGCAGCCTGCGTGTTTGAGCTACTATGGTGGATTCCTGGCATGCATACTTGACCTACAGTATGGAAGGAATGAGGCCTCTGCAAGTGGCACATTAAGCTGCGTGTTGCATTTAGCCTTTGCTAGTACAAAACAAAAAGAGAGGTTTCTGGGCTACACGCTGCTTTGATAGAAGCATAGACTCACTATTTCTGAGAATTGATGGCCCCCAGAGCTGGCCGAAAACGTACCACCGCCAAGTTGGGAAGCTGAAGTGGGCGGAGCCAGCAGCCTCAGCGCCTTTTCAAGCTAAAAAGGCTGCAGTTTAAAGCAATAGGCTCAAGGTAATATAAAAAATAAGCCACATAAAGATGGCTACCACACAGGGATTCTGGATTATGTTCTCTTTGATATTCATAACTGAAAAACATTTGATTGCAAAAGCTGTTGAGTTATGCCAAAATGCATATTTTAAAGGTACCTTGACTTCAAAATTTGGATGTAAGGATATGTTGCTTTGGAAAAGAGGCTCTGCTTTTGTTTCTACAGAAAGCCAGAGGCTATGGATTTGTTCCAGATTAAGATACATCAGGTTTGACCAGCCAAGATCACCTGAAAGGTCTCTGATGACACCATGACCCAGATGATCCAACATCTAGAATCGTTTCAAGGCAACTGGTTCAGACAATACAGCCTCACAGACTACTCCATGATCCTTAAATTTTCTTTGTGTCCCCATAAGATACAGCACCCCCCTCCAGCAGGAAGTAGTAAGAGAAGCTACGCCCAAATTCCCAAATATACCAAGCTGGCTTTGGAGATGTGTAAAAGTTAAAACCTTTCTTTTTGAAAAAAAATATAGGGGAAGTGCTGTGGGATGGTCTGTATGTCAAATTACTCTGATTGGTCAATAAATAAAACATTGATTGGCCAGTGGCCAGGCAGGAAGTATAGGCGGGACTAACAGAGAGGAAAAAAGAAAGAACAGGAAGGCACAAGGGAGACACTGCCAGCCGCCACCATGACAAGCAGCATGTGAAGACACCGGTAAGCCACAAGCCACATGGCAAGGTATAGATTTATGGAAATGGATTAATTTAAGCTATAAGAACAGTTAGCAAGATGCCTGCCACAGCCATACAGTTTGTAAGCAATATAAATCTCTGTGTTTACTTGGTTGGGTCTGAGTGGCTGTGGGACTGGCAGGTGACAGAGATTTGTCCTGACTGTGGGCCAGGCAGGAAAACTCTAGCTACATCTAGTGGCATCAATTGCCCAGACAGCCCTTCCCCTGGTTCTTTGTATCACATAGCTAACAGATTCTCTCTCTCTCTCTCTCTCTCTCTCTCTCTCTCTCTCTCTCTCTCTCTCTCTCTCTCTCTCTCTTATTGTACCAGTCCCTATGGAGGCTCCATTTCCTCCAACTGAAATTAGTCTTGCTAATCTAAAAAGGTTTTCCAGTTGTGGAAATGCTGCATGTATCATCTGCATCATCTGTTGGCACCCCAGTGGCTTCCTGTGAGTGGGAAGTAGAAATAACAAATTCTTAAGAGTTGTTCCCTATTCCACCTCTACTTGGTCATTTGATAATTAGTGATAGATGGCACTATAGAGCACACAGGGTATGACAGGAACTCTTCTAATGACTAGTTTTGAGTATTATTGTTAGCTACATCTCATCAACAAAGGAAATCAAAATGTTTACTATGTTTCCAAGAGAATCCAAACACTGGAGAGATTAGTTGAGCCTCAATTCACACCTTCCATATATTCACATGGATTATATTCTTTTAACATAAGAATATAGAAAGGCTGGGAATACAGTAGGGTGCCTGCTGCACGAGCATGAAGACCTCTGTTTCGATTGCCACCCATGTAAAAACTGAGCTTGGTATCAAGCTGTGGGGCAGAGACAGGGAGGGAGATGCTGAGAGCTTGCTGGCCAGTCAGTCTCGGCCAAATGGGGAGTGAGCTCTGGGTTCAGTGAGAGACCTTGCCTCAAAAATAAGATGGAGAATGATAAAGACAGATATTGGACATGGACCTCTGGCTTCTGCACACACCAGTCCAGGCAAACACACTTGTACACACTAAGAAGTAAAATAACAACAACAAAAAAATAACATTTTTTGAGAATGTAAAAACATCAACAAAAAAACAACAACAAAAAGTATCACCCCAGATTGACACTCAGAAGATAGGCATGATAATGCACTCTGATAATGTACTTGGGAGGCATGAGGGTGACCACAGCTTATATCGTGAGTTCCAGGACAGCTGATACTACATAGTGAGACTCCTCCCAACTCAAATGAACAATAGAACTAATACTTTATAGCAGAAGACCCAGATTCTACCTCAGGTTTACTTCATACACTGCTTTCCAGTTTATTTTAGGCCTCAGTTTTCTTACCTGCCCAATGTTGATTACATGACACAATGTGGAGCACAGTGGCCATCTCTGATGCTCATAGACATGCAGCTCTCCTACCTCTCTGCGTGCACAGTTAGACTCTTTTTCACAGGCCATTTAAGTTTATGATTGACCAGGCAGCAGTCTGAATCAACAGGACATGCTCATGTGTCATTGCCTAAGAGAGACCCTCCAGTGCGGTTTTTCCCTTGCTAGGACCACAAAGAACATTGGTGACATGAAATGGTCCAGTGACTGAAGGCTGAACCTCCTTCACCTCAGTCTCTGAGCTGGAATGTGGATCAGAATCACCCTGCATACCCAAAGTTTAATATGTTCTGTGCATGAGAACAATCTTGTGCTGTGATAAGCCATGGATATTTTTAGTGTTTCATTCCTAGGACTATGTTGGGCATGTCAGCTCTAAAAGTAACATTCTCTCCACGTTCCTTGGTCAGCTATCTTTACTGAATGCAACATCTGGGTTTTAACCTCTATAGTCTGAGAGGCTTAAGTGAGAGACTCATAAATATCCCTTCACAAAAGCACGGCAGATGCTCAATTAGGCTCACAAGTATTTCATAGCTGAGGAGACTGATTCATTGACAAATAGAGGCAACAATAAATATGTGTCAACTGACTTAACTTTTCATAATTAAAGACATCCTGCCCCCAGAAAACTCTTTCGTGAATCTACTTTAAAAGCAGCTATCAAAACAGAGAACTTTATGGAAGGATGTAAATCAAACTTTGCACTGATGCATCTTAATTCATACATTCAAGCAATGTTTCGTAAGTGCCGTTTGTAATCAGTACCAGGCACCATATTGGTTCCTTCCTAAGGGTTTACTAGTTACCCGTTCCTGCTACAAATTAACCAAAGACATAGGAAGTTCAAACAGCAGACATTTTATTCCCTCATCATTTCTAAAGGTCAAAAATGTAAAGTCAATTTCCCTGAGTGGTTTCTATTTAAAAATCTCTCAGGAGGCTGTCACCAAGCTGGCATGATTTTGAGACTTAACTAAAGTGTAGGATGGGCTTCAAAGTTCATTCTCACAGTCAGCGGGCCCTTGTTACTCACTAGCCACAGAAGGCACTCGAGTTGCTCTCCACTTCGATCTTCCTTAAAGGCATTCCCCACCTCAGTGATGAAAGAGAGAGAGAGAGAGAGAGAGAGAGAGACAGAGACAGAGACAGAGACAGAGACAGAGACAGAGACAGAGACACGAAGAGAGAATCCTAGCTAGAGGCCACGACTGAGCTTTAACCACCCAGTCTTCAGAGTAGGGCAATGTCTCTCTCAGAAGCTAGATGTCATCACCTACGGGGTGGGCTATCAGAGAACCAATGGAAACAACTTTAAAACCATAAAGGAGGTTGAATAAAAAGACGAAATGTTAACATTTTCTTCATTCATATTCCACATTTTTACAAATTATAGTCAGCGTGTGTTGTTTTCAAACTTGACTTTCTGTCAATAGACAATATATATTGTTATGTGTTTGGCATAGGATGAGAAATAGTTAGACTTGGGCCAACGGCAAATCTGACCTCTCTTAGTCCTTCTAGAAGAGAGTGGGAAGCATCAGTCCTTCTTGAAGATGCTCGTAATCTTTCCCGTGAGATGATATTTTCTATTCATATGTCGGCATGCTGCACACATGCCAAATTCTAGTAGGTATGAGTACTTCAGTGGCTCAAAGACGACAGGGAAAATTAAGATGACATAGAACTTTAGACAGTGTGTGTATGCCACAGCACCTATGAAAGTCAGAAGACAATTAATGGAAGTTGGTTCTGTTCTTCCACTATGTGGGTCCCAGAGATTGAACTCAGCTTGACAAGCAAATTCCTTACCCACTGAGCCATCTCACCAGCCCACAGAAACTTAAGATCATTGGGGAACCTAGGAACTTCCATAAAAAATATACTTCCCAATGAATTTTAATTCTCCAATTTATTTTTTAGTGGTCTGACTATATTTTGATCTGCTGACTTGTCTAGTATATTCAAATTCTTCACCATTGTCTTTAGCCTTCTATAATGAATTCTGAAGCAGAAATTCCATCTGTCACTTGAGAGGATACAGCGTCTCATCTCCGAATTGAAATCAAGTTCAGCGGCCGAAGTACCACTTCATCATCAGCAACGTGGAAAGCCGCAAATCAGTTAAACTCCCCTTGCATGCAGAAGAACCTGGGACTTGCACCTACAATGGTTTTACAGAAAGGGGTGCTGGTTTGTGGTTCTCAGCAAGGGCATAGGGGTCAGGTAACAGTTCACTGGGAGCCGGTGACACCGTCTGTTTTTGTGTCTCTGTGACTCGGGCCTGCTTTTCATCTGTCTCCCCTCACTGCCACTGCCAGACCAACACTTCGATATTCCTTGTTACCCTATTTAGACCTAAGAAGAAAACCCCATGCAGGTTTCTGAAGAGCTGCATGTGGCTAAGGAAGCCTCGGGTTGGAATGTGGCCCTGTAATCCCCTCACAGGGTGGAGAGGAAGCAAATCCAGAGAGGGCTCCAAATGCCACCAATGCCCCTTCCAGCTAGATTTTGCATTTTGTTCTCTTGCTTTAAAAAATCTCTACTGGCTACACATCTGAGAAGGCTTAAGAACATAATTTATTCCATATAAGGTTCTCAGTAATTTATGCTCACTAAATTGGCAACATCGGAGGAATTTTTTTTCATTGACTACCACGGACGATTATTAAAGGCAGTCTTGCGCAAGTCAAGACTGCTTGAACAGCCAAACTATTCACATAAGGAAATCGCCTTGCATCTTAGATTTTTTTTTAAATGAAAATCATTTTTAACTTTAGAATTTATAAATTGATAATGTCATTTATTTTTAACAATTGTCCCTTCCTCCACAACCCTTCTCTACATACACTAGCTCAGAGATGTACTTTATCTTCCCCAGACAGAGTAAATACAAGAAAATCTTCTCTCTATAACTCACTCTATTTCTGTTTTTTTTTTTTTTCCAATTTCAGATTTATACCAAGATAATAGCTCGGTGCCCTGCAATGCTTGCTTTCTGACAGGTAAATATTAACTATTTGTTCTCAGCTTTGCCTTTCTCAGCAAGAGATAGAATTAGTTCCAGCTACTTCGTTGTTTTGTCTTTGGATGAAGAACAGATTGGATCTATATGTGCAAGGTCAAATCTATGCTTGTGAAGTAGGAACTGGACTCCATTATTTAAACAGGAAATCCCAAACACTTAGGTATTTACAGTTTATACTCAATGATTAATGCATTTTTAAAATTTCCTTCCTGATTTTTTTTGCATCCAGTAAATATAATCAAAGATTGAAGAATAATATTTGTAATTATTCAGTAACCAAGTTACAGGTCTTCCTTCCCTGATGTTTATGAGGGCTCCTTGCATTGAGAATACCAAACAGACAAATTTATGGGGAAAAAATTATTTGGATTCCTAGTAGTAGGCATTTGTGTGAGAGCAGATTTCTCCAAGCTGGTAGGAAAAAAATTGTACCAGCTACTGTGCTTACCAGCTTTGTGTGACTATAAAAAAAAATACCTGAGATAATCAACTTATAAACAGAAAAGGCTAATTGGGTTCACAATTTTGAAGGTTCTGGTCTATCAGTGGAAGGCAGTACACCAGAGTGGAAGCGTATTGGCAGAACATATCCCAAGACTGGGAAGGAAGATACCTGGGAGAAGGATTTAGGCCAGCATTCCCCTTGGGAGCAGTCTGCTAAATCTCATCTCTTAAAGGTTCTGCTATTGCAACAGGATGCATCATATTGAGGGACTTTGGGGGACAGTTAAGATACAACAACAGGAAGTTCATATCAGAATCATAAAAGTAAAGCCAGCTTCTGTTGTATAGCCTGGGCAGAGCAGCCAGAAAACAAGAGAGTTGAAACATGATTTGCTGAGTGGGTATCTGTGTCATCTACTTCCACCTGAATCTCTTGGGACAGGCTGTGTAGACCCAGAGTGTAATGTTGACAGCCAAAGTTTGATTCTGTTGTAGGAGAGCTTGTAAGTCTCACACTTTTGCCTGTTGAGTCATGTGATAGTGGCTAGGTATTTGTATATTTTCTCAATTGTCCAAATACCCAGATACAGGCAAGAGAGATGATTATTAGGGCTAACACAGCCTTTTCGACTCAAAGCAAACAAAAGCCAGAAACTTCTTTATTAAAAATTTCAACTGTTCCCTAGAGCTGTGAACACCAGAAGGCATACTATCCAAAAATGTGTTCTTCACTCACGAAGCTCTTTGCGATTTTAATTCTGAAAAGATAATGCATATGAGATACGGGGTGGTGTAAGGAATTTTTAAAGGAGGAATGTGTCTAGAGAAGAATAAAAAGATGACTTGCCACTAAGCCAGTGGGAATTTGAAATTACTCCAAGCCAGCCAGCCAGTAGAGGAGCTAAAACATAAGGTAGAATTCAGAGGGAGCTGATCATGTTTTGCTTTAATTGAATGCTTTTCTCCATGCTTGTTTCTGAGCTCTAATTGATGCCTATGTTGGAAAAATGTTAACACAGTACACTGTTATAAAAGAAAGGCATTAAAGCCTCCTAGGTGCATGAATCTTCTCCTGTATGGATCTTGCCCTCTGCCCAAGATACTGGCCGTTAAGATATTAGCTCTTAAGAGTCCAGGTTACTGCCATTTTCTAGGTCATTCAAAGTTATATGGAAGCTATCTGGCAAAAAGAAAAAAGATGTCATCTTCACTCACTCTTTAGATCAATTAAGAAAGTACCTTCAGAGTTGCCAGTACTATACATGAAGTGATAGATATGCACGCAAAGGTCAGGTTTTAGTTCTGTGAGATGTTTACGATGGCTCCGGAGTTATAGAAAGACCAGTGTGAGGAACATGGCTGGGCACTAACATCAAACAACAAATAAGAAAGCATTGATTGGAAGCCTCTTGAACAGTGTTTTTTACACTTGAGTTTCTTGAAAGTGAGTATCTAAGGTCAAGGTTGAGTGCACAGTTCAAGATCTACACCCATACTCTTCCATTCCACCATGCTGGCCCTACCATAAATAATAAACCATTTGACAATGACTGTTTTAGGCAATCCTAATTAGACATCCCAAATGACAAGCATAAAAAGATATTCAGATGCTCCCACCATCATTTACGTAAATTAAAAATCTATCTTCTTCAACATGCATCATTCATTCATTCAGAATATACTGAGCTTTAATTATGAGCCTGGCCCAGTGCCAAGGAGCTGGGAACATAAGTGAAATCAGCCAGACTCCCAGCCTCCAAGGAGCTTCCAGCCCCAAGGGAGAGACTCATTGAGAACTAACCAAAACAGTGTGGTTTTTTTTTTTTTTTTTTTTTTTTTTTTTTTTTTTTTTTTTTTTTTTTTTTTTTTTTTTTTCTGTTCTGGTGGAGGCCCAGGCTCTGAAGAGGAAGCCAAAGGTACCAACACAGTTGGCACCTGTACGGTTTGCAGTACGTTCTGGCAATGTTGTTTTTGGATACTGCTCCTCCTGTGCTAACCTCCTCAGCTGCTTCTCCAACTGCATCTAGTTTGGTGTGTTCTTCTCCCTGCCTTAATCCCGCCTATCGACGTCCAGGACACAAAGAGTTGAACTGATCCTGCCTAAATTTGACTCAACTAGAAACTTCAGCTTCTAGGCTACCATGTTAATTCTCTCCCCCCCACCCCCTGCACGTAAATGACAGAGAGAAGAGAAGACACACCGTGATTTAGAACTGGGTGGGAAGTTGTCGTTTCTTTACACACATTCCAGGGATCTAAGGAACAATGATTTTGACCATCCCCCAGAGGAAACAGAAGATGGCTGGCTCCTGCCTTTGCTCTGTGCCTCCCAGCAGCGGGACTCTCTCTGGCATCCTTGTCTTTGGTCTGTCCCTTCCGCTCACAACTTCTGAGTCTCGACTCAAAACCACCTCTACCATGTAGCTTTCTTCCTACAGACAGTTGTCCCTGGCAAAAGGAACTTCTCTTCCAAGTTTCTGAAGTTCTTGACATTTGTTATCAGAGTGCATGCTTTCTTGCCTCTCTTTCTTGCGTCACGATGGACATCTCTTACCTATTCAATAAATACATGAATGTATAAGTGAGCGTGTTCTCGTGAAAAGCAGTAAGATAACCACTCTTTCTCTGCTACTAGACTCTCATCCTCTCAACCTCAGTCACATTTTGCATCCCTTCCCAGTGTCCAAATTCAGGGTAGACTTGAAGTACTAGTAGACTTGGCTTTAATATTTTCCTGAGATATCCTGACTTTGACTCACTGTTCAGTGAATGAGTAATACATACAGGGATGGCTCTTTCCTACAACTTGAAGCTTTGAATGTTATCTTGTTTTGTATAATAACTAGATACACTGAGTTTTCTTTCACAATAGCTTTATAAACAGAATCTTAAGATGGATGGTATACTGGTATTGTTCAGGAACCAAATTTGATTCTGAATCACTCACCTTCTTTGTCTAGGTTATCCCTCATGTATGGTTGAACATGTCCGTTCAGTTTGCTTCCAGTGCCGTCATTGATCAGCCAAGCAGGTCAATTAGAGGAGGCTGGAGCTGTTCCAAATTGGTGAACCAAGGTTTAAAATTTTGGTTGGTACCTCAGAATGTAGAACCAGCTCGGGGATGACTCTCCAGTGGACAAGGTATTGACTGCCTAGCATTTTTTTTTGCATCCATGTACATCCTGTTCCCCAAGAATCCTTTCTCATGCAAAGACTATCTCTGCAATAGCATCCTACCCATGAAGAACAAGCAAAGATTCTTATTGCAGAGGGAAAAAATGATCCCAATTAGATCATAATATAAAAAGAAATAAAACCCAAAACCTCCTAAATGTTTATGAAGACCTGTGCAAGTGGGATTATACCTAAGGTGAAAAAGATATTTTCATTTCTTAAAAACGTCAAGAAACTATGAAGATGGAATTATAGAACAAAAATGAAAACAAAAAAAATGTTGCAAGTAGACATTCACTAGACTTAATAAAAATGGCAAATTTTTGTAGTACTTATTTTACCAACAGAAACTTCATAGTCACATGACTTTGGTATAACCCTTGCCTCTCCCATTGACTTTGAGAATGTCACTTTACCCTTTGGAACGTCTCTTTCTATATATACTATATGGAAATATCGTAATTCATTGTGTAACATGCTTCTGAAAAAGATAAATTAAAAAGAGCACTGAATGAAATTACAACATATTTTTTTCCTCATACAGCCAAAAGGTTCTTCAGAGAAAAGCCAACAAATGATGCTCATGGCTTTGATCATAAAGACTATGAGAGATAGCTAAAATCAACCTCAGACTGTCTACTTGCTTGCAATTTTGGTCCTCCTAAAACTACTATGGGCAGATAATAGAGGTAGATTAAGAGCAAGATGTGGGAAGAAGCACTCTACTACTTGTTCCTCCATCAGCAGACAGGAACTGGTAACATAAATGGACGGTTCCGTGGCCCACTCTAAGAGCACACATGTGGTCCCATGCAGGATATGACAGTTAGGACAATTATTATTCTCTTCGTATTTCCTACAGCATCATGTCCATCATCACTGGGCACAGGGTATGATATACCACATGTTCTGGTGTTGTGGATCACATTGCTTTCCTGTCTTCCAGTCTGTATTAATTGGCCATGAGTAATGCACTGCATAGTTGCCCATATCACAGTTGTTCTCTTTTCTTCCCCCACTCTCTTATAAATGTTAAAGTTCATCTAATGTGCTTTCACAAAGGAACTGTTATCCTAGACTTCTTGCAAAACATTACAACCCCTAGTTCATCTCTAAAATATGAAAAAGAATGGGGTCATAGTGGTCCAGCCCTGGGAACAATAGGCTGTGCCACAGAAGGGTCTCCCTTGCCCATCTGTCTACTACTTTACAGTTGAGCAGTCAAGATACCAAAGACCTTGCTAGGCTCCCTGCAGCACAGCATATATCTCTAGATATGGGTACGACTCTGTCCCCAGAGAGACACATCCCACAGCATCTAAGAGAACCAAATTCTCTCTTGAACCAGCCTGAGACTAAAGTTGACTGCTGGCAGGGCCAACATGGCTGTACCTGGGATAAGCTTCATCCTAGCTGGTTTAGCTTGATAAAGGATTGCTTACCTTCCTGTGGTCGTTTTCCTAACAAAAATGATAATAGAGATAGGGAGAAAGAGAAAGAAGAGAGAGAGGCAACTTAGGACTTGTGGTTGTTGTGGGGCTTTGATGCATTTGGGCTGGAGATGCAACTTAATGGTAGAGTGCTTGACTTGCATGCGTGAAGACGTGAGTTCAATTCCTAGTACTGAGGGTTGGAGAAAAATCATTTGGGGTTGTGGTGACAGCTCAGGTGACAGAGTGCTTGCCTAGCAATTGCAAAGTCTTGGGTTTGAGTCCCCTCTAAGCCAGCGCACCATGTAGAATCAGGCTTAGTGGTGCATGCATGTTATCCCAGGCCTCACGAGGTAGAGGCAAAGGAGGTCAGAAATTCAAGGTTATTATCAGTTACCTAGTGAGTTTGAAGTCGGCCTGGGCTACTTTCGACCCTATTTCACACAAAACGAAAAGGGGCAAGGGGAGAGAAAAAGAAGGCAGGACAAGGAGAAGAGGAAGGAGCAGACAGAGGGAAGGTGCTTAGTGGCACAGGACTCAGAACTCTGTGCAGATCTCCTCCTTTCTGTTTTCTTGTATGCCTTCCCAATGGACTCTTTGCAGTTTGGGGCAATGGCTTTTATCATGAAGGTTGCACTGTGAATAATGCTGTGAAAGCTCCTGCAGCCAAGTCTGGAGACGTGAATGTCAAAATTGCAAGGATGTGGGTTCTATCAGGATGGGTGGCAGGGGCAGACACAGACCAGTGCAGTGAAACCACAGCAGGGGCAAAACCTCCCTAGCTTGGCTGCTGTTCCTTCAGCGGGTTTCTTGGAGCTGCCTGACTTATTTAGCCCTGCCCAGAGTGTTTTGCCTGGGTCCTTGAGGTGCTCTGGAGCCTGTTCTCCCTTGAGTGCCTCCCTACCCTTGCAAGGAAACCCAGAACGGGCATTTGCAGACCTGCTGGGTCTTGAGGATGCTGAGGGAGTGCAAATCAAACATTCTTGGCCTCCCTGCAGAAGGGAGGACCTGTGTTGTTTCCCCGTGGTTGAGAAATTCACCCTTAACCACAGCTCCTCCCAGGTGAGCTCAACACCAGAGCCCCCAGCAGCCCAGTCTTGCAGGCCTTCCAGACATTTTCAACACCATCTTACCCAGTTCTTCTCCTCTGGAGTCTGGAGTGGTGGTGACAACCAGCTCACTCCACCTCCAGAACACACAGGAAGATACAAAGGTAGATACAAAGAAAGCTTGCCCCCCTGCGTGGGCAGGAGGAGACATGGGGGTGGGGGGTTTGCACAGCACATGATGCTCTCTAAGAGGTACACTCTCACTCTGTGGGATGCCTTCAAGAGCAATGGGCCTGCAGTTTCTGGAGAAAACAACTGAAGGGCTCCCAGCAAAGAGAGGTCGAATGGAGATCCACACACTGGCCTGTGGAAGGGGGCCCCAATCTGCCATGGCTCTCATACTTCTCCCCTGTAGCAGTTCCAATCTTGCCCCCTGAATACTTCTGAGGCAGAGGCCCTTCCCCCACACCTAATCAGGTGCTTGAAGTCCAGCACCTGGGCTGGAAAGTTTGTGTAGGGGTAAGAATGGAGATGATTAAGCTGCTTTGCACCCTACCAGCTCCTTAGATTGGCCCAATCGCACCGTGAACACTCTCCCAGGAAGTGTTTCCAGGGCCCACTTGTTTCCTTTTCCTTGGAGCCTACTAAAATTGGCCCCGAGAACCCTGCTGAGGCAATAAGGTGGACAGATGTACCTTCAGCTCTGAGGCCAGTGAACCAAAGGCTACCCCAAGGCTGGAGGAGGACTCTGATTGTAGGCCAAGAGCGCGCGGGGAGTGGGGGGGTGGGGAGGGGGGATTTAAGATGTGTTTTGTACCCAGAAAACTCTACAATGCAGAGGGTGGGGGAGTCATGAAGAGTGAGGGGTGACCCAGAAAAGGATTGGTCCTTCCCATCAGAGAAGACAAGTGTGAGGAAGAGTGTGAAAGGCAGCAAGAAAGGACCGGGGGAGGGGGGCGGGAGGAGGGGCACGCTGAGGTTGAGAATCAAGGTGGTCGGTCAGTCACTGGCAAGTGGAGTCTGGGAGATGGATCCAGAAGGGGAAACAGTGGAGGGCACTGAATGAAGCAAATAATTCAACTCTCAGGGGTGGTGAAGAGGGGTGTCTCTGGCCCCTAACCATGTGGCAGCCAACATTATTTCTTGGGGCCACCAGACGACAGAAAGGGCAGGACAGTGTGGCGCTCTGAAGCAGATAGCTACGGAGTTCAAATTAAACGGAGAAGTGAAGGCAAAAGCCTAGGCGATGTGGAACTCCTGCCAAAATAATAATTTATCTCTCTGTCTGTCGTTCCACATCTCGCGTCTGCCACTTCTGTAGTTCTGCTTTGGACCCTAGTTCAAGAGGAACTGCCACCCTCCTGAGAGTTCCTGGTGTATCAGCAAGAGCAGGGATACTCTTTGCTCAGCATGATTTCTCTTGGGACCAGCTTCTGGGTTTTCCATACTGGGTCTGCCGAGAGGTGCCCCAGCCCTGTGGGGCAGCTCTCCTGGAGTGTGGCCTGCGACTCAGGCAGGTGCACAGGCAGCCTCAGGCCTCAAACACAACTTTTTTTTTTTTTTTTGAAAGGCATTGCTGTCCCCTGAAAGGTGTTATAACAGCAATTCAATTACAGTAAATGGCGCGCATCGTCCGCACAGCTGGGAAGTCGGTAACTAACTGCGACTGAATCCAGCTAGACAGCCACCCACCCACCCCCAAACCCTTCTCCTGATTCCCCCGGTTCTGTCCTTTTTTTCCCACTCGATTGCAAACGCAGCTAGGCCATAGTTTAACTAACCCCAAAGCGCTTAGTCTATCTGAACAAAAGTGCGCTGAGAAATTAGCACGAAGTCCTCAAAACTGGATGTGGAATCAGAAGGATCTCCAAAAGTTTCCCCCCGTTTTCTTCCTTGCCTACGAGGGGCAAAAGAACATTTAGTCTCCTCTGTGGCAAAGGTGCCCTGGGCAAAGCTACTCTGAACCCACTCACCTGATGATTTGTGTGAACTTAAAGGAAATGTTGTCCTCGACCCAACCAGCATGGTCTGCAGGCGGCTAAGGAAGGGCCCAGTTGGCTCCTGCTGTGTTTCCAAATCTAGATTCACTGCGGATCACAGACACCCTGGACACCTGCAAGAGTCAAGGCTCTCTGGTGCTAAATTTTAAGCAATTTCCATGAACCGAGTATCAACAAAAAAAACGAAGCAGGATGGGGGGAGGCTACTGAGGAGGGGGGAGGGCAGGAGGAGGAAGAGACCCGCTCCTGTCAGGCACAGTAAGCTTTTGAATAAAAGGTAAAATCAGCATTGTTTCCTTTGAAGTTGAAATGAAGATAGCTTGGAAGAAGATTTTCTTTAGTAGGCGCCATACCCACCCACCAAAAAAAATAGTAAATGAGTGAATAAATAAATAAATAAATAAATAATGAACAAGAAGAAAGGCGTTGCCTGGAGTTTTTGGCTTATCTTTATACTTTTTTTGTTTTAAAACAACATTTTAGGAATGCCACGATGATCACTCGGGGGGGGGGGGGTCCTAGCATGTTGTCCCCCATTCAGCGGGACAATCCACTGCCTGCGGTGGCAGAAGCTTTCCTGAGCGAGGCGTGATGGAGCTTCAAGTGGTTTGGAGATACTCTCTTTTCAACCAACAGCCCGCCAAGGATTTCAGTGTTTGCCTTTTGGGAGGGCACGGGTTTGGGTGAGGCCAGGCCGAGGCTGTCTGGCGAGCCTCAGCCTCGGCGCCCTTCACTTAGTTCTCCACTCGAGCAGTCTCGCGTCCTGCTGTGGGCTGTGCCTTTCTCTGGCAGCCAGCTTCCGGAGAGGGTGAGCAGGGCGTGCTTAGGGTCTCATGATTCGGAACCACAGGCCAGAGCAACGCCAAGGCCAAGCCTGAGAGTTTGAGTCCCCGATGGTCTTGAAGTGCGGAGCTTTGCTCCGCCTTCGTTCTACCCACAAGGCAACCAGGGAGCCCAGGTCTGCGCACCAGGAGAGGCGCTTGGGTTACTTTCGGCTTTGTTTGCTTTAAAATCTAGCTACAGTTTTGTTTCATCCTAAGCTCAGAGAAGCCTCTGACCTACACTGTGTACGATCCTTCTCTAAGTTCCTGTTTGTTGTTTGTCTATTCAATATTTTTTAAAAGAGAGACTGAAACCGTGGGGACAGGGTTACCCTGAGCTGGTGGTGGTTTAAAAAAAAAAAAAAAAAAAAAAAAAAAAAAAAAAGGTTTGTTAACCATCATGAGAGGTCACTGGCTGCCTGTGATCCAGGGTTGCTGCCTTCGAGGGTCTTTGCCCCGGGAGAGCTTGGTTATGAAGTTGCCGAAGGGACATCCTGCGCCAGTCCTTGACAAGATCCAAGTTGCATGGGTCTCATTCCTAGCCGTGGTGAGAGCAGTCCTGTTTCGTGAACAAAGTGGGAAGCCTACCAGATCTCTGCGTTAAGATATTTTGTTGTTATTAAGCAGAGTTTTGGTTTTTAAGGAGAGTCAGGCCAGCTCTAAACACTGCAGAAGTTGCCTCCGATACCTCCTCATTCCTCATAGAATCTCTCCTGCCTGTTTCAGAAGAGCGCTGAGCCGGCTTGCGGCTGCAGAACCCTATGCAAATTTCCTCTGGAACTCGGTGTCTTCCTAGCTAGGAGGTGACACAGTCCAGGAGCGGTCAGAAAGCTCCCTTTTCTGCTCTCCGCATTTCTTCATTCTGCTTGCTCATTTTCTCTCTCAAGCACTCACTCGGGACTCCAGAAAGTCCCTTCAAATTCAGGGCGCAAAATCTTTTTTTCAAAGCCTAGTTGGATGCCTCCATCCTTCCCAGCGGGGGGCGAAGGGGGCTAGTAGCCTCATAGGTGGCCCTCCTCAGCACTACACACCTCCCCGATTTCTTAGCGTCTCTGTTGAAGTGTTTTACTGAAGTTCGCGAGCCTCTCTCAATCCCTCTCCTGAGGATTTGATGACCTGAGTACCGGTAGCAGTAACTCCCACAGATATCCGACCTCTACCTTCAAATTTTGCAGAACAGGAAGTTCCGTGGCTCTAATGGGCAACTTGAGTGCCCTTGGTGGGCACTGGATGTGGACTGCGGGCTAGGAACCGAGTTCCCTTCTGCTTAGCACACACGGCCTGATCAGCTTGTCAGTTACCCGGAATAGTTTAGCCTCTGTACCCCAACCCTAGAGTGTCTGCCTTGGCCCGGACAAGATTCAAATCTTAAAAGTGAATCTAGGAACCCGATCGATCGAGCAATCCTCCACTTTTCCTTTTTTGCCCACCTATGAAACATTTACATTATTAATGGCTTGAGTCTGTAGTTTAAAAAGCAAGAGACCTTTATTATCCGGGTATTCCCTTACATACTTCTCAAGAATTAATATATGCACTGTAGGGGCAAACTCAGAAATCTCACTTCTTATAGTCTTGATTTGAAGGTTGAGAAGATAATTCTAATTCAAACCATTTCCAAAAAATACCCGGTTGTTCCCCCCGCCCCCCAGAGAGCCAGACAAAGTTCAAACAGTCAAAGCAATGTTGAATCAGTTCCTTTTTCTGCCCCTAAAGTTTGTCCAATCATATATGATTCTTTTTTCCCTCTGGTTCTCATTTTTTGCTTCTTTGCTTTTGTTTTGGTTCCCAAGGCAATGTCTCTCTGCTCCCTAGACTGTCTAAGTTTCAGAGTTTCTTACATTATTCTGTTTTCACATAAGTCATCTCATCAGATTCTTTTATAGTTTTCCCTCTGGTGGACCAATCACAGGGACAATTGATTTATCTGAACCAGGAAGAGCTGATAGCTTGGGGAGAGGTGGTAAAATTCAAGTGAGCATTTACTCCCTGAAGAAAAAAAAAAAAAAATGAGACAGCCAGACCCATCTTTTAGGGATTGAAGGTGTGTGTGTGTGTGTGTGTGTGTGTGTGTGTGTGTGTGTGTGTGTGTGTACCTGTGTTTAAGTGGAGAAATCATCCCAGTATGGGGAAAGGAGAAGCATGCCTGAGCATTTAGGAGCTAGTCATTAATTATGAAAACCAAAGTTCCTGTGAGCTTCCTTTGCTTGCTAGAAATGAACCATCAGTTCTCTCTCTCTCTCTCTCTCTCTCTCTCTCTCTCTCTCTCTCTCTCTCTCTCTCTCTCTCGTTGGAAATAAGAACCTAAATTCTTTTTACTAAAAGGAAGTTCTGAGACCAGGATGCAGTTTTGTCTTTCTTTTCTGACAACTCTGTCATCCACAGGATCACAGTCATGTCAGGATATCTATCTGTCTAGAAAAAAAAAAAAGAGAGAGAGAGAGAGAGAGTGGGGGAGAGGGGGGAAGGGAGGGGGAGAACTCTAGTGAGAGAAACCCTACAGCCATGGCCATCTTTGCATCAAAATTTTCCAGACCTCTATTTTTGATTGTGATCCCACTGATCTGAGTTTGAAATGCGAGCGCAGCGAAGCCCCTAAGCCTCCAATCCTGTGAAATTTTCAAAAGATCTCTAGAAGCAATCTCAGGCTGCCTGACCCCTGACAGGCACGGATCTCTTTATTCCTCCGGCTGCCAGCACTTCATTTGTTGGAATATCTTTCAGATTTGCACCTCCAGATGACAAACCTGAGTGTTTATTATGTGAACATGAATCGGAAATCTCCAAGCCCGCACAAAAGCACCATCTTAAACATAATATTTAATTTCTCAGCCTAAGTGCCAGCCTCTTTATTTGCTTTTCATTAGCTTAAATATTTTTCCAGGTCTCCCCATGTGTCACTTTGATATTTAGATGATTCTCTTTTTTTAATCATCATTTTCCCCTTAAAAAAAAAATTCTTCTGTCTCCAGTGCCTGCCTTACTCATACCACATCATAGTGCTGCGGTCAGCCAGGACACACAGCCTGACTTCTAGCCCTGGGAAGGGAGCTACATCTCCAAACACGGTGGGGGCCACCTCCACATCAGGAAAAAAAAAAAAAAAAGCAAGCTTGTTTTTTAACCAACAGTCAGTGCTGGCTGTGGACCTCCATTTCATTCCACTTTATTTTCTTCGTGGCCTTTTTAGATTCCTTTTATTATTATTTAAAATAAAACCTCAGGTGGCTTGAGAAGTGCTGGGAAAAATCTTCCTCGTTCCAAGCATGCCCAGCTTGGTGCCAATGCCTCCCTGAGTGTGTTGAGTTTAAAATTTCTGTCCAAATCCGTGACTCCTGCCCTGGGCATTCATTCCTGCCCTGCTATTCTTTGGGGCTAGAGGGCACTGGAGGAGAAAGAAGATGGGCATATTTCCTGAGATAGAACGGCTGTATTTAAATGCCCTCTGTCAAATAAATATTCCACCCACAAGGCATTGAGGTAGAGACACTGGCCACCTTTGTCCTAGTCTCAGCCTCTGACAGGAGTTTTAGAGACCAACAGGTCACCGTGGTGAATGAGTGGAGAGGCGGTGATGGAGGTGAAACCGCACTGGTACAGATGCTAGGGATGAATCGCCAATGTGAAGCTGCCCCAGGTCCAGAGAAGGTGGGCTCACACCCCTTCTACGTGTTTGGATGCTGTGTTGCTATGATTAACTTATTAAACCCCCTCGTAATTATTTTAATTTGACTGGAAAAAAATACTTTGGGCAGAGACAGGACGTGTTTGTATTTATCTCCCCCCACACCACACACACCCATAAAACCTGTGTTAAAACAAATGTTACTTTCCTCTCTCTGTACATAGGCCCTCCCTTTTTGAAATAGACCAGAGGAACTGCCATTAGATCGAATGGCAAGTCTTTATGGAAAGTGTTTTGCATAATTACATACCAAAGCCAGAACAGTCACCTCCACATTTTATGGGTCACAAACCATCAACAATTGCCACATTATTGTCCACGAAACCTTAGTCCCTTCATTGATGGAGCGGACGCCACTGCCTAATCTAGAACGGGAGAGGATGGGGATTTCTTCTAATAAGAACCCAAGAAGATTGTGTCCTCAGTGACGCCGTGTTTACATATAGTTATAAAGTTCAGAGAAGTGATGGGGGAGGAAAGGAAATCAAACTAGGCCTGATTGAGTACGTGCATCCGTCTAATATAGATAGTGCATCCCAAGAAGAGGCTGACTACCTCTTCCCTTTCAGCTTCGACCCTTTTTCTACCTTTGTGATGCTGTAATTAAGATATTCTTATTTAGACAGACGGCTTCTCTGGTAACTGAATAATATTAGCCCCTTTGATGTCAAACTTTTGACAGTTATCACACCAGCACTGGGCAATTTAGCACAAATGCCCTCCTTAAAAAAAGAAAGAAAAGAAAAGAAAAAGATAGAAACCCCCACCTCTTTGAAGAAATCTAATAAGTGTGATCCTTATCACCAAATTATTTAAATCGCCACCGACAGGCCGCCCAGCTATGAATTACATTCGGTTATATATAATAAAGCTGAATTTGGGTTTTAGTTCATTTATGGGGTACTGGGGTGGAAGACTCCTAACTACATCTCCCCTCATCTGAATCCCTAAGTAGTTGCTCAGAGCAGGAGAAAGCTCCCAAGATTCACCGAGTCAGAGTAGAGAAGCGGCTGGGATCTAAGCTAGCGGGGGCAGAGCCCAGAGCCCTTGCCCCAGCTCTGGGGAGTGGGGCAGGACCAGGCACCCAGTCTCGTGATGAAATGTCGTTGTTGCTTTCCTAGCTTGGTCGCCAAATTTGAGATTTGCCAGATGGCGGGATTATCTTCGCGTCTGTTATAGTGTGTGTGTGTGTGTGTGTGTGTGTGTGTGTGTGTGTGTGTGTGTACGTGTACGTACACGGGTGCGGGGTAGAGACTAGAGAGTGAAGACAGTGAAGTCCAGAGACTGCTCTGGCTCCTTTAAAATGCTCGCTTGTTCTCACTTAACCGGCTCTGGGCCCTGACACTGGCTGGACCCTCAACCAAGCCTTTGGCAGCTCCGAGCGGCCTCGGCCTCGCCTCAGGCACAAACACCACCAACGCCACCCGGATCCCTCGGACTCCCTGCGCGAGTCTCGGGACCTGAAGCCCAGTGCCCAGATGCAAAGAGCAACGCATTAGGGGGTGGGGTATGAACGAGCCTCCTGGAAAGAAGAGTGGATGGGTAGCGGAGCTGTTAGGATGGGTAGCAAAGAGGGCGGGTTGGGAGGGGTGGGACTGGGACGTTTGACACCTGGAAGGCATTGTCCTTGCCAGAGACACCTGTCAATCTCCGCTCAGGGGTCCTGGGGCCGGGGGCGGGGAGGCTGCCTTTCTCCCTGGTGATGTCATCTCGGAGTCTCTTCCCCGAGGAGGGTGGGAATGGCTCCGAGGGGCGCAGAGCCCAGAGGTCTGAGCGAAGCGCAGGGGAGGAAAAGAGAAAATAAACAGAAGTAGCTCTCGCGGCTGGCAATTTACATGGAAATCAATAATCCAACTTTAATGTTATTTTTAATCTTGCCTGACCGTCTCGCCTTTTCACTGGGGGAGGAGGGATAGGGTTACAGCAGCCCATCCTTCAACCCACACAGTCGCTGGGGAAGTCTTGTTATCTGGAATCCCGACGTAAACGACCCTTCCCCCAGATCCAGCCCCCCTCTTTTTCTGCCGGTTGTTCCAAACGCAGCCTTCAGGCTTGAGAAGGAAACACTTGGGGATGAGTTTTGAAAGTCTTCCGATACTGCACAGGGTGAAGGGGGAGTTAATTAACGCCAGGCTTGCTCAGCGAGTGGGAGAGGGGGCCTCGGCGTGGGTGGGCGGGCCAGGTCGAACCCAGAGGTGCGCGCCGCGCGGGAGGCGCGGGATCTGGAGGCCCGGGCTAGCAGGCCTTTGCTAGCAGGAGGTGATCGGAGATGGCTCGGGCAGAGGACGCTGAGATGCCCCCAAGGAGTCTCCCGGTTAATCCTGGGGAATTCTGATCTCCCACCTACTGAGCCCCCACTCCCAACCCACCGTGTGCTACAGAACTCTCATTCTTTTCGGCCGGAGCTAATTAGCAGCCTGCCAGCGGCCTGATTTATGGAAACGCTCGGGCGGGCGGAGACGCACCGCTAGCGGAGCTCTGGCTGCCTCCGGGCGGAGCGGAGGAGGAGTCTCCACCGACCTCCTCCGACGAATTTCCCTCCTCCCTGCCGGGGGAAAAAAATGGAAGTTGCAGTTTCGCTGCTTCTACCTGCCTGGTCCGGGATCCTCCCCTCGCACTGGCTACCTTAGCTTAGGGCACAGGGATGGCTAGGCTCCTGGGAGGAAGACGCGGACTGTGGCCCAGCAACAGCCCCTTGTAAGCGTTAGGGTCGCTAGGTTCCAGCTCCAACTGCCCAGAAGGGTGGGCTAAAAGCAGATAGAGCCGGAGCCCTCCGAGCCTGGATTGAGCCTCCGTCCGATATCCCCAGTGAGGGGACATCAGATCTGAAGGCTCCGGAGTCGCTTGCAGGAAGATCAAATCAGATCTCCAGGCAGGAAAGGGATATTGGTGCCCAAAAGCTCGAGTGTCTGTCTGGATCCTCTGAAAGGTGTGATACTTTCCACTTTCTAGCTGTTTAAGTGTCGTCCTCCAATGAGATCCTCTCTTCGGTCCAAGCGAGTGTCCAGAGAAAGGCCATTACTAGAACCACTTAGGCAGACGTTTACCCGAAGGTACAGCTCAGTCTTCCAGGGATGTTGCGGGCGACCCAGGAGAAAGGGGGCACGTAGTTCTCCCCCTTCTCCGTGGACCCCAGTAATGAGGGTAGAAAGGAAAGTGATGGCGAAGGACAGAGAGGAATGTAAGCATAGACCTGTTGCTGGCACTCAGGCAGCCCTTCTGCTCTTTCTCCAAGATGAACCGGAGGGACAAGACCGAGAGAATGTGTGTGCCCCCGAAGCGTTTGGAGGGGAAAAAGACAAGCAGACCCTGAGGCCAGAAGCTGGGGCAGCCTCTCTGGCTCGGGGCGGAACTAGAAACCGGGGCAGCACAGGTGGGAAGCACGGATAGAGGATAGGGTAGAAGTCCGTGGCGGGAAGACTGCCTCTGTCCCTTTCCTTTCTCTCTCAACCCAGCACCCCAGGCCTTGCTGTGGCTGATATGGAAGTTGTGGGGGACTGATGTCTCTAAGAGCTCACGTAAACTTTAAGTTGAAACACCACATCATTTTGGCTTTTTCAGAAATCATAATCGGTAACTTTCACCGATCCCCTCAAACCTGCAGACACCTGTCATCTCCTACCTGTATGCCCTTACCGCCCCCTTTTTCTTGTGAAGATCAGTCAGTGTCAAAGAGAACACTATGTCCCTCCTGAGGTCGAAAAAATTGAGTTTTACACACACACACACACACACACACACTTACAGAGAGATAGAGATAATAAATGATAGATAGATAGATAGATAGATAGGAAAGAGATATAGAGAGAGCAGAAAAACAAAACAAAACAAAAAAACAAATAAAAAGAAAAACAAACAAAAACCCACAACCACCATTTCTCAAGGCAGTCTTCCAAACCATGACAGACAGTGGAGCTGGATGGGAGTTCTCCGTTATAATGTGACATTCTGTCCCTTGAGTGTTGGCCTCTCTGAATTACCCACTGTCCTAAGGCCTGTCATCTGCCAGGCCTGGATACATTACAGCCCAAATAGACCACTGGTATGCACGTACAAGTGGGGACACAAGCTGACCAACACGTCCCCCTTTGGATCTTTGTGGTGCTTGGACACACACACACACACACACACACACACACACACACACACACACTCCATTGCCATTCTCCAGACGAAAGCCTCACTGATCCGGGTTGCTGACAGGCCAATTTGCGGCACAGCAAATGCTGGGGGTTAGGTACCCAAATAACATTCCCCATTTGTCTTTTTCAAAGTTGATTTATAGCAATCGACAGGTTAAAGGCTCATCTGACTTCATTATTTTTAAAAGCTGTCCATTTCACAACTGTCACCTTTCATCACTTAGCACAAATAAATACTTGAAGAAATGAATTGGAAGAGACTTTCAGATCATGTTTATAATTCTTGGTCGTCCGTTAACATTCCTAATGACGTGACCCTCTGAGTTTCTGTAGACTTCTAAACTCGGTTTAAAAATCCCACCATTCCTACTTTAAAACTTCAAGGAAATTGGGTGAGATGGGGGCTAGAAGAAGCTTGCAACCGGGTAAGGAGAAAGTTTCCTGGCAGCCCTGAAGGCTACCTACAGTATGGAAGGGCAAGGAAGAAGGGGTGCCTCATGAGTCAGGGGGCCCAGTAGAACCAGAGCTGAAAAGAGGGCCTCAGACCAAGAGGACAGATTCTGCATGCGTTTTGGTCCTCCAAGCCCTGCAGCAAAACCACGGTGACACTCCTTTAATATAGAAATGCTGCTCCAAGAGAATACCGCCATTATTATTTCTGTCATAGTTTCCAAGGGGGTCTAGGTGAGTAAGGAACATTTCCTCTCCCTTTAACTTGGAGCTTATGAGCCTGAGCCCCGGGAAATGCAAGAGCGACGTGGAAACAAAAAGGCGTGGATTGAAATCCATGCAATAAATCGAAATCGTTTCTTCAATTTTGCTGCCATGTATTTGGTGTTCAGACCCTCCGTCTCTCTCTCTCTCTCTCTCTCTCTCTCTCTCTCTCTCTCTCTCTCTCTCTCGTCACCAACAATGAGGGTGCAAAAAAAGTAACGAAAGAAGGGAGGGAAAGAAAATGTACAAAAACAAAAACAAAACGAGAGAGAAAGAGAGAGAGAGAGAGAGAGAGAGAGAGAGAGAGAGAGAGAGGAAGAAAATGGCAATAAATAGAAAAAGGAAAACCGGAGGGGGGCGAGCTAGTTTGGGAGACAAAATGGGGTACATCAGATGCCCCCTTTCTTCTTCATATTCCTCTCCTCCTCTACCTTCCTCTTTCTTCTTCTTTTGATGGATGGGGTATGGTGGGTCGGGAATGGGAGTGTGAGACTGAGGCCAAAGAAGTAGCTAAAGCAGGGTGGAAAGGAGTGAGTTTTAGGCGACCAGCAGCAATTGGGGAGGATGACTCTGCACGTCGGTCCGAGGTCCCTCTGCAGCATTCCGGATCTGCCCGACTCCCACCAAGAGTTGGAACTTTGCAGATTCCAGGAAAGACAACACAGAGCATGCCCCGGCCTTGGCTATGTTACCCACCCTGTTGCCACCACCTTGCCCCGAGTAGTGACCTCGGGTCTTCTCTTATCCTTGTAGGCCACTAGGCCTAGGAGGGTCTGAGCACCCTTGGACTCTGCATCAAAGGTTTAGGAACTCTGCGTTTACTTCGCTCGGGACTGCGGGCTTTCCAGAGTGAACGCTCGGCTGCGGAAACCCGGGCGCTGTGCAGTGCCCTGGAGCGCCACCTCGCTTCGGAAACTGGAATCACGCGGCCAAGCCTTCCACTCTCCCGCAGCCTAACTTGATTTTCACCCGTTCTTTTTTTTTTCCTTTATTAACATCTCTAAAGCAGCCGCAACGCTTAGGCCTCCTTCCCCACTGCCGCCCCCCACCCCAATCATCTGTGACCCACATAGCTCAAAGTAACTGCACAATGGAAGAAAAACACAGAAGCATAATTTCACTAAACAAGGGTAGTCACCTAAGCTGTAAAGCTGCTTTCAGAGAAAAGATAAAATGAATGAGACATGTTGTCAGGAGGCCACCAGTTCGGGCTGCGGTGTGTTTAGAGTCGTTCAGCTGTGGCCAATGCAAATGTCTCCCATGAAGCGGGTGCCTATGAAGTTATAAACTCCCAATTATGATTTCCCCAGAAATCCATTCATTTTGACCCGTGGGGTATCAGAGAGGCTTTGCCAGGCCAGTGACTGCCCCATTGGAGCCTGGTTCCTCTCCATTTTCCGCCTTACAAAAAAAAAAAAAAAAAAAAAAAAAAAAAAAAAAAAAGTCACCAAATGCAGTCCTCAGCATCCCCACCTTTCAACCAACGAAGTAGCAACTGCCAGAAATTATGAATCACACAACATTCTTTTCTTCCAACGTGCAACTGGCTGTTTGTCTCCTTTTCAACCAACTGGTCATTTGGGGTGTTTATCCACCCTTAAATCTATCCACTGGACTAGACTATAAAATCTATAGAAAATCAACTCACTGATATGCTATGGTGAGTCTTTGTTTCGTTTTCTTTTCATCCCAGAGCCAAATGTGATAAGAAACAATGTACTTTTCCACTTTGAACATAGTTTTGAATGTGGAGCATCTTACTTATAACCCAGCGAAGAGCTGTGTGGTTCATTTGTTTTGAAAAGGACATGGAACTTCCACCTAACATAGTTTTTACTTATTGGTTCAACCCCTCTCTAAGTTTCTCTCTCTCTCTCTCTCTCTCTCTCTCTCTCTCTCTCTCTCTCTCTCTCTGAATGTGTGTGTGTGTGTTTAGAGTGTTCAACAGATTAGATGGGTAAAATAATGACTATTCTGGGAACAGTGGGTGGAGGAAGAGTATGAGGAAGGAGGAGGAGCTGACATCTAAGCCCCTGTATTTTTTTTTCTCTGCCTGAGCAAATCAAACTTAGAGAGCCTCTTATGAAACTTTGCACTTCCCGGAGTTGGTAGGGTGGTCCCTGGGCAGCCAGGCAGGAGATGGAGTGAGGGAGTGCTCTGCCTCCCTGCTCCACATGGCAGATTAGAAGGCTCTCAGGGCTCCTGCTCAGAAATTATAGGGCTGCGCCAGGAAAATAGCCAGTTTAGTTTTCTGGCCGGCTTGTCCCTTTTCCAAGAGGTTAAAACAGGTTCCTGAGAGACCATACTAGAGAGGGGTCTCAGATTCCTAGAAAGTCTTAAGGAGCATCCCTCAAGGGCAAGGGGCCAGCTGCAGAGGGGTGGCCACGTTCTTGGGAGTTCCAGGCTTTGAGAGGAGAATGCTAACTTGTGGAGAAGATGGCTGCTGACAGATTCTGGGAGCTATGTGGCAATTCCAGAGAGGGCCCTAGCATCCACTGAGGGGTGACAATGAGGAGCAAAGACAACCAGAAGGAAGTCACAGAGAAGAAGGCACTTCAAGCCACAGGCCTCCAATTTGGAAATTTGGAGGGGGTTCTAAATTGGAAACTTTCACTTTTCTCTCCTGTCCTCTCCATTTCTTTCTCTTCCATCCCCCCTTCATATTTTCTGAGACACCACACACACACACACACACACACACACACACACACACAGAGAGAGAGAGAGAGAGGGGGGGGGGCACATAAAGCCTGAGGATGAAAAAATTATTTTCTTGCTATTACCCTTCTTACCGCAAGATGCGGTACAAGAGTTAGTGTTACAACTAGGCCACAATGTCTCACCAACGACGCAAAACATGCAGCCAGAGGGTGTTGCTAATGACTCCTGGATTAGAGTGAGCCTGCGACTGAGAGGAGGTGAGGGGCGGGGGGGGGGGGGAGAGAACTACACAGGAAAGGGACATTTTTCATTAAAGAACTGGGTTGGGGCGAATCAGGTCTAATAATCTCATCAGTATTGCAGATTTCAAGGTTCTCTCTGTTTAAACGTGTGAGCTAGAGAGAATACAGTATCCTTTTAAGCACCACTTTTTTGCCATATTAATAACAGTTATGTTTACAGTTACGTGAAGAGCTATCCTTTGGGAAGGATCAAACATTAGAAATCGCTTAATACTAGATTCAACGCTACTCCAATACTCGGGCCTTTTGAAGGCTGTGGGGGCCTGGTCATCGTTAACCCAGGGATCTATGCAACGCAGGGCGGCCAAGGAAACTCAAGGCTCGCTCCCCTACCAGGGCACACAAATGGACAAACGGTTGTGATGAAGTGGTGGGAACCAGGATGACCCATCCAGGCTATGGAGCAGCCCGCAGGTGCAGCAGCCAGCGGTTGCCTGCTTAGCCTGCGCTAGATCTTGGCGAAATGTCCCACCGGCCTCAGAAATCCCCTATGCCCTCCCTTGGGGCCAGCTATTTAGGGGTGCATGAGATTTCGAGGTTCCTACCGTGGCCCAGGCTGGTCCCACCGCCCTGCAGTCTGCTTCTGCACCCCGGGACACACGAGGAGGGCATCCCCTGGGCTGCGGCCCTTTGAACCAGGGAGCCCTTGGCTCCCGGACGGACGCACGGATCTCGCCGGAGGCCGGGCAGCGGAGCGGAGTGTGGGTGGCGGGTGGGGTTGAAGGGGAGTGGGGGAGGCGGGAGGGGACAGAGGGGCGGAGGCAGGAGCGGGGCGTTAAGCCTGGAAGCTTGGCTGTTTACCCAAATGATTTTCTTTTCAGGCCGGAGACGCCAATGAGACAAGATCAAACTGCCCTCCAAGCAGTGCGTGTGGGGCGGTGGGAGTGTGTGTGTGTCCCCTTTGCAAGAGGGGCTTTGTGAATGGGGGCTCCAGCACTCTGGCTTGGAGGAATGAGAGGCGACCCGGCCACCAGCGCCTCCTCCCGGGAGCTGGGAAAAGCCTGGTGTGTAGCGTGCCTCATTGCAGGGAAGGGCAGCCTAGGCGCGCGGTAGGTAGTCCAAAGAGACTGAGCAAAGAGAACTACAGCCGGGGCACGCTCTAGAGAGCTAAGGCCTAAGGCCGAAGTCCTTAAAGATCTGTACAGGAGACTCGTGGTCATGTGAGAGTATAGGGCATAATACAAATCCCATCCTTCTTCCAACCCGTTGATTTTCGATCCATCTAAAGCCTACACCCAGCTCCGTGGGCCATTGGTTTCTTCCGGACTGTCTGTCTCCAGATCTATTGCCTGAAAATTAGGGCAAGGTTTTAGCGATTAAGTTACAACGCAGGCCGTGCCGTGCATGAACAGCCCTAAGCCTGGGTTCTTTGCACCACAAAATGGTTAAAGATCAACAGGACAAAGATTGGCTGTATCAACCAAATTTGTGATTTTTAAAAGAACCTAGACCCAAGAATACCCATTAACTGGGCAAAAAGTAAGAAAGAGGGAAGAGGGGAGGAGCGTGTGAACCGGGTTAAGCTTGAGCCATAGCTCAGATGGTGACTGTCCTCCTGGATGTGGCTCCTGCAGCTGCCCCAGGAGCCACATGGGCTGAAATGTCCCTTGAAATAATAATGGCCTTATATACGTGACAATAAAAAGAATGGTAAGATAGAGTTGTATTTGTTGAGGTCGAACTATAATTAAAATCTGGTAACGTAGACACTGTGCCTATGTGTTTCCTGTTTCCCATAGTTCATTCTCCAGTAGGGCCCACTGCTGGCTTACCTAAGGGACAGGCAAGAAAGCAAGTTCGTTCCAATGTTTCTAAGGTCTCAGGCTCTATTACTCCCTGATGACCATCCTCCTCTCTCACGGTCTTTGCTACTGGTCCTTTGGATGATGGAGGCTAGGTGACTGGAAGCTAGGTTCTGGTTCTTCTTACGCAGGAACTCTACAAGAGTAGCATTTCCACCACCACCACACTCTTTTTTGAACAGACATCCCACTGCCCCATTCCCAAAAGTTCTTATTTAACTAGAACGCTCCTTCCCTGGGGCTGTCCCAAGGAGGGCATGCTGGGGACCTGCTGAGCCTTGCTTCAGGTTCCTGGGCTCTCCACTGTGGTGGCCCAAGTCTGCACCCACATCCTGGGAAAGAGTCTAAATGCCTCCACCTTCCTTCCAGAATGTCTCAGTTGGAGTTTGTGTGTCTAGGACTGAAGGACCGGGGGCAGCTGATGCCTCCTCTTCCCCCAAGACAGATTAAAGACAGGCCTGAAGACCTCCCTGAATGGTGGTCAGTCTGTAATGAATGCATGTGAGTGGAGGTTGCTTACAAAGGAATGTAGATGTGCTTAATTTGGGAATGAAGGGCAGCTACCTTTATTGAGAGAGTATGCAGCCATCACTGCCCTTATCCAGGGTAGTTTCTAGATGTGACAACAAATGGTCCTGGCAAAAAAAAAAAAAAAAAAAAAAAAAAAAAAAAAAGCCTTGAAGCAAGGCAGTCAGATAGGATACATGACGGGGGGGGGGGGGGGGGGGGGGGGGGGGGGGGGGGGGGAGTGTCAAGGTTCCTATGCCTGGCATACTGCCCAACACAGGGTAGCAGGGTGCTGTGAGGCTTCGAAGAAGATCCAGACCCAAGGGATGTCCATCTGTAATCCCAATTCCTTGCTGACAATTGTGGCTCCTGTGGTTCCAGGCCTCTGGCCTGGAAGTCGGAAAGGCAGAGGTGTATCCTTGTTTCTTCTTCGTGCTGGAATCCTGAGAGGGAAGACTGGTGAGGGCTGCACGGTGTCCATGTGTGGGCAGGTGGCAACTGCTAGTCACCCAAAGGCCAGGTCCACATTCTGGGCTGCCCCAAGCTAGGTGAGCTTACCTTGAGTGTTCAGGGGACCCTTGACTGAGCACCAGGGAGAGCATGAGCCTCCAGAGAGGGGCCTCCAGTGTTCACCTCTTGGTCCGTGCCCAAGCAAGGGCCCAGAGACAAGGGGCTAGGACAAGACACAAGGCACTGTCCAGGCTGCCCCTTGCCACACACAGGTCTTTACAGGCCCCACCCCGTTGGGCTTCTCTAGCCTCCAGCTACAGAAGCACACAAGAGAGAGTTTTATGCTACTCTCCCATCCCCCTAAAGCTGAGGGCCAGAGACTAGCTGGTAACCCGGGGCTGGTGGCATGCCCCCTGAGTGTGAGGGTGGAAAACACCAGGCGCTGAGCTGTCTGGAGACAAAAGACCTGAGCTGGCTGGCTCCAGCAGGCCCAGACACTGCGTCTTTCGCACCCGCCTCCACCTTTGCGGAGGCAGTAGGAGCAGGTGGAAGCAGGGGCGCTAAGGAGCACAGAACTTTTATTGATTCCCTAAATTGAACACCTCCGAGTCCGCGGGCAAAGGCAGGGCCAGGCATCTGTTTCAGAAAAATAAAATCTGCCCCCGGCACCCAGCCACCCGTCCTCCTATAAAGGGCTGCTGGTTTTCTCCCTACATATCTCATAGCAAATCACCTGGCAGCTAGGAAATGTTCGCCCCCGATATCGACCTGCAGGCGTTACTTCTTTCCCTAAAAACGGTTCTTGTCTTCTCTTCCTCTACTAGCCCCCAGGGAGAATTCACTGGCTTTAGCATTAAGGAGTAGGGGAAAAATCTTTACATTCTCTCTAGGTGTAAGATGCTGTAAGAATTGGGCAAGGCTGCTGGCTTTCCACACCTCTCTCTCTCCCTGCTGCACCTGGAAAGCCAGCTCTGAGAAGAAGAAATAGTCTTTTCCTGCAGTCTGTCATTCTGCTACCACAAATAACCCGGTGTGAGAAATACCCTAGGCTTGAGAATATTGATAGATGATAGTAGCGATATTCGCAATCGATCCTTTAATAGGCAGACGTCATAAATCATGTTCAATGCCCCGACAGAACGCTACTTCACTTAATAATATAATTAAGATTAAAACTCCAGAGGTATTGAAGCAGCAGCTATTGATGTCTGAAAAAAAAATGTATTCTGGATATTACAGCGGGATGCAATAGGATTTGGGGGAAATATAGCCTCTTTCCAAAAGATGGAGTCTTACCAGTGTTCCATCCGTGAGCTCCTGTGGCCTTGATTACCAACCCCCACCCCCAATCTCTCTTTCTTCACCAGCCATACCGACTAAGGGTAGGTCTGAAAGAGTCAGTTCACTTTCTAGCCTTCAATATGGAATTTAAAGAATTCTCATGAGATCTGAAATAACTTTTTTTTGTTTCTTTCAATACACTTAAATCCCTCAATAAAGTTTTCCAAATTACACATAGAGGACAGCGTATGTGTGTACACCAGGCAGCTCCAGCCTTGCACCCTAGCCTGTGCCCTTTGCAGACTGCTCCACAGTCAAAACCATGGGCCTCAGGATAGATATAGCAAGGTCCTGAAAAGTATCATGAAGTGGCAGGCTCCTGTCCCAGGGTGAGAGTCTGCCATCTGCACCATGGGTACAGCTGATTGATAAGTGCAGCTTGAAATGATTCTAAAGAGTGGAATATTAATCAGATCCATCAGAGCTGACAAATGAGAAATATCTGATAGTTAGTAGCAATTTACAACTTTGTTATTAGTTAAGAATCACCTGCCTTGTAAGAGTAATTAATAACACAGAGATGAGCCATTTGGAAATCCCCCTGCTATTCTTCTCATTTCCCTCTGTCTCTTAAGGAAGGAAAAAGAAAGGGAACAAAATGAGTGATCAGCAAAAACAGGAAAAAACGCTGCCTTTGTGGGCAGAACGAAACTGGAAAATATAAAAGAAAGGGGGGGGGAGGAGATTAACCCCATGGGAAGCTATCAGGAAATAAAGAAAATACCTAGGGAGGGCTAATAAATGGGAAAATAAATTCTGTAACCATACACTATGAGCTGGCTAAAGGCTGAGTTTCCAATGGCCCAGAAATACCATCGAAATGGACAGTACTGCTTCAGTATAACTCCACAGCCCAATTCAGCCCCGAATTCCAGGCAGAGCTCAGTGCATTGTCTGTGTTGTTGTCGTCCTTAACAATGTATTTCTTTACAGCCCAGGAGCAGACATGTGCAGGCTCTTTCCCAAATTCCATCCCTGGAGACCCAAACAGGCTTTTCATGTGTCTAGTATCAGCTCTTTTTAGGTCCTAGACAATCCTCCCGACCTCAACACACACACTCATTTTACATTGATTATTGGATGGTTTCAGCCCCACCAAAACCACATTCCAAAATAAAGACTTGTTGAAAAACTATAAATCTTTTCAGCACTGTAGTTTGGGAAACCATTTCAATCAACAGACTGGCTGAAAAAAAAAAAAACAAAAAAAAAAAAAAAAAAAAAAAAAAAAACCTCAAGAAATCCCCAGCTTTCTGCACACAGAAGGAGGAACTATTACTTTGTTGAATATTTTTTTATTTGTTAGATGGGATAATTTTTCAAATCCAGGTTCTTTGTTTTGTTTTGTTTGTTTGTTTGTTTGTTTAGAGGAGAGGAAAGAAAAATAAGTTCAACTTTGGAAAACTTTGTCCTGTCATGATTATAAGCTCTGGTTTTGCCTCACTAAGTCCAGGCTGGGTCAACAAAAGGGAGTTAGAAATTGAGATTTATTGGCCTCTAAATGAAAAGATTCATTTGATATAAGAGGTTAACTCTGAGTTCCTTCGCTGTGACTGGCTTCAGCAAATGGCTCAGTGGAGTCAGCTTCAAAGCAGTTCAGAGATGCTTTCTAAAGACACACACACACACACAGAGAGAGAGAGAGAGAGAGAGAGAGAGAGAGAGAGAGAGGAGAGGAGAGGAGACGCATAAGCACACTCATTCAGTTCGACCAGATTCATCTATCTCTTCCTTTGTCATTTCCACTTCCCTGTAAACCTCCAGCTTCTCTCCAGGTAGCTAGGATCATCTCCACCCCACTGCTTTGTATCTTTTGCTTTTCCTAGAAATTATTGAAAGAATAAGGGGAGGTGGGAAAAGTAGAAGAGGGGAAAATGAACTAATTCAGATAAACCGGAAGATGTTTGAAAATAATGTGCATGGAGAAGAAAGATGGGACCGTGAAGGGGAGGCTCCAGGATAAAAATAGGCAAATTGGTTGGTATCCGATGAAATGGGTTTTCAGGAAATGCAGTTGATTTGGGGGGGGGGGGAGAGAAGAAGAGAGAGAGCGAGAGAATATGAATATGAATCTATCAGTAATACTAAGCTTAGAGAAAACAGCAACACAGTAGCCTGAATCCGAGCAGACTATGGAGATGCTAATGAGAGGAAATTAACCTTCGGGTTGGGTCCCTGACATGGGCCCTCCACTGAATGTCTGACCCAGGAGCTGCCAGCAGCTTCTCTCTGCACCAGGGAAATGAGATAATCACTCTGAAACCCACCAGCCTTGGTACAAACTAGCTCCGAGCTACTGATATGGACAGCAGAGAGCAACTAGCAGCTCCTTGCAAAGAAAAGGGAAACTGCTACCAGTTCCGCAGTCAGGAGCAGAGAGCAAACCGGGCTATGTTCTGGCTCCAGAGCCTCTCTAGGATGGAAGGGACTGAAAAGCCAAGGTAATGAGAGATCACTTGGTCCTTTTTGCTCTAGTTTACCACCAAAGAACCCAGAGACCTGGGCCTCAGTGAGGACATATAAAAGACAAGTGGATTTTATGTCTAGGGAAACTGCCACTGGGCTAGAGAAATTTCTTTCTGGCCAGAAGGAATGTAATGGCTCCAGGGCCGTGTTGGTAAAGAGAGCCAATGAAGAAAAAAGACACAGAGCCAAACTGAAAATTAAAGAGAAATTCTTAAAAGTGGTTCCCCGTTTCTTACACACACACACACACACACACACACACACACACACACACACACACACACGGAGATGGGGTTATGAGACAAATAAGCCAACAACTAAGCACATTTCTACTTCTTTAATAGGCTAAGAGGGGTTGGAATCCTGGGCCTCTGCTATCTTCACCTCCCTGTTCATGCTCTCCCTCTCTCCCTCCCTCCATTTCTCCCTCCCCCTTTTTCTGCATCATCACCATAACCCAGAAGTTCCTGATGGAGGAGAGGTGGCAGGCTAAGCCAGGGACAACTCCTGATTGGAGGCAAGGAGGGTCGCGTTTCCAAGTAGAGACATCAGCAAACCGCGATCTTAGTGACAGTGACAGCGCAAAATTGTGTTTAATGTTGGAAGGGGGAAAGGGGAAATATAAAATTAGCACAGAGAAAATGTTTCCCAGACCTTCTAGCAATTAGGAAGTCTACTGGAGGGGGGAGCTGTGGCCTGCCAGGCTAATGCCCTAGGTCTAAGCAAAGGCCCCACCTTCCATGGAATCTTCCCCCCCAAGGAAGAAAAGGAACACTTCGGAAGGCCATTAAGGACACTCTACGCTGCCCAGTCACTTCACTTGGTTTTGAACCTTTTCGGAGAGGAAGGGATGTTCTAGACATCTCATCCTGGAGGAGGTAACAGTTCAGTCATTGGCTGGCTTGTCTTGAAGCCAAGGGGCTTTTTAATTAGTGGCGAGCTGGTGAAGGGGGCAGGGGTGTTTGAGCCTCGGGGAGCAATAGGGGAGAAGATGCTAAGAGGAAGGCAATTTAATACATACATATATATAAATATATATGTACACACACACACACACATATCAGCACCTTTCTTTTCAGAACTTGCTATCCGTCTGCCTCTGCAGCCACCTACGGGGCCATGGAAACCCCATAACCTCCCCTCTTTGTCCTTTGGGCTGGACAGGCATACCTCTATCCTCATGAACAGGGCCAAGGGCAAAGAGACTACCCACAGCCTAAGGGACTGCCCCCGAGGCAGCCGGGGAGACGGAAGCGGAGGCACTCTGACAGAAGCAGGAGTTTCTGCTCAGTGTAGGTGATTACTCATGAACTGTTTTGAGAAAAGAGAAAGGGAGAGAACAAGGAAGAACTAAGAGAGACCCTCCTTTTGCCTTGGTTGTCAAGAATAAATTCTGCCTTTGTCAGGAAACCAGTGTACTATGGTGGATCTTAACACAGTTTCCCTTCTTGGTGTCAGGCTAAGGGTTGGGGGGTGGGGGAGAAAGTAATAAATGGAAAAATTCATTTGCAAATAGTACAAATTAACAGGTGAATTTATTAAGAAAAACCTAAAACAGGCAGGTGAAATCAGTAGACAAGAACCTGCTGTGCAGACGGGCACACGGGGGTGGGGTGGGGTGGGGGGGGGTGGACTCCTGAGTGTTGCAGGAGAATTCAGAGGAAAAACTGGGGGGGGGGGCGGACAGAGCAACTGCCATTCCTTATCCAGTACCAGCTCCTTCTTTTATATATAAAGGAGGGGGGCAGCTAGCCCGGGAGGGAGGTTGTAGTTTTAGATTTGTATTTTAGCAACAAGTATCAAAAGATCTAAACTAATTGATTGCCGAGTTCCTTGGCCCTCCTCCAAACAGCAATATAGATTTAATTGTATGTTGCTTAAAACTCCATTTCTTGAACAGTGTAAAACATGTAATAAAAGCCACAAGCCGTATCGAAGATTTCCACCCCCCCTCCGCAAAAGCATAAATACTCAACTGACACTTGAAAAAAAAACTTAGCTAATTCTCCTAATGGGTTAAAAAGGGGGGGGGGATCCGAATGGGGTAACTACATAATAAAATTTAAACTGTTAATCCATTTTAACTCATTCAAAATAACCTGCGGTTGTGGGTGGTATTTCACTCCAGAGGGGTCATGGTGAGGAGACCCCACACCACACACCTGACTTGTTTAGATGCATTCCATCTAAACCGCATCGCACTTAAAGAAAGAAGTTCTGCCCTTTCGAACAGGGCAGGCACAGATCTCAAAGTTGCATCCTAACTACCGGGCCAAGAGCCGCCCGAAGCCACTCAGCCGGCCTCCCTCTCCTCCGGCCTCCGTCAGTCTCGGAGCAGCTACTGGGCTGCAGACGCGGCCGGCCCGGAGCTCCTAAACGGCGCGCCGCGCGGCGACATCCTTCATCTGCCCTCCCGGGCTGCCCCTGTCCACCCCATTGTCCTCTGTTATCCGCGACCTGGAGTGGCTGTTCCAGTCTAAAGTCAACCCAGGTGCCCCCTCGGGAAGCTACATCATGAAGAAGGGAAAAGCCCCGGCGCCACGCCTGCGATTTGGTCCAGGATCAAGCGCTGCAGCCAAGTTCCTGGCCGCCATCAAGCAGGAGGCTCCGCGCGTCGCGGCCGTGCCCTGACGCGGCCACGAGGGCCGGCTGCAGGCGGAGAGCTGTAAAAATCCACGTGAGCTGCCCCTCCTCCTGCTGCCCGCAGCGGCCCCTGACACTGCAGCATTGAAGCCGGTCCGGAGGTCCCCAAGGTCTCCGAGTGTGACAGTACTCAGCATAGCGGGTAGATGGCACAATTTTCTAACATTTAGAGAGAGGAACCCACGCTGGGAGCAATAAGTCCATTTAAAAGCCCTTTATTTAAGAGGAACAAAGATAACTGACAAGCGAAGTACAGAGACATCTCAATGAAATTTCCAAAGAAGAAAGAGAAAGCAGAGGCCAAAGCAAATGCGAACTGGGCTGGATGGAACAGCCCAGCACCTTCCTCCGCCTCAGAAAGCAAGTAAAAAGAGAAAAAGACGAGAGAGAGAGAGAGAGAGAGAGAGAGAGAGAGAGAGAGAGAGAGAGAGAGAGAGAGAGAGAGAGAGAGAGAGAGAGAGAGAGAGAGAGAGAGAAGCCCATGGGGCTATGGGTGTTAAGGATCACAACCCAAACCGAATTCTGAAAATTCATAGTCCAGAAAACTTTAAAATGACCAGGTGGGCAAGACAGGGCCAGGTGGGAGAGAAACAGGGTCATTTTGGGGGAAGAACGCTGGAAGTTTTGCCCCACTCTTGAAGGCCGCCACTGGCTGGTCTTGGCGGGATCAGGGGGTCCGAGGTGAGGTAAGTGTATGGGGCCTGAAGATCAGAATCATCTGAGACTGTGGCTCTATCGAGTGGCGCCCATAGTGTCCAGCCAGGATCCCAGGCCTTTAAAATCTGAT
Source organism: Peromyscus leucopus (assembly GCF_004664715.2). Classification (NCBI taxonomy): domain Eukaryota; kingdom Metazoa; phylum Chordata; class Mammalia; order Rodentia; family Cricetidae; genus Peromyscus; species Peromyscus leucopus. Next base: position 142,814,816 of record NC_051063.1, on the reverse strand, counting down.
CAAAGCCAGGACATCTAAGCTCCACAATTGCAGATTCAGGAACAATTGCGATGTCTACAAACCCAAAAAGGATGCTGGCCACCTATAGATGCCTCAGGGCAAAGCCAGGACACGTCATCCTGCCTGTGGAATCGCTCCCTCCCACTTCCCACCTGCGAATCTGTAAGCCAGGTACCCCCATAGTCTCTAAGAGAGAAAGATCGAAGGCCTTTGACAGAGGAGGAGGGGGGAGACACCAGAAGATGGATGAGACGACCCCCCCTTCTGGTCCTCCTGGTCGGTCGGTCGGGAGTTGGCCCGGACGACCCTGACCTGCCTGCCTAGCTTGTGAAGGGGCACAGCGGCTAACGCCTGCAGGGGGTCAAATGATTGTATTTGGGTGGGTGCTCGCCGACATATTTGCTGAGTAAACCTCCCTCGCTGTGCTGAAGGCGAATCCCCGTTGATAAATCCATCATTACCGTTTGGATTCAGGGAGGCAGGCGCGCCACTAAATTCATCTTACATTTGTAGCGCTTTAATAGACATTTATTAAATGCTTTTAGAGAGAGGCATGGGGCGCCTGATTACATCCTAGTTATAGACAGAACATAAAGACCCACGTTAACACCCATTTGCAGGAAGGAAGGAAGAGGTGGGGAGGGGGTGGTAAGGCAGAGGGATGAAGCGTGGAGAGATGGGGAGGGCGGGGGGCCATCGAGCCTGGGCGTTATTAACAAGGCTTGCCTGGTGAGGCTAGGCGCAAGGCGAGAGCCACGGGAAGTCTCAGGCTGTGGAGAGAAGCATCCACTCCTCTACCAGCTCGGGGTTTCTCTTCCCTTGCCCCCATCAATTCCTGCGTGGGGGTCTCCTATCCTCTCCGCCAGAGCATAAGGGATGCTTGGGATATCTCCGCCCCTCTCTTCACTTTATTTCAGGTCTCTCCAGCTAAATTAGGAAGAAATAGAAGGGGTATTCTGAACTTCAGAGTCCCAAGAACCCCTTGAGGGCATCCTCTGCCTCACACCTCCTAACAAGATAACTACAGAGCTAGGCCAGGCCTTTAGCAATATAAGCAGATGTTTCTGCCACCTAGCAGGGTATCCCCCGCTGGCTTAGAGGGCTCTTTGGCCTGGTAAGTTATGCAGCAGGATTTCTCCTCTGCCCAGTACTAGAAAGGACTCCGATGACCTCTTTGAGCATAGGACCACCTCTTAACTGGGAACTTGTCCTGAGCTAGCTCTCTCTCACACACACCCATACACACACACTGAGAGCTGAGCCTGAAGGGGTGCCTAGGCCATTAAAGGGCCTAACACTATCCAGAGAGCCCCAAAGGCCTCGCCCTAATGGCTCAGTGCCTCTACTTGGACATCCTTGCGATGGCTCTCAGCTTGTCCTTACTCCCTGGGGACACAGCCACCGACCCCATCCCGGATAGCAGCGAACCGATCTCTCGGCCCTCCCTGGCTCCTGGTAAGGAGCACTTCCGCTATCTCAAAGTTGCCATAAGAAAATAAATACAAGTGACATTGTACTGGGCCAAAGCTCATTAGTTCGTTGTCCAGGCCTAATAAAGGAACAGAGGCGCAAATTATAGAGTTCAGCTTCAACACACGCTCTGTCACCCGAGATCAGCGTACCGCGAGCCTGATTCCAATTGCTCCGAACTTGCTGTGCAGTTCGCCCCCCACCCCCTCCTCAGGAGCAGGAGGTTGGGTGGAAAAATATAGTTCCAAAGGGAGTAATGATCAAGCTTTTCCTCTCGGAAGCCTGCGCCACCTCATTTCCCATCAGTAATCCCAATAAAATTAACGTCGTGGCTGCAATTGAAAAGAGGAGAACCCGCGACACTCCTGAAATAACACATTCTTCCCAGCAAAAGGTAAAAAGCAAAACGGCCCTTTGTTCGGCTAATTAAGGAAGGCCCAACTCCGAAAGCACATGTGTTTGCCTAACTAATCACAAGCATGTTTCTTTCAAGGAATGTCATTTTCAGGGGCTACTGGGGTGGGGGCGGGAGAGAGGGACACCACCCCCATAAGCCCTTTCTGCCTGGGGATCTCTCACCCTGGCCTAAGATCTAGAGGTAGAATCCAAGCAGCCCATCTCTCACACCTTTCTTCTCATCTGCCCAACTCCAGAGGCCCAGTAGTAAAGGACCTCCGCTACCCCAAGGCCAGACCAGCGAGTCACCAAGTAAGGGGGGAAAAGTTTTAATGACACTTATGCCATATTAAATGAGGCAGTTTTACAATTCACGTTGAATAGGACGCTAACTTATTACAAGTGTGTTATCAGAAGGACGATAAGATTTATAACTCCAAGAGTCAGCTCTGCGCATTAATGACAATGGATGCTGGGGAGGAAATCTGTTCTGGATTAGAGGGGCAGGGAGTCCCTTCCCGGTTTTCAAGTCTTGACGGATACATCCAAGAGGACCCACACCAGCCTGGCCCTTTGTGTCTCCAAAGGAAAGATTCTCCCTTTCCTGTTTCACCAGGAAACTGGGGCTGCTTGTGGGGTGAGCACCTCGCTCAGCTTTTCAGCCGGAGCATGAAAGAGAAGACAAGAGTGGAAGGAGACTGAATGGTAGGACTTGAAGATGAGGGTGGGAAGGCAGACGGTCCTGAGCCCTCCCCATCCCAGCAGGCAAACGCTTCCCCATCTTCCTTTACCATACAAAAGATAGCTTTCCCCTAAACCAATACAGTCAACAAACTTTAAAAAACCGGGGTCCTATTACAAACCAACGCCCAGCACTAACTGCTTTAAAATTACTGCATAATTAGATTTAGTTGAATTTCACCATTAATTAGGCAGCCGCACTGCAGGGAGCCTTTGAAATCTGAGAAAATGGGAAAAATCATCTGAAGCACGTTTTTTAAAACCCAACTTCAATAAATCTTGACGGGGCCTGGAATTCAGGGTACCTCACTTCCCTCCCAGGTGGTTGTTAGGGTTCCCTAGGCCCATGATAGGTTTGGAATTGGACAGGAAAAAAAAAAAAAACAATTCCCCCATCGAACCAGAGCGGATGGGTCCCAATCTAGGGTCTCCCAAGAGGCCTGGGAAGAGACTTTCTGGGAGGCCCGGCTGTTCGCCCGCCACCCTTGCCCGCTCTCAAAACCTACTGGAGGAAGGGATTCTTCCTCTGAAGATGCGCTTCAGCCAGTGGCGCAGTCCACGAGGGTTCTCACATAACTGGGCCTCGCGACCACCCTCCTGGAGGCGGCCCTAGGCCCCTTCTCAGAGCTACTCTCCAGTTAAATCTCTCTCCGCTAAGCCACCTTTCCCTGAACTTTGATGAGCAAGCAGCAAGTTGTACCAAGCAGGCGAGGTTCGGAGCTCCCCTCCATCCCCTTAGCAGGTCCCAGGCCCGCTGGAAGCCCAGAGCAGCCTCTGCTTTAATGAGCGCGGGGAACTGACCCAGGTCTGTAAATACTGGCTTCTCCCCCTCCCCCTATATCATTCAAACACTTAAGATCGTTTGTGGATACCGATTTTTATTCTTCTCATTTGGTTCTGGGAGGAGAGGGGGCATGAAATCAACTCTCCTGAATATCTGGGGGGGGTGTCAAAAAAAGAGGGGTTATAGGTTCGTGGGTGACCAACATTTTCCCCTACCAACGCTATTGCTTTAATTACAGAATAATCGAGGACTGCTCTCACTTGCCAGCCAGAGTTTAAAAGAGGGATTTCTGCCTGCAGACCGAATGGCCCTTAGTCCTCCCCCCCCCTCCCACCACCCACCCCTTTTTTTCTTCCTTCTTTTTGGTAACCAATGTGTTTTCTATTACCCGGCCGTGCGGTGCCTGGCAGCCTGCGCTCGCGGTGCAATGGGAGACGCCATGTTGGCTCAGCTCATAGGACCAAGTCAAAAGCGAGCTTGCAGGCAGAGTTTTCACACGCTCGAGCTCCCCCTGACCGCCCCCCGCCCCCGCCCCCCGCCCGTCGCTGCTCGGTGCACGTCCCGGGAGAGCAGCTGGGCGCTCTCGGCACCCCGGATTTTCCCGGGCTCGGGGCGGAACGCTGCGGCACTGGCGGTGGGGCGGGGGGCGGGGGGCCAGGCACTTTCCCGCAGCCGCTGCCAACTCCCGACCCGGTCCCCGCCGCCTGCCGATGCTACCACCAGGCCGTCGCCCGGGACCCAGCCCTGGACGCCGCCCGCTAACTTCGAGCCCCAGGCCCTCGCCACCACCACCCTCCTCCCGCCACCTCCCCCCCCCCCCCAAACCCCGTCCGCCCGGGCCAAGCTCTACGTGAAAGGCCGAGGCAGGGCGACCGCGAGCCGAGAGAACCGGCTAGAACCAACCCCCTCCCTCCCTCCTCCCCCGAAGCTCAATCTTCTCCCAGGTTTGTTTGAAAGTGGCAAGAAGGAGCGATCGCCCCTCTCTCTCTCCTCGGACCATTGTTGCATTTCGCCTCTAACTGGGTTCTCTCACACCACCGAGCGCCGGGAGGAGGGGGAGTGGGGTTGGGAAAAGAAATAAAGCGAGCTCAGATCAGATGGAGGAGGGAAAAAAAACAGCAAGGAAAAAGAGACACTTAAAGGGAAAGAGTCGCCATGTTTAGCAGCTTTTTTTTTTCTTTCTTTCTTTCTTTTTTTTTTTTTTTTTTTTAAGATCTCGTCAATTTCACACAGAACGCACTCGCTGGGTCCCAGCCCTCGTCTTTTGTCTAATTCAGTCGCAGCAAAGATCTTTTGTTCTAACTCAGCGTGAAAAGAAAAACTTTCTTTAAATGCAATAAACTTAAACCGAACTCAAGACTCTAAACAGATCCTCCTCCGGCCACTCTAAACATATACAAGGGCTTTTGTTTTAACCCGTTGAAAATTTTTGAGTCCTGTTTTTTTCTGCCTCGAAGACCCCCAGCTCATCGCTGAAACTTAGAGAGAGCCAGAGAGAGATTTTTCAACGCCTAGAACACATACTTAAAAGCATAATAAAACAGGGGACTGTCTTTTGCTTTGAAAATCATAAATTATAATTTAATGCCAATAATAATTTACAACAAATGGCTGTTTACAATAAGCTAACACAAAACAAACAAGGAAAAGGGCCTATGTTTTACTTGGTGGAGAAACTTCACACACTCACATGGATAGCACTTGCAAGAGGGGAAAATAAACAACCAACAAAACCTCCATCTAAAGGTCAGATGTTGCTGCAAAACATACTTTATATTTATATATATATCTACAGAGAGAGGGTGAGGGTCAGATGGGGAACTCTGCCTAAATCAGGCAGAGTTTTCAGGTCTGCATGGATGAACCAGAACTGAGCATCAAAGTTTAATGCACTTTGCAGAATGATCCCTTTTCTTTCACTCCTTTCATCAGCCCCTCCCTCATTTTAAGATTAAAACCACAACATGGTAAAAGTATTGTCAGGGAGGGCAGCTTGGAAAATCTAAGTAAGAACGAATTGTAAGTTCCCAGCACTGAGCTTTTTCCAAACCAGGCAAAGAGAATAGGAGACTGGAACAAATAGTAGGCTTCCCAGATCAGCACACCCTGTAAAGTTTTTTGTTTTTTTTTTTAATATTCTCTCTCTCTCTCTCTCTCTCTCTCTCTCTCTCTCTCTCTCTCTCTCTCCTTTAAAAATTGGCTTCTAAGAATGAAGGATCCCAAGAGCAGTGCAGACTGTAAATTACAATCTGAAATGTCCAAATGTCCATGGGTTTTTATGTACATAACTCCAATGGAAAAGCTTCCCTTGACCTGTGGTCATGCTCTCACAGACTGAAGAGGGAGGGGGAGGGGAAAGGCAGGCCAACTGCAAGTTATCATATATACATGAAAAACCAGACCCTTCATCGCTAGCAGCTACATCACTGTATTCAAAATCCTCTCAACAGCCACGCTAGATGAGAACCACAATTTTTTTTTTAAAAAAATCACACTTAAGGAAAAACTCATTGCCAACAACTGCCCTCTATTTACAGTGCTGTGATTAGCTTGCTCGAACAATCCTCTGCATAACTGTCAGAAATGTACAAAAGAGCATTTTTTCCTGATCATAAAATAGATACTGATCTCAAGATTTCTAATACTTTTCACAATACTTTCCCTAAGCAGGCACTTAAGTGTGACAAATATAAGGGCCTCTTTTTTTTTTTTTTCTCCTGGAAAATCCATTTTTAATTAAAAGGAGGATTAGGTGAATGGGGGTGGCTTACTATATCAGTGTGGCACTTCCTAAACCATAGATAAACCATTAACTTCGGCTCCCCCCACACACACCCAAATTAAACAGGCAAATACACTAGTCTACCTTTGAACAAACTGATTGAGGGGAGTAAACAAATGGGGCCCCCGCTGGCTGAGCGAGGGCCCACAGGGTCTCAACTTGATGGAAAGACAGTGAGTGGGGACAGCCAAGCAGGTTTCAGATATCAAATAATATTTTAATTTCTGAATACTTTCAATTTTCCTTGGAATATAACACACAAAGACTCGACCAAACAGTTCAGTTATTATAACTTTTACAGTATACAGAAATGTTGCACTTAAAAAAAAAGAAACCTTCAGTTTTTTTAAAAACACAAACTGTAAACTCTAAGATACTGAATCAATCACGTTACCTATAAGTGCCAACAGTGTTATTTTGTCATGCTGATTTCAATGGTATTTTTTAAAAAGGGGAAATATCAACAATTATAATACAAAGGGCTTGCAAATATACAAACAGATATAGGATTCATAACAATTCAAGAACTAAGGGTGGGGGGGGACCCAATTCAAATTACAAAAGTTCACTTTTTATTCAAAACCTCAGCTTGTGTCTTGGACACATTCCTTGGCTGCCAATAAATTCCACAGTTCCTTCTCTTTCTTAAAATATTTTTAAAAAGCTAGGTTTGTCGTGGTATGGGGAGGGGTAGGGAGGCTGTGTTGCATGTGATCCCTCCAGCTTGCTAATCAGAGTGCTCAACTTCACCTAAAAACATTTGGCCACCACTGGTTAAGTGCATTTCCACCATCTGAGTTGCCTTTTAAAGTTTTATGTCTTCCTATGATATTTTCATGGACTCAGTTTTAATTCTTGCAGAACATATATTTTAATGATACACAGTTTTTAAGAAGCCAAGATTATATCAAAACTTATTATAGAACCACAGAATAAACTGGTTTGGAACCAGAAAAGTACAAAAAAAAAAAAAAAAAAAAAAAACCAGCTAGAGGTACATAGACACAGGACAATTAATAATTTGGAAAAAAAAAAAAGACTTACTTTGTCCATTCTGCTAATTTTCTCCCAATCTCCTTAAATGCACTTTTAGCAATATTTTTCAAAATTTTACCAAAAAGAAAAAAAGACTAATTTCCTTTTTATACAAAAATGATAAGTAGCAAGTTGCTGTTCTGCCCAACACAGTTGTTTTCTTTTTTTAATGCATTCTGTAAAAGTTCATTTGACAGTCTCTCTCTCTCTCTTTTTGAAATTCACAGTCCATTAAATTCTTCCCCCTCTTCTTTTAGCAAACTTGTAACATCCTTTCTTAACAGAAGGAAATTAAGCAAACAAAACCAGTCTTTTGCCTTTTCTTTCTCTGTTTCACTCCCCCTTCTTATTTGATTTATTTATTTATTGAATTGCCATATACGGCCAGTTAAAACTGCTGCCGGACAGTAACATATCCCGGATGAGGGTTTCGATGGGGGTTTTACCTACCAAACGGACGAAAAACAATTGCTCTATGACTGAGGAGGAGACCGTGCGGAGGGAAGGGAGGCGAAGCAAAAGCTTTCCGAACCGCGTTGGCTGGTTGGGGTACTGGCTCCTAACGTACTCTTCCAAAGCACACTGGGACTTTTCCTGCAGGCTTTCCACATGGGCTACATCAGACAGACCACAGGCATCTGGAAGAAAGTTTTAAAAAAAAAAAAAAGTGCAGAGAGAGGGAGAGAGAGAATTCATCAGATTAAGAGGCTTGAAATGGGTCACCTGAGGTGTGCACACATTGCAATGTCAAACTGCCCCATCCAGAGTTGGAGCAAATGCCTATACACTGAAAACTTCAAGGGGGAGGAGGGAGGAGGCGGCAAAGCTTGAGATGGTCCTGGAGTGTTTACTTTAAAATAAAACACGCTTGGGTGCTACAAGCTTTCATTGCCCCAGTCCTCAGCCTGGGTCACTGGGAGGCCCAAGAAAAAGTGCATTGGTGTATCTGGCCCAATTTAGTACTCAGACAGACAAAACCCAAACCACCAAGGCTTCTTCCCCCATCCTCTGAATTTGGCTTATTATATAGTGTGTATAGGGAGGAGGGTGACAACCTGGCCCAGCTTTCAGTAATGGCGTCCAAGACCCAGCCTCAGATTCTCCCCAAAGAGAGCGACTCATTTTTCTCCAGTCTTTGAAACTGATTTAAGTGGTCCTTTAAAACTGATCTTGTCAGTTTAGCCCTATTGAAAGGCAGCCATGCAAACTGTGATCTCTCTGTTCATTTGAGCTGTTTCTTTCCCCTCCTTTTCTTCTCTCTCCCTTTTCTCCCACCCCCCTTTATTATATTTTTTTTTAAGCCCAGGTCTCTCCAAGAAGCATCCCCCCCCCTCCCTGTTATCTTCAGGAAAACACTTTTCTTTTTTCTGATACGTGAAATTACAATAAGTGCCTTTGAAATGAGACGCTTCTCGGTGAAGGCGGTTCAGGTTGTGACCTGACCTTTCAGGGCTCCCCAGACAAGACTGGGGTTAACACATGCATATTGTGAATCATTAAAACAGATATTCGAAAACAGTCACCACCGCCTCCACCCCTACCAGCAGAACACACATGCAACCTCCTCCACTGTGTCCAGGACTCCATGTGTCTACAGATGCCTAGGTGTCTGTGGTCAGGAATGAAAAGATCTGTTTGTCTAGGACTCCTTCCCTCCTTATTGGTACTGTGTGTCTCCCTCTGAATCAGATAACAGGAACCTTTATCTCTTTGTGAGGCCATCTGCATTCTCCATACAGGCCTCCACATCTTGCAAACAGCAATAAATTAAACTGTTTCGACAGTACCAGGCATTTCTTTCCTTGAAAGACCAGGGGTAAGGGCAAAGGACTAACAATGATATCAAGAAATTCACAGCCATCCCCATCATCTGGGGACATGGGCTGGGTATCAGGGTACGAGAAGAGGGTGAAGGTGGCTATAGGACAGGACTGGTGTGCCTCTACATTTGTGTCAGGCAAACACTGTAGACACGACGGGCTCATGAGAAGAATAAACCAGATTCAACCCTCTCTTTACAGCTCTGGCCTGACCAGAGTGCTGACCTCTGATTGATTATCTAAGGACTTTGGAAGGCAGGGTTTGGGGTGACTGGGGTGGGGGGGTGTGTTCTATGTGAAAACCAGTAACTCATACAAGACAGCAGATTGAGAATGAGCCTGCAATGGACTCAGCTAATGACTTGGTTCCCAGACTTCTTTAAACAACAAAGAAGAAACCGTGGTACTCCTGTCTGTGTGTCCCATAAACTCACACATCTCTTCTAGTTTTCTCACTGTAAGCTTAAAGATCTGGAGTGGGTGACTAGGTTCCAGGCCCTGCCAATGCCCAGATGTTTGTTATTCTTAGTCAGGAACCCTGTTCCCTTCTCAGCCATGACAAAGGAATCAGCTGACAACTTAGTACAAGAATGTTGAAGGGTGGGGGTGATTTCCACCCACCTGGGCCGTGCCTGAACTGAGCCGGGAGGCAGCCAAAAGGCTCAGGTGTGGCCCCAAGTGGAAAACCAGACACTTTCAAAAAATCATTTGGCCTCAAGAGTTAATGAATATCAGATCTATTACTCACACAGGTTAAACTACATGCAAACTAATTAGATTTCCTAATGCAGTCAATGATGGTTTTATATCTCCAGCAACATTCAGATCCAGCCCAAGTTGGCACACACTTTGGGTTGCTTGAAAACTGCTTCAAGTGTGCCTGAACAGGAGAAGCCAGAGGCCAGCCTTCAGCCCCCTGCAGACATTCTGGAATTATGGCCATCCTTCAGGCCCATCCTGCCCTTCTCTGACAGGGGTCCCCCTTCTCCAGGCAGTCTGCATTATTTTCATGAGGACGTGATTTTGAAAACTGCTGCTCTCAGGTTAGGGCTGCCTGGAGCCCCAACTCCTACTGAGTTCACAAGCAAACTTTCCCCCTGCAGGGACAAACTTTCTCTTACAGAGATGATGCGCAGGGCTGCAATGTGTCCAGGGGCACCTCCTTGAGGTCTCAGAAAGGGTGCCAAAAAGAAAAGAAAAGAAAAGAAAAAAAGCCTAGAGCTTGAGGAGATTCCCTGGGGGCCAGCTAGGCCCAGAGGGCCTGGGCTTAGTGAGGGAGCAGGAGAGTGCATTTTCCAGGTTGGATACTGAAGGAGAGGAAGGGGGCTGAGAGGGCCTCTCTGGGAGTCAGTGTGTGGAGCATCCTTCTGCACACAACAGGACAAGCCAGGAGTTACATCAAGTTCCCACTTTAAAATACACTCTACAGCTTGGCCTTTTAAAGGGGAAATGGGGCTGGCCACTTTTCCAGGCCCTCACTCTGCCCTGGGAGCTCCTGGGTACCTGAGAACAAGTCTCCATCCTACCTGAGGTGAACAGGACTATGGCCTTGAGGCAGCTGTACTCGGCGGAATCGACGTGCAGTGCCTTGAGCTTCTCCACTTGCTCTTGGAAGATCCGTATGTGGTCCATAAAGGCGACCACCCGGTCGGCCGACATGGGTGAAGCGTGCAGGCCAGCAGCGGCCAGGAGCGGGGCGACGTGGAGGGGCATGGAGCACTGGGCTGCATTCAGCACGAACAGCTCGCTCCAGGTGAGGCGAAGAAGGGCCACCTGGTCCGTGATCTGCAGGTCAGGGAAGAAGGGGATGTTCCGGGCCCACTCCACGGCGCTGAAGAGCATCCGCGCGGCCAGTTCGCAAATGTTCTCGATGCCCATGATGTTGTTAGGCTGCATGCACTGGCTGCCGAAGCGAGACGTGGGGTAGGGCTCTGCGCGCAGCAGCAGGGAAATATATCCGGACAGGTACGAGTGGCAGTTGAGGGGGTCCCCGTTGGTCAGCGCGAACTGCCCGTGGGTAGGCTGGGTGGGCGGCATCCTGCCCCTCTGTACAGCTGCAGAGAGGAAAGGGGACACTCCACGGTTAATGATCAGCCTCGGTCCCACATGCTTCTATATGACCCCAACCTGTCCCAGGCCCCAGAACAGCGCCAAGAACCAGGCAGGCCTGCTGCAGCCGGGCTCCCGGCAACGACTCCTTACAAATCACCTCCCAGGCCGGTTCTGACCGCCAGAGCTCAACACTTGCCTGCGAGGCCCATCTGGGGCTGGTCTGCCGAGAACCCAGAATTGGTCACTTTGCCTGGGGGGTCCCCCGAGCTGTGAGAGGGATGTAGCATTCTGGGGGCACCTTTCTTCTTTTTTTTTTTTTTCTGCTAAACAGCTGATATTTCTTATTGATTGGAGAAGGAACGGTAGCGGAGCGTAGGGGGAGGGTGAGACGCTTTTGCACAAGACATCAAGGTTTACCCCAGATGGCCTATGGCCACCCCCGAATGACTGTCCCCAAACCATGTAACCTCAACCCCAGCCCAAGAGGGAAACCCCGGCGAGAGACAGAGTCTAGGTCCGGCGCCTCAGCCTGATCAGTGAGCTCGGAGGAGGGGAGACAAGGGAGAGGAGGGCGGAGAGAGAAAGAGAGGCCGGCAGAGACGAGATGAAGCCGGAGAGAGGCAGGGAGCCGGCGGCGGGCGCTGGCGGAGCCCCGGTAAGGCCCGTGACGGCCAGGGAAAGCGAGCGAGGCGCAGGCTCCTGCTGTTATCCGACTCTGGACCGAAAGAGTCGCTCTCGCAGAAACACAAAGAAACCCCGGCTTTGGCTCGCCCCAACCCGGAGCCCGCGCCGGGCGCGGAGCGCGCCATTGGTAGAGCACTGTTCCCGGCTCTGGGCGAATTTTATATCACAAAGACCCAACTGGTGCAGAGCGAAAGCAGCGGCCCAAGGCCCCTCGTCCACACTTTCTTACTCCCTACACAGCTCTCTTGGTTTCAAAAGTGAAAGGAAAAAAGAAAAAGAAAAACAAGAGGTATTTTTTTTAAAAGCAGAATGTTAATCCATGGAGAGGTCACATGAGCGCTGCCCAGGAGGCAGCGTTAATACGGCGAAGTGCATAAAATTGCCATTTGTAATTTGAACCTTCTGTACAAAAGTACAATCTCAGGTTGGGTTTTTTTTTTTTTGAGAAGGTGGGGGTTGGGGAGAGGGGTAAGGAGGAGGGACATATGTTGAACATGCAGGAAAAGCAAGGGGAGAGAGAGAAAGAGAGGACTTTAAAACAACAACAAACAACAATCCATCCCTTGCAGAAAGGTGAACTCGAATGAACTCTCAATCAATGCAAAGGAAAGGAAAAGCAGCCTGAAGAAAGATTGGAGAAGGAAAGTCTGCTAAAGCATGCGGACTGGAGGGTGGGGGTGGGGGTGGTCTGGGTTGCATTGCAGACCCTGCTCCTAGTACCAAACCCCCTTTGGCTGCAACACGGGGAGCTTGGGGCTGCTGTGTCCTTACCCAGAGCAGGCTAGCCAAACGCACCCAGGGCCCCGGGACCGCGGGCGAAGGGGGGAGAAATGAGAGGCCGATACCTTCCCGTCTCATGCCCACTTTGAGGCACTTTTTGAGGCGGCAGTACTGGCACTGGTTGCGGTGGTGCTGGTCGATGGGACAGTTCCGGTTGGCGCGGCACGTGTAGCTCAGGTTCCTCCGCACGCTGCGCTTGAAGAAGCTCTTGCAGCCCTCGCACGTGAATTGGCCGTAGTGCTTGCCGCTCGACTTGTCCCCGCACACCACACACTCGATGTGCTGCTGCTGCTGCTGCTTGTCGCTGCCGGGGCCGCCAGGGCCGCCCTGGCCGCCAGCCGCTGTCTGGGCCGGCGTGCTGGCCGGGCCCCCTTGGCCCGGCGTCTGTGGCGTGTGCGGGGCGCCAGGCGGCGGGCCCGGCACGGGCGGCGCCTGCGAGGCCTGGCTGCCCTGAGAGCCGGGCACCTCGTCCTGGGGGTCGCGCCACGTGCTGACTACCATTGCCATATCTATGGGGGCCGCGTCCGGACTTCTGCTCCCCTGGCTGCGGGCGGCGGCGGGGTGGCGGCGGCTCCCGGGTCTCGGGCTCCGGCGCGCCGCCTTTTGTGTGTGCGAGGGTGCGAGAGGGCGCGGGAGGGCGCCCCGGGTGGCTCAGGGCTAGTTGATTGAGGTTGGTTAGTTTTTCCTTTTTTGTTTTTGCTTTTGCAAAGTTTTGTCGATTGCTTGTCTGGCCCGGTGTGTTTGTTTTGTTTGTTTCCCTCGGCTCAGCTTTGTTGGTTTCGGGGGGCTTTCCGTCAAGAGGGGAGGGCAAGAGGACAGGGGAGAGCGAGTGGGAGCAGAACGTGGAGAGAGGGAGGGGAGAGAGAGAGCTGCAAGTCGATTGTCTGGCTTCAAGACAGAAGTAGGAGGCAAAAAAAAAAAAAAAAATCTCTCCAAAGATCTCGCTCGCTCTCACTCTCCCTCCCTCTCTCCCTCTCTCGTTCACTCTCTCGCTCTCAGATCTAGTGTGCAGCGGAGGAGTTGGAGGAGAAGGAGGAGGAGGAAGAGGAGGAGGAGGAAGAGGAGAAGGAAAGGCGACTGTCCGGGGGCCAAGTCCAGGGCAGCCCACAGTCAGCCATTCAGGAAAGCCATCGAAATCAGGAGGACTGGGAGAGCGGAGGCGCCGGGCGCGGGCGCGCCCTGGGAGCCAGGCAGGCCGGGGCGGAGGCCGGCGGCCCGCGGAGTGGCCGGAGCTCTGCCCGGGTCCGGGGGAATCAGCATGAAAGTGGTCCGCGTCCGGCGCTGCGCGGCGTCGTCCTGGCGCTGGGCCGCCGCCGCCTCCTGCCCCGGGCGCCTGGCGCGCGCCGCGCTCGCTCCGGACGCCGCCGCCGCCGCCGCTCTTGGAGGCCGCTCGCTGCTCCCCGTGGGCCGCCCGGGCCGCCGCCGCCGCCGCTGCCGCCGAAGCCTCCGGGTCGGGCCCGGAGCCGCCGCGTCTAGCGCCGCCGCCGCCGGTGGAGTCGCTGCTGCCGCTGCTGCCGCCGCCGCCGGAGCTGCTGCTGCTGCTGCTGCCGCCGCCGCCTCACACACATAGGGAAAGAGTCAACTCGCCAGCGGCGGGGGAGAGATGATAAGAGAGAAAGGAGGGCAGATCAGCACCTAGAAGCGCATCCTTCGTGCGCAGAGGGGGGAGAAACGGAGAGAAAGAATGAAAGAGGGAAGAGCAGCGCGGCACCCGGAGAAAGGAGGCAACTCCGGCAGAGGAGGAGGAGAAGAAAACACACACGCGCGCACGCACGCACACACCGCGGAGAGAAAAGAGCAGAATCAAAGTGATCAAATATGCTAAAAAGGGGGGCGCGGGAGGGAATGCGATTTATAGGCGCCGGGGCTGGCAGAAGTGGCTTCTCCGCGATCAGCTCACTGAGCTCTCTATATAGTGAACTTTGACACGACTGCTGCAACTTAGCGCACGTTACCATGGCGACGGCGCGCCTTATAAGGCAGCCGCCGGGGTTGGCCTGGCCCGGCGCGCGCGCGCCGCCCCCTCGCCGTCATTGGCCGGAGCGCGGCGGCCCCGCCATGGCGGCAGCGGGAGCAGCCCGGTCCTAGTGCGAGCGGCTTCGCGACTGCCGCGCGGGGCGCGCGGGGCGCGCGGGGACGGAGGGGGCGGGGACGGGTGGCCGGCGCGCCGCCCAGGCCACCGAGCGGGGGATGGGCCCGGGCGGGTCCGGGAGCGCGGACCCCGCTCGCCCCGCACCCGGCACCCGAGGTTACCGCCCCGGCGGCGAGGCGAGCGCGCTGCGCACACACTACGCCTCTTAAAGGCTCCGCTAGAGGTTGAGGATGGAGCCGAAGACTTAAGTCTTCTCGCAACTTGGCTTTGCCACTAAATGCGCGGCGTCTCGCGCTCCACCCGGGACTCCCCGGAGCATTATGTAGAGCCCACGATGCTAAAGACGGATAACGCTTCCCTCTTCTTTGTAGAGGGGTACGCAGCGGAGGTGGCAAGGTGCCGGGATCTGAGCTTGCAAAAGAAAGATTTGACTAGATCCGTGTGGTGGCAAATCCTTTGCTTAATGAACTCTCATCACTTGCTCCGTTTGGTAGCTCCTTTTTGTTTGTTTGTTTTATAGGAAAAGAAGCCGTTCAATATCTGCCTTTTTCTTTGGAGGGTTAATATTTTATAGATTTGTGGCCTGACATTTTAATTGCTCAAATGAAGCATCTCGGATGCTGAGAAGCACAAGTAGACTGCACCTCATTGTCATCACGCAATTAAAATAAATTCCCCTCAACTTTATCCTCTCTCTTTGGTTTTAGCTAACTGGCCAGCCAGTGACCTGTCACACACCCGGTCATGAAAAGAGGGAGAAAGACCTTTCTGTCTGCTGATGGACAGGCGTAGGCAGCCGCTCATCCTCGCCTGTGCACACCCTCTGTACACACATGTAAACGCACATGTATCAGATGCACATTTGTCAATGTACACAGACAAAGACGTCCAAGACGATGCTTCTAGGTCACAGAACAGTTGAATACGGACTTCATTGTCCAAATTCTCTTTAAACATCCATGTAGTCATTAAAACACACCCAGAGAGCCTGCTTCAAATTGGCAATAATACCAGCACAACTCACAAGAACCACAAACAAGCTATAGTCTTCCTCCAAAGAGTCGCTGCAGAAAAAAACAACCCCACAGCCCATGACATTCTGCTCACAATGCTCAAACCATGGACATTGCTGTGTCTTTGAATGTGTGCCTGAGTTTTAAACGTCAAATATATAGAACCAGGACACATTATATTCCACTGGTTTGATTAGGACCAGGTAGTTGATTGTGAGGATTCCACATTTGTATGAGAAATTTGTGCTTAATAGGGAATACTTTGCACCAAGCCAAAACTAAATCCATAGGTCAAACAGGTTTACCAACAATGAAACTATTTTTTACACAAAAGATGCTGAGCTACTGGGGGAAAAAAAAGAGGACACTACAAAGAGTAAATTGACAACTTCTGAAAAGCATCCTTGACAGCACAAAAATTTGGCAATATAAAGTGACTTTAATAAAATAAACCGGACGTGTAATTGACATGGGTAGACTGCACTTTCGGGCAGTTTCTTTTCCACATACAGGCAGAGTGTGAGATGAGGAGCGTATGAAGATGTAGGGGAGACAGAAGCTGGTTTTTCGGCAAGGAAAAAAATGATATATATTATTTAAGAAGTTCTCCTTAACCTTCTCCTTCTGTACTGAAATCACACATTACACCAAAGTGGCAGGTACTGTGATTATTTGAATGTTTTAAGAAATAAGAAGGTAGAGCAGGTACTTGACTATCATAAACCTGGTGTGTTAAATAAGGTGGCCACAGAGTAAAGCCAAGCTGAGCATTTCTGGCTGATTAGAGATACCACATAACTTTCTCCTACAGAGAACAAGAAGGAAAGATGGAAAATAAATCATTTCAGAGAAGTCTGTTTTTTTTTCTTTTAATTTCTCTGATTTGGGGAATTATTTGATGCTGCAAATATCAGATTATAGAGGCAAGCTCAGCATATAGTGAGACTGAGGTTGACACAGGAAATCTAATAGGTATTCCCACCTCGACTTAATAGATGAACATAATTGATTATAGAGAAATGTTAATCTTGCCTCTCCAGTGCAGCCATTTTCATGGCAAGCTTACTTTTTGCACACACACGAAGATGATGTCTGAGGAGGAGAAACTTCCTATATATACACACACATATATATATGGGTGAAGGCTGTAATTTCTTTAGATAGTAAAATGAAGGATTTCCCTCTTGCAGAACTGCAGCCAGCTAGACACATGGCCACACAGCTTCTATCAAGTCCGGGACGCTTCACTTTGTATTTTAAGGTTGATTTAGCTAAAGAAATGCTGTTTAGAAGGAGAAGAAAAAAATCACCATATGAATTGTAGTTAATTTAATGAGTGGACGAAGAGACAGGACAGCCAGACTGAGGGGTTAAAAAAAAAAAAGCAAAAATATTTTTTAAATGTCCTTTTCAAAGATGCTCGGGTGTCTTAACTCTAAGATTTAAATGTCCTGACTAAAAGATACATATCTGCATATTATTATTTAAAAAACTCAACCGAGCCTTTTACTACAAATGTAAATTTATTTTAATGAGAATTGTGACAAGCTTTATCTGACTGGTCAAAGTTAGGAAAAAACATTTGTCTTAATCTGAAAAAAAAAAAAAGTCCCCAACTCCCAGGAATATGGTTTCCTTGCAGAAAGTGGTTGGCTGGTCTGTGATTCTTTACAGATTAAATCACAATATGAATACAGACCCCAGCAATGCCGAATTTAACTCTGAGTTCAGTAGAATCCAGGATCCATTGAATTTCTCCTTCCCCTCAATCTAGTCGTGTGTGTTTTTCTCTTCCACCACACTGGAGCTCCGTGAATAGGGAAGGGGCTTCCATTGTATCCCACTGAACTTCCAAGTCAATGCAATTTTTAACCACTGGCTTGTGGTACTTTGAAAATCACCAGGGGCTGTCAGAGTTGGGTCCTCTGAAAAATTTACAGTGCTAAATCAGAGCATATGCTGGGAGGGGAAAAAATTGCTTAAGATTGGAGCAAGTACAGTATCCGTCTGCCCCCTAGTGTAAGAGTCCTCGCTGCCTAAAATCCAACTTTATAAGAAAAGGAGCCCTTAAAGGGAAACGACTTGGGGCTCACGTAGGCATAGGAGAATGAAACTTCTGTACATTTTAATCTGAATAATTCTTCAGGATTTAAAATTATTTGGCTGTGGCTTGGTTGGACTACACTGGAATCTCGCCGCCTCTACGTTTCTCGAGTCACTGGTGAAGAGGTGATTTTTTTTTTTTTTGAACTGGGTTTATGTGCGTCCCCCTCACCCCTCCTCTCTTTTTCTTTCTGCCTCTGTCGTCTCTCTCACTGGCTTTTTAAAAATGAGGAACCGTTCCATGAACATTTTGCACACAGCACAGAATTGCTTCTAAAGTCAGCCCGGCGCGGTTGCAATAGACAGCAAAAAGGTAAACCGTTTGCCTGAAATCCGCACGCCAGCTCCACCACCCCGCCCGATGGTGAGTACCCTTCTCCTTGCGATTCTCCTAGCTTAACAGAGCGCTCGCCTTCAGGAACCGCAGCCGAGGGCGCCGGGCAAGGGCTTTGGTCCCTGCTCGCCCGCCCGCCCTCCCGTCTGCCTGCCTGCCTGCCTGCCTGTCAGCTGCACAAGGTTGCAAAATGAAGCGCAGAGGCAAATCGAACAGGAAATTCTGATACCTAAAGCCAGCATAGCAGCCCCTTTGCTAACAAACCCAGTCATCTTACTGCTCGGACAGCCAGGCTTCTATGGCTGGTTTTCGGTCAGTTCTATGGAAGGAAATGAGTTTGAGAAGACAGGATGAGGAGATGGGAGGCAACCGCAGTCTTTATGCTTCGGTTTAATCATATTTTGGCAGCTTTGCAATTGTATTTACCACCCCCTCTCCCACCTCTGCTACCACACACATGTAATAAAATATGGCAACGCACTGAATTGACTGCCCCCCCACCCCTTCAACCACAGTCCAAGGCAATGCATACACGTTAGCAAACCGATTTTCTGAAAATCCCCAAGTCATCCCCAAACCCACATAGCACAAGGAGAAAAGTGAGAAAGAAGAGAAAGAGAAAAATAAATACAGAAAGCAAACATACCAAAACCATATTTGCCTTGTTCAAGGTCCCAAACCGCTTGCATCTTCTTCCTAAACTGGAATAACTCTCCTTTAGTTTGGCGGGTGAAATAAACGCTTTGTTGGCCCCCTGAAAAGATGTGTCTTTGATAATTAAAGAGACTCTCCTCCTCGGTGTTTATCTAAGCGATTGTGCAAACTGATAAAAAAGTAGGCATTAGTCTGCAGGGAAAAAGAGGGAAGGTGAAGGGAGAGATCTTCCACCTCAAGGAAGTGCTTCCCTGTGTACTAGGCGCTCTCAGCCCTTGGAAAAGCCTGCACACTAACTTTAGAGAGAGACGCGGCTTCAGGGAGCTTTGTACATAGCTGCTGAGGAATGCAAGCCTCGCCTTTAAGAAAAAAAACCCCAAACCGTAGGTAGGAGATGTCTGGAGTGATCCTTGTCTCTCATCTGATGCCTTAGAAGGAAGAGTGCGTTGTTACACCTTGTTTGGGGCTGGAAAGAGGAGACTTTAAAAACACCCTTCCAATTGAAAAAAAAAAAATCTCCCAACTTAATGAGTTTAGTCGGAGGCTGGAGCAAACGGCTCAGCCTGAGCAGAAAACCGCAAACAACTATAGGCAATATTGCAAAGCTAGACAACCAGAGGCACAGCCAAATTCCACGGTTTGGGGTCGGGAGGGACGGAGGCTAATCCTAAAGCAAGTTGGGAAAAAAAACAGAGGTGGGAGAGGAGGGGGAAGCTGCAGCCTGGTAGACTGGCAGACAGGGTCCTCTCACCCTGGATCAAAGATAGAAGTTGAAACAGGAGGCCAACATTTTTTCCTAGGAATCAGTTGGAATCCTCATTTTCCACTTTTAACTCAAGTCGCCCCCACCCAAATGATTTTTCTCCCTCTCCCCTGTGGATTAGTGCTTCCCTCCCCCTTTCTACTGTCCATTCTAGAACTTTCCTGAAGAGGAAATCTATTTCTTTTGGGGGGAGGGGTCCCCCATTTCATGCCTGCAAATAATGAATACTTAATTCATCCCCTCCCTTTATCTTTCCCCCCAAACGAAGAAAGGGAGCAGGAAGACAATAACTAGCAAAAATTGAGACTAGACTGGACTGCGACTTGCAGTTCAGTAGAGTTTTAACTAATGGATTTTTGTTGTTGTTGTTGTTGTTGTTGTTTTGTTTTAAGAGAAGAATAATGGGGAAACATGGATCTTTTATTTTAGGAAACTGTTATGGTAAGATGAATGTCAGACTTGACAAATGGAACTAACGCTCTTCACTGCTTCTTGTCCTTGTCTTAAACAGGAATTAAGTTAAACACAGTGCTGAATGTTAATTACATGTTTACTGGCTAATGAAAATTACAAATGGTTTTGCCACCTCAAACAATGATGAAAACTCTGAAGACACTGTAATTATATACTTTGAGGGAAATAACTCAGAATATTGATCATAAGAAGTGTAAATCTTTTTTTAACTATTCATTAATACCATAAATATGGGCTACAGAAGTTTTTCCTTGCGGTTTGTCTCATCAGTTACACTGAGTGGATGGCTGGTGGGACTCCTCCCGAGAGGAGGTGAACTCTGTCTCTTAGAAGGAGGCCACGTGTGTGACTCAGGAGTGCCCCCTCCCTTCCGCCCCGCCCCCTTCATCCTAGCTGAAGGTCCAGGGATCTCCAATAGGGAGGCCCCGCTCAGGGCAGGTGAAGGTGATCTTAGTCCGGCCTCTCTCCTCCCCTTCTCTTGCCCTCTTCTCTCCTTCTCTCCCCCTCCCTTTCTTTTCATGCCAGGTCTGATCGATGACCACCTTGCCCAGTCTGGGCGCCTGGGATAACCTAATGAAAGACCAATTAGGACCTGGCAACTCATCGCCACCCAGAGATGCAGTCCTGACCACCTCAGCTCCCTCCTTCAGAGGTGGCTAGTGCTGTTC
Organism: Peromyscus leucopus; assembly: GCF_004664715.2. NCBI lineage: Eukaryota > Metazoa > Chordata > Mammalia > Rodentia > Cricetidae > Peromyscus > Peromyscus leucopus. Next base: position 142,794,171 of record NC_051063.1, on the reverse strand, counting down.
ATTGCCAGGGAAGAAAGGGGGGGGAAATTAGGGATGGAGGTGGCTGTTGGGGAAGGTGGCTCAGGCGCTGAACCAGAATGGAGTATAGGGGTAATTATTTTGTGGTCATTTTCTTTCAACTTTAGCCAAATTTAGAACACTGGCCGCCACTCCAATCTTGAGGGTCAAAGGTGAGAGACGCACTAACCCTAAAAGGAAGGCCCGCCCTGCCCCGAAAGGCCAATCGGGCAGTGGCCTGGGGGGCGGCCGTGGCAGAACTGCCTGGCTCTTGATGGGGAGGGGGTCGTAAAACACACATGCGGGAACCCAGCACCAAGGGCAGGTTTAAAGTGAAATATTGAAGATTTTAAAAGACGTGTTCAAGGCTTGTGGGACTGGAGTCCTCCTTTTCCCTGAGATTTCCCAAGGCTCTGGTCTTTGTCTTAGAAGGAATGGAGTTTCTGAATGGTGTGAAAGGGACAGAGAGGGTCGCTTCCAATCGATTTTACTTGTCCTTTCTGCCTTTTCGGATCAACGCCCTTCAATGGACACAGAGGTGCTCTTTCAACCAAAAACTTGTGCTACATTTTTCTGCCTGTATTGGTGCTAAATACAATAAGCATCGGGCAGATTTTCTTCTCTTTGCTCTCCAAAGCTAAAAAAAAAAAAATCACCCTAATTAAATTGTTTTATATGGACAGTCAAGACGGACCAATTAAGTATGCATTAGTATAAAGATAGACCCTGCAGATATGGAGTTTTAGAAAGCCATGGTTATGACAAAGGCGAGGGTATTAGGGTGTAGGGAGGGGTGCGTGGACACGGCCGGGTTGCACCGTCTTCTCTGGGCCCCCAGGGGAATTGCAAAGGCCCAGGCCTCAGGTGAGAGGAAATCAGGCCGGTTAACAACAGGTGGGTGGGCAGCGGGTCGAAGACTTGCAGACCGGAGAAACCCCCGGTCTAAGAGCAGAGGAGCCTCCCTGAGGAGTGGCTGGATATTCCTCGCGGACTACAGCCAAGGCAGTTTAGCAGTCCCAGGTGGCAGGAATCTCGTAGGACAAGATGAGGCCGTGCAGTGCCCACTCTGCATCAGGGCCCACTTCCTGGGGTGCCCGGGTCAAGGTGAGGCTGTGTAATCATGAAGTTGTGTGAACACGCCCATGGTAGGCGCTGACACCGCAGGGGCCACCTGGACTGCCAAGAGTAGCTCTCCCCCGCTCCACACCCTCCCCAACACTTCACAGATAAGCCCCCTTTTTGCTCCTGCAGAAAGGGACGTCTGGTGGTGAAGAAAGTAAAGTTCCCACCAGACGACCTCCGCGGTCCGTCTGGCGACAAGGACAAGATGTTGGAGGAGCGGCAAGGCCAGGGGTTGCAGAAAGGGTGGCAGGGAAGCAGGTCCCTAGCTGCCGCCGCAGCTCTGAGCTCCTCCACCTCTTTTCCGCCCTAGGAGGGAGGCATGGGCGGGCGAAGAGCATCGTGTCCCGAAGGGGACGACCCTCAAAGCAAGGGCTGGGGCCTCCCTGCGTGGCTACGCAGGACTCTGATAGGTGGTCCTAGGCCACGGGGACGCTAGCGTCTCTCACGGTCTCCGGAAGGGCTCTGGGGGTGCATGGAGAGCCCTGGGGAGGGAGGAGGGAGTGGAGGAGACAGTGGCAGCCTGGGGGAAGTGGCTGAATGTCAAAAGTAAAAAGGTTGAAAAGGCAATTTTCCAGACGCGCTTTGCCCCCCACTTCTCTCTCCTCCTCGGGCCTCCCGCCCGGGCTGTAAATCTGCGGCCGGTGGCCAGGACACCAGGAGTACCCTCGGCGGCGGGCCCGACGCGGCCCCGCCCGCAGAGCGCACACCTCCCGGTGGGCCCCGTATCGATCCGAAGCCTAGCTGAGGATGTCACCGCACTAAATATTTACTGATCACACACGAATAGCCAGGGCTCGAACGATTTTCCTCTGTGAGGAGAGCGTAGAGAGCAGGGTAAATCATTTTATTAGTGTGGATAAAGCCCAGAGCACACTCCGGGCTGGAGTGTTTTAAGATGTGTCTTCAACGGGATGAAAAGAGTTAGGAGAATCGATACGGAGTGATTAGAAGCCCCCGGGGTGACGAAGGGGGACCTGACTTGCGGGGATTTGGCGGGGCGGAGTGGGAGGAAGCCATCCCCAAAGGGGAACGGCGGGACCACCACCTAGGATCTCCAGCGCAGGCCTCGGCCCTTCTGTCCTCGACGGGAAAGGTGACAGCGCAGCCAATGATAAGGGTCGGCCGCCCGGCTTCGCAGATAGGGCTGAGCGAGCCACCGCGGGGCCAAGGGCTTGGGAGCCACCGGCTCTACACCGGGAGTGGCAGTGGCCAGGTGGCCACCGGAGTTGATGGCTCGCGTGGAGCGGGGACCACTGACACGTTTCCCCACATGTAGTGTCTCCAGGCATCCTGGGTAGCCAAGGTGTGGCCCCAAAGGATTGTATGCTTCGCTTGGCATTTTGGAGACGCCTTTTAGGTGACACTTCAAGCTTCCCCAACTTTCTCCTTGATCAACCTCCATCTTTCATCTTATTTAGCATCCCTAAAGAGGACCCAGTAACCAAGCCCCGCCGACTGCTATCCCTGCTACTCGCCCAATGGTCAGGACGGCCACCGGGTGGCGAGACTACCAATCCCCCCTCCCCCCTCGCCGGAATCTGCAAGACCAGTGGATTCCAGGTTCGCGGCTCGGTTCCTGGGCAGGTGAGATGAAGTGAAGGGCCAGCGAGGATTAAGCCAGGAGCTCCAGGGAAAGACGCAGGACTGTGGGTTCTTCCTCTGGGTCACAGGGAAATCAGCTTTTGCAGGATCGGACCCCACCCCAGCCGTTGGAGACCAGTCTGGGGTCCCAAGATTGGACGCTGGGAACAAAACTGCCGAGATATAAAGTCTTGCGGTTCACGAGGCGTCGGATAAAATTTACTGGAAGGGAGTAGAAATCCTTATCCGCAAAGCCAAGCAGTAGTGTTCTGGCTCGAAAATGGATTTTCACTCCTTGAAGGGCGAGTCTCGCTTCTGTGAACAAACCTTGACCTTCGAGACAGCTCTAAATAACCTAGCAGGCGCTAATTTTTGGAGGTAGAGGGTTGTAGGCAGAAGGTGAGGAAAGAGAACATCTCTTTTCCTTTTTCCTGCTTCTGATCTTTTCTTCAAAAGGCAAAAAAAAAAATCTTTCAAAAGAAATGAATAGCTGCCTACTGTGTGTATGCGTGCACATGTTTTCATGTGCATATGTGTGTAGAAAGGTGTCCATTCCCATTGCATGATTTTCTTAGCAGCTTGGGGTATTCAGTTCCGACTACTCTGCGTTTGCTTCGGTGCAGTAGGAAACAGCTGAAAACCCAATTCACCGTTTTCTAGAAGGGAGATTTTTTTTTTTTTTAAATATGAATCCCAGTGGATTAAAATGGTGTGTTCAGGTGTGAAGCAATCAGCCTCGCTCCCTCCTTGGTAATCCTGATCCCTGCCTTAGAGGAAGCCAGTAGCCCCGCTGACCTAGGGAACAGTCAGCTTGGTCTCCATTAACCCTTATTGGTCCTGGCTACAGAATGAAGGTTAGCTACACAATCCACCCAAAGATTGCTTTTTAAAGGGATGTAAGGAAGGACATAAGGAAAGAAAAAAGGAAGGGAGGGAGGGAAGGAGGGAGGGGAAGGGAGAGGGAGCGAACACTTTGGGCACTTTAGCTGTAAAGGTTTAGAGTAAGGTGCCCTTCACTTACACACCACCCTATCTTCACCCCCCCCCCCCACCAAGCAGGGTTTTCTATTCAGAGACAACAGTCTCATCCATCAAGACAGCATCCTCCAGGAAGATGGACTTTAGGGAATAAAAAAAATAGGATGTAGTGAATTCCTCCTCCCCTGTTCAACTGACCACCAAATCACTTTAAAAAATATTTCTCTCTCTCTCTCTCTCTCTCTCTCTCTCTCTCTCTCTCTCTCTCTCTCCACACACACACACACACACACACACACACACCACACCACACAGGATTATCCTGTAAGAGATTTTAAAAAACCAGTTCCAAGACATGGTTTACCTTCGCTTGTTGAAGCAAAAGCTAATTTAGAATCCTGTCAGCAGCAGAATCACAGCCCTAAAATCTGAATGAGATTAGGAAACTATGTTCAGCTGGCTTCAAATGTGGTGGCATTTCTGTGGGTCCTGAGATGATGGGCTTGAGCAGGGAGGTGCAAGTACATGGTGGAGGTGCTTTCTCTCTGTGTTTTAGAAGTGCCTTGATGGATTCAAGGTTCATATACTCGAACACTAGATAGAGGCTCTCCCTCATGTGGACAGTCCTGGAGGCTGGCAGGAGGCAGTGCAGAACGCCTTCTGAATGAGCTCTCTGGAGCCACCAGTTCTGGAAGGTAAGCTGAAGCAGCTCAGCAAGGGTAGTGCCATTATGGCTTGCAAAATCCCAACAAGGCACTTCCAAGTACAAGCTTGAGACTTGCAGCTGGCGGCTTAGGCAGGGTGTTTAAGCACACAGTGAACATCTTTCCCCTGATACAGTTATTCAAAAATTCAAGGCTCTGCGTGTGTGTGTGTGTGTGTGTGTGTGTGTGTGTGTGTGTGTGTGTACGTGTACTTTTCAGCACATTGATCTATTAAAGCTTATATACTGGACTATAGATGATGTTATCAGGAAACTTTCTGCCCATTTTACCAAGCCCGGTATGGGATATCCATGATTTCAATATTACATTTCAAGTTAACTCCTGCTGAGGAAGTTCCAAGGTCATCTGAAACCATACGAACAGCCTTTCTTATTTAGAAGTGGACAGAGTCAAGAATGATGGTTGGATTCATATATATTTTCATTATTACATATTTCATTGTAATGAAATCTTTAAAATGACAGTTAATTTTTACTATGGAAGAGGAAAAAAGGAAAAAAAAATAACTGATGCTATCAAGTGCTACATGTGAAGGTGTTAGTAAGGAAAATATCCAGGAAAATTAATACTGTTAATTAGCTGCATGAGCGAACTTCAGGCAAATATCAGCAGCCCAGCAATTGAAGGTTCATTTGACTTAAATTCCTTTACACACTGAAAGCAAACTTTGGAAGGAGAAACAGAAATTAAGGATTCACTGTTTTTTTAGGACATTTATCCACCTCCCGTTTCTATATAAAGATATGACTTGAGAATAAGTTGGTGGCCACAATTGATATACCGCCACGTAGAGGAACATTATATGTTAATCTAGAGAACATTTGGCTATTTACATCATCAGCTTTACTTCTCTTCAAAGGCCACTATCTTGAAAATGTGTAGGTGCATGTTAAAACTAAAGAAATTATGTACGGAATGTAAGAGGGATTTTTTTTGTTTTTGTTTTTAAACATCACATTTAGTTTATTGGTTATAGAAAATATTATCTTGAGGGTTTTCAAGCTGTATGTTTGAAAACAAATTACATTAGCCTTGTTATTTTGAGTATAAGGTAGAGAACTGTAAATTCCCTATCCATCTATTAGAATTTATTATACATTAATTAATATTATCTAAGAGATTTTTATATACATGATTACGGCAAGTTGATTGAGATGATGCCCTTTAAACATTCAAAGTAAAACTGAAACCATTAAAGGAAAGAAATATTGATCTCAGTGACAGATGTCACACTGGGTATTTCTTGATAGGACCACATCACATCGTATGTCAAATGTCAAAGACAAGAAGTTAAAAATTAAGGAAGCCCATGTCTTTGCATATTGTATGTTAGCTTATTTATTCTCAAAGATGCTGCAATTTTCTGTTGCATATTTTCTTATTGTTGTTGGTCATGTTTCCAAACACCCCAAAGAATTTAGTGCCATGAAATTCCAGAACTGAGGTGTCTTAAAAGTTATTGTTTTTCCTTGATAGACTTCTCTGAGTGATAAAGGCTCAGCTTATTTACCCATTGATTTTTTTCTCCCAAGTGATTTTGGCTAATTTAATGGCCTTCAAAAATCATGTATTATCTTGCAAAAATCTATATTCCCTATATGCATTGAAGTAAAATAAAAGATGTCTAATCTTTTTAAGGAGGTACAGTTCAGTGTTCTTCAGTCACCGAAGAACTACTGTATCAATTCCCAGGGTTTTATTTAAAAAAGAACACTCAAATCTGTAAAAAAAAATTTTGCATTTATGTGCACATGTGTGTAGGGACACACTGAGGCTGTAAGAGGGGTCTGGTCCCCTGGAACTAGAATTACAAGAGGTTGTGAGCAGCCCAACATCGGTGCTGGGAATCAAACTCTGGTCCTCTGTAAGAGCAGCAAGTGCTCTTAACAATGGAGCCATCTTTCCACCCCTTACTTCTTTCTTAACAACTCTTAAAACTGACACTGATATGATGTGGATGGACATGTAGTAGGACAGCCTTCGCCTCCCCATGTTTACTCTGGAAATGTCTCTTACGCTTATGTACTTGAAAGATCTTGGGTCAGAATTATCTAGCCCCTTAAAGATTAGCGAATAAAATTTCTAATTGGTGGACAAGATGTTTACTTTGAAGTTTCAGCAACACAGAAAAGTTTTCCTAATAAATTAGAAGCAATTCTATCCTAGATAAATTAAAACAGGGCATCTCCACGTCCTTCTGCCCTGTAGCCCCTGACTGTAAAGTGGACAGCCTTTATTTTCAGTTACTGTCTCATCGTTAACAGGGTAAATGTTTGCAATTAAAAATGTTTCCAACTGTCTTGCTTATAGAGCTAGAAAACATTATTAAATATTATTTAGATTTCTGTCCAGATTTGTATGTCCAGTCAGGAATGAAGAGTTTATAGTTCCCCCATCTCCTTCCTTCAAACAAACAAACAAACAAACAAAACAATACTACGTATGCTAGGTAAAGAAAACCCCTCCCCAAATAAACAAACAATAACCCTTAGCATTCAATGTCTTGGAAATACAGGTAACATTGTTTTTACAGTTAAATTCTTAATAAAAGGGTTTTTGTTTAATCTCATCTACCGACTAATATGGAACACTTCTGGCTTATATAATCTGTGACTTTAAAATCACATTTTAACAACACACCATCATAGGCTTTTCTGAAGTAAAGGGAGCTTTGAAAACTAAATTTCTTCAAAAAAAAAAAAAAAAGGTGACAAGTGGCTGGGCAGAATGGCATGCCTCTCTGTTTTAGTGATGTCAGAAAAGTTTTCTTTGTCAAATTACTGTATCATCTTTTTCACCAAGTGCGAGAAGGATGTGACTGTGGGAGGAGAACAAAAAGAGAGATTCTCTTCCATTCTTTACCTCTTCAAACCCCAAGCCACAAACAAAACCTACTTCCCACCTACCTCCCAGAGTAGCCCCCAACACTGATCACTTTCAGTACTGTCAGTTGCCTAGCTTTTCAAGGGGACCAGGCAAGGGCCAGCCTGAATTAGGAACCCAACAGCCTGGTGGAGGAGGAGGAAACAGGGACCTGTCACCTAGAGGCAAACTTAGAGGGAAAGTAACTGTTGAAAGTTTCCAAAGGAGGCTTAAAGAGGCAGGACAGTAGAAGCTGATAGAACCAATTTTATTATTTTTTTTCCGAAGCATTGCTAACTTTTATGACTACCCCCCCCCCACTTTCTTTTACTATCTGTCTTTGTGCCTCCAGGGCCAGGGAAAGAGCGGGGCAGACCCGAGATTGCTTTCAGAGTTTGGCTCCTCTGATGATGGATTACCATGTCAATTTAAACGGCATAGGATTAATTTGTTTCAATGATTTCTCTTTAGGCTGAATGCCAGGCGTTTTCTATCTCTCCCCCTTGCTCTTCAGAACAACAACGAGACAGAGAGAGAGAGAGAGAGAGAGAGAGAGAGAGAGAGAGAGAGAGAGAGAGAGTCTTTCCATATTTTAAGTTGAGAGACAGTAATGGAAATAGACAAGTTGGGTGTACTGTTGCAACACAGTTATAGGTTTGAGTCTTTTTATCTCTGAAACATACAGTCAGTCACATTAAAATGAAATTGGTCCCAACATTTACTCAATAAGTATGTGTCTTGTAGATAATCCAGTGCAGAGTGCTTTTGACATATAAGGATTTAATTTCTCTTGGACAAGTTATTAGTATAACACATTTAAACCCACCACCTGCGAAGGGGTGATTGAGATCTCTAACAACCTTACACGCTCATTGCAGAAAGGAGTTTGTATGAAGGGAGGGGAGACTGTGTAGAATGCGTCTTTCACACATGCACACATGCAAGCAACACAAGGCACCACGCGTGTTTGCACCTGTATCCACACATCTCCTGAGTTCATATGACCACATTCTTCAGTGACGCTAAAAAAATTCCATCTATTATGCAGATGTATCTAACCTTTCCAAAAATGAACATATAAACAGTTTTCATTTTTTTGAAGGATTTCTAAGATGCACAAGGGAAAAAAAAATGCCATTCAAATTCACTTACTCTGCGAGACCAGACCTATTAAAAAGTAGAAAGTGGCACTGGAAAGCACTTAGGGGCCATCCAAAATCAAGCACCCCCCCCCCCCCGCCACACACACACCTCTTCTCACCTACACTAAACTTACAGCTAGCTAGAGGATACTGTGGAAAGAATACAGGGAAACGGTGTACCCCAAAGTGATTCTTTCAATTCTCAGTTTAAAGGGCGTTCCTTCAGCAGACTCCGAGAGATAGGAGAGGGGTGCCAGTCTAAGTACTGCACATCTTGGGAAGACACGACTGTTCCCACTCCCTTTTCCTAACGGTCTCTCCTCCTTCCAGGACCACCCCCTCCATGAAAATTTAGCATCATCGTTCAGAATAATAAATTGCATTTGAAATCTGAATACAAATAGATTGTATAGCCTTCCCCCTTTCTCCCAGCCCTCTCAATGCACAGTCCAGCCGCTTTCTATTTGTGTAGCTTCCACTTTGTAAGGACAGACACAATCAGAGGCCAATCAATGCCTGTCAGAACTGAATCTATGCAATTTTAATTTGTAAAAAAAAAAAAAAAAAAAAAGTTGTTGGTTGCTAACCTCGGGGGAGAGAGACTGTGTATCTCTGAGAAAACAAAATCTTGGAGAGCTCTCCCTGGGAAATGGTGTTACACATGAGCAGAAAATCCAGGCAAGAAAAGCTAATTGAATGGAGAGAGAGAATTAGGTTAAAAAATAGAGTACAATCTAGTATCACATTTTCACTAGTGTAACTTGAAATGAAGGTGTCTTCGAGTCGCCAGTGATGCCAGAGCGTTTAGATGTCGGCCACAGATGGGAACACCTATTGAAATGTGTCTGAAGAAGATTAATAGGCCTTGTCACTGTTGGGAAAGCACTGCTTGGCTGTAACTTTCCACCAGCCCAAGATGAATTACCGATGAATGCTCACTTATCAACCCCATCACTATCGTTCGACACTAAATCAAATTGAGAAGTTATCTGCAATCAGAAAATTTCTTTTTAAAATAGACATATACCTTTAGGCCCCAACTCCTTAATAATCCACTCACAAAACAATCCCCTAGCCATAGATGCTTCTCCAGCTTATGCTGAATTATAGCTCAGTAATGAATATCTTTTTAAAGTTCACACACAAACGGACAGCTGGTCAGACTGTGAAGTTTGACAGTATTTTAATGAGTATGAAGGCTTCTTGGAAGTCATCATTTAATATTTCAGCAAATGTGTTCATTTTCCCTTTTAGATTCCCCACTCCCTTAATGGAAAAGCAAAAAGAGAGTGGATTTGCTATCTTAACTTTGTGACCTCACAGTTATATAATGCTCTCTGGTAATACAAAGTTATGAGAATTTTGAGTTCAGGTAGATAACAGAAGAACAAAATTAAATGGGTGGTGGAAAAAGGCAACCATGTGCAGTTTTTAATGTTTTCATGATGCTGCATGTAGCTCATTCTGGGGATGTGTTGAGACCTCTCTGTTGGACTAGACATGTAGTCTATGATTGAGCTAAACTCAGTTCCCTCACCTCTGTCACTATGGATTCCTGGACGGCCTGGAACTCAGAGAGCCTCCTGTTCCTCTCCCTCCAAAGCTGTGTTTAAAGGCCTGAACCACCACGCCCAGCCTTCATATCTCATTTTCAAGGTGATTTATTTGAGAAGCAAGACAAAGTCATTATCTCCTTTTATTATTTATTAACCAACTCTGAGCATCTAGTGTCTTTCCAACCTTGGATTCATTATGTTTTAATAACACCACCACCTGTTGTATTTTGTAGTGTCTTTGCTATTTACAGAGTGACTTCACGTGCAGGATTCCTTTGATTTCTACTGAAATTCTTTTCAGGCAGATTTTTTTTTGAATCTCCATTTTGCTGATGAGTAAACCGAGGTGAAGTCAGGGAGCGGATAGAAACATAGTTACAACTGGAAACTATGATACTATGTCCTTTAGTTTTCATTGGAGATTTTTTTCTTTTACTCAGTTATTATGTAAATGCAGAATAAAAATGGTGACAATGCTAATTGCAGCTAACATCTAATATATACTAGAACGTGAGCAGTACCATGCTATGTAATCTTTGCATAACTCTCTTCAATAGCTCCTGGTATTGTTTCAATAACCCAAGAAAATAAAACAAGGTTTCTAGATTTTAGGGACTTGTCTAAAACTCACATTGATGGGAAATTGGGGACACTAAGGAATTTTGAATGCAAAGCCAATGATGATGGTAGCTTACTCTAGGTCCCAGTTTTTAATTGCAAAAAAAAAAAAAAAAAAATTGAATTGCACTGGGTGGGTCCTAGACATCTCAGTTATTTTCTGAATATGAAAAAATTTCAGATTCTGAGGCAGTGCAGAATAGTTCATGGGTTGGTCTCTTTGTATTTACTTATTATTTAGTTATGCAATTTGCAGTGCTTTTGGTCAAACCCTAGGGCCTCACATATGCAGAGAAAGCCATGTACCACCGAGCTTCACTGCCTAGCCATGAATCCTGGCTGTAAATCCTGGTTTTGCCAGTTACGAAGTATATGACCTCTGTTTCCCTGGCCTTTATTTTCCTCCTCTCAAAAAATGGGATGATTAGATTCAATGTACCAAACTATGATGTTTGGGGATACTTTTCTCACTCCAGAGAATGAGGACAGGAACCAAGAAACAATGGCTACAAGACACATTCATGGCTAGGCAAGAGTGGTAGCTTCCCCTTCTAGAGACTGTCACTAAGATGGCTCAGCACTACAAGAAATTATCTTATTTTCTTTGCCTCTAGAGAGCATGGGATAGTCATCTCTCAATACCTCATGGGGCTGAACCAAGATCCATGTAAGAAGGTTGTTTAGAACATATGCTCTGTAGATAGTTACACTATATATATAACCATTATATATATACATATATATATATGTATATATATATGTATATATATAAAACTATATGCACTATATATATAGTTTAGAAAATAAACAAAAAGAGCCTGTAGCCATTTGGTAAAGAAACAATGTCTTCCCTCCCTCCCTCCCTCCCTCCCTCCCCTCTCATACTCCTCTTCCTCTCTGTCTGTCTTGATTTTTCATGTTCAGACTGATCTCAAATTCTTGATCCTCCACCCTGGGCCTCTTGAATGCACCAGGTTTAATATGATAAAATGACAATTTGAATGTCAGTTGTTTGAACTCTCTGCTAGAGTAGGCTGACTGGACTCGAAGTAGGGAAGGTTGTTTAGAACATCATATAATTTAAAATTGTGAGGAAAATCTCCCTCCCCCCCAACTTTTTTTTTTTTTTTTCCAGATTAGGATTAAGAAGACTCAGGTCTGTAGAGGCATGGGAGACTTACTCAGCTAACTGGCGATAACAGTGAGGTTGGGTCCCTTTTCTTTTGGTCCCCAAACCATGAATCAAAACCACTTTGACTATGTCATCTCCCACCATGCTTCTTGTTCAACCAGTAATTTTGGTCCTCTGCTTATTTCTGCATTACAACCTTTTTTTTTTTTTTCTTGAGGGGCAGGGCTAGGGACAGGGTTTCACTGTGAAACAGTCCCGGCTGTCCTGAAACTCATTCCATAGACCAGGCTGGCCTCCAACTCACAGAGATCCACCTGCCTCTGTCTCTGGAGTGCTGGGACGAAAGGCTTGCGCCACCACCCCCCACACCCCGGCTGTTGTTTTGTTTTTGTGATGTGACACTTTGCGTGAGTTGATACCGACTGCAATGTGGAAATTTTTCTAAGTCTCTATCACAATCATTTCTTGTGAAATTTACAAAGCTGCCCAGCTAGATAGCTGGGACTTTGATAAAGAATCCCACAGTAAGAATGTTTTGCCAGCAAGGCATGTTACTACACACCTGCAATCTCAGGCCTCTGGAGGTGGAGGCAGATAGATCAGCAGTTCAAGGTCATCCTCAGCTATATAGCAAACTCCAAGCCAGCCTGGGGTATGTGAGACCCTGTGTCCAAAAATAAACAAGTAAAAATAAATCTTTAATTTCTATTAGATCACAACAATATTCTGCCCAACCGCTATTTATTTCAGCTCTCCTTTGATAGTTTCCCAGCAAGAAAAGCCTGTCTTTTAAATCTTCCCTTTCCCGTCCCAAACTGTCTTTGCTTGGCCATTGCCTGCTTTGGGAACGCCCGTCTGGGTTTAATCAGAAGTTACAAGACAAAATGTGCATTATTAAGAAATATAAATATTTTCAGAAGCAATTAAAGGGATGAAAGATTGATTCATCGTGTAGATTAGACGTAATTTGAAGCGGCTTGTCCTAATGAGAGCTACTGGGATCGAAAGTCAGGAGCTGGCCTGGCCACCAGTTAGAAACCCCAAGCATTTGAGTTACCTGTCAGCAATTCACATTCGAGCTATGCCCAGACACTTTTTTTTTCTTGCCAGTCTCTGGGCTGAAACTCCTTCCTTACTCCCCCTAGGGACTTGTAATAGTCACCTTTGAAAAATCATGACTAATTCTTTCTTCTCTTTAGCGATCAGAAGGGAGTACCTTCCTTTTCACAACTCCAGAAGTTGGCTTAGCATTAACTTTCATAAGAACATTTTGGCCTGGAGGCATCTGTATTACAATTTTTTCTTGGCTTAATAAAAGGTATCATATTATCTACCTGGTCAATCTCTATCGGCTTCCAAATTTGAGACATGGAAAAACCTAATAAGCCTCATTAGGAGATCTGATTTAAAAAATGAAAACAAAACAAAAAAACCACACACACACACACACACACACACACACACACACACACACACACACAGGCTGTCTCATTTAGCCCACTGCTTTGAAACATCCCAGCTCTGAGAGCTGGGTGGCCAGGACCTGAATACAGGTATCCTAATTTGAAATCTTTGTTAGTCTGGTAGTTCTGGAAAAAAAAGGGAGGGGGGAATGTGTCTAATATGTAGGTGGAATCTTAATACACAGAGGATCAAAACCTGATTGTTGTATTTTGTTTTTATTTTCTTTCTTTCTTCCCTTTAATCCCACCTTTTGTCCCCATGGCTGTGTGTGAGAGATGGCTTGATTTTCTAGAGATGCTTCACCCATCCACAGCTGGAAGTCCAAAGAGGACCGAAATGTCTTTAAAATCAACACAAGTCCGGGAGCCTGAGAGAACAAGTTTTCCTTTGTTGTAGGGGATAGTATTATTTGCTGTAGGTTTTTTTTGATATACATTCTAAATTAGGCCTGCAAAGGCATGCTTCATCTTTAATTCATCACTCTCAGCTGAAAGAGATTAGCAATGTCTAGCACGCACCCCTCGTATGGTGCTGACCTCATCAAGTATGGCCTGAAATTAATTAGCCTCATTCATTCCAAATGGAAAAGGATAATGGAGCAGCGTCTTAGCGATGACCATCACACATTGTATGCAGCATATTTAAAAGGCCTCGATTTTCAAACCATGTAGATTAAAATTCTTTCCAGAGCTCACAATATGCCTGAGTTATCGAGGACCTAGAGCAGAGCTCCGTCAGTTTTGTGCATGCGTGGTAGTGCATGTGGCTTGGATGTTGCATGGGTCTTTTGCCCGTGTCTGTTAGCTATGTCTGCTTTCAGGGGATTTGTTCTCCGGAATCACACCTTGAGTGCTTGACCAGTAAAAATCTGACATATAATGCCGCGTTCAATGATCTGGTCCCCGGGTCAGCATGCTAAGTGCATGCTTTTGATCGCCAGTGGGAAGAAAAGGACGGAAGAAACACTGTAGCCATTTTCCACCAAAATCTTTGTCGGCCTCTAATTTGGACACAGAAAAGTTCCTTAAAGAGAGACTCAACTTTTCTATTTTGAGTTATTTTTGAGACTTTCTATGTCTTTTCCCAGTCTTTACTGTTTTGATCATATTTTAAAACTTGACCAAGGATCTAGTTAGAAAACCAAATCCTTTCAATTTACCATCTCACTAAGATTAGCTGATTTTTTCCCCTTCTGGGGATTGACTAAGAGAGGTCAAATTTTTGAATATCAAAACTGCTTTCTTTTTGAGCCAAAAAAAATCTTGACTTGAGTTCTTTGGGCTCCTCAAAGACATTGTAAAGTTTATTTTTATGAACAGTAGTTTGTGACTATAGATCAGAAGAAGAAAGAACCCGTGACTTTGTGTTTTCAGTTTTTAATTTTTAAATAGTATGAAATATAGTCGGTTTCTGAAAAGGCACCAGTAGTATTTTGGTGGCCAGGATCTTTATATAGTGTACATTTCTTAAGAAAAGAATTATCCCAGAATAACTTTGTCTGCTGAAATAAAGAAATAGCTACTCAGTGTAATATAACAGCAAAGCTTCCATCTAACTTTCAGAGCCAAGCTTGCAGTCTTAAGGGAATAATCTTTTCAGAGCTCTTTGATGTACTAAGTAAGCTTCACATATGTTATTTAAGATTATTTTGTCTTACGATACAACAAAAATTGAAAGTGTGCTTCTTCTCCGTCTATAGACTGAAGAGGTAGATTTTTTTTTTTGTTTGCCAAGCTCACTTTTGCTCATCATTTCAAGGCAGAAGTCCTTTTTAATCTAATGGTCAGTGTCATCTATGTGCAGGAGCTCACCAATTGGGGATGGTAAACCTATCATTTGGATATAAAAGATTTACCTTTAAATCTTCCCAGACCTCTAGCATATAATTGGAGGAAATTAGCCAGCTTAAAGACTGGGCTTCTGCTCTCTAAGGGAATAAGATGTGAAAGATGAAGAAAGATTAACTTATATAAATTTGATTTTAAAGTCACAGTTTAACAGAACCTGTATAAGCAATGACATGCCGCAGAATTTTAAAGGCTGAGAGAAATAGGTAAATTACAAATCATCATCTAGTCAATTTGGAGTGTCATGACAAATAAATGCAATTGTAAATAAAGAGAGGTATTCGGCGGCAGTAGTTACCCACTGAGACACATGCTATAAAAAATATTTTCCTAAGAGTAAAATTGATATTATATTTACTATCGAGACAAGGGAATGCAAGCATTCTGTACACTATAGTTTGTTTTCATAAAGCACCTCTCACATTTTACTTAAGTTATTGTATTTTTTAATCAACAGAGGTAGAAATAGTAGGCATGCTCTAAACGTAAGGATTAGCTTCATGAAACATGAGTTCATTCAAATAACAAACTCAGAGTAAGATTCAGACTAACTTATCAAATCTCAGTTGGTGCTCATGTGAAACCACAAATCTTTAGCCTTTCAGCATGTGAAAGTGGAAAGAGTGCCATTGAAATTCAAACGAGTTTGGAAATACCCATACCTGGACTCACTGACATTGAGGTAGGCTGCAGTTCCTGTTTGGGTTCAGGATGAAACTTTGAGGCTAAAGAGCTAATAATGAATAGAAGTTAGCTTAGGCTAGATGGAACTGGAAGATGTTTTTGGAATGCATTTGCCTTATTTTTCATTTCTTGAAATTCATCTGGAGATGAAGAGAAGAATGGTAGATGAACAGAACTTCCAGTGATGTGTGTGGAAAAAGCCAAAGAGGAACAACAGGAGAGAAAGTCCTTGTCTTTGCGTTGGCAAACACACTTGTCATTTTTGTTTCTGAGATACTAGGGCTTGAACCTGGGACTTTGAACATATTGGGCGATCATTCTGCCGTAGAGGAAAACCTCTAGTTCACAGAACATTTTTCAGCAAAAAGAACATGGATGAGAAATTATCAGCTAACATTTCAAGGACACTTAATCAGCCAAGGCCCTGTGCTAAACTGTTCATTAAAGTAACTTGGTTTTTTTTTTTTTTTTTTTTACCCCAGATGCCAGGAAAACTTTACTATTTCCACTCTTCATGGGAGGATGCTGAAGCTCAAGGGATGCTATGCAAGTTGCTCAAGGTCACACTACTTATAGAGATGACCCGATCCAGCATGCCCCATTTTGTCTCCCAGTGCTTATGTCCAACATGTCTAGTGCTAGACTGATTGTGAAGAGAAAATGTAATTATGTTGTTGGCAAAATGAGTTGCTATAGACTATGCATGGGAGGGAACTTTCCATTTCTGGATAACTACAAGCAATAGGAAGCATTTTCTGGGGAAAACAAAACAGAAAAGTGTGTCTTCTCTCTCATCTTCTGGTCCCTCAGGTCAGAAGGAAGGGCTCCACAGTCCTCCCATGAATCTTCTCTAATCTTCCACCAGGCAAGTTGGACTAGATATATGATGAAACACACACACACACACACACACACACACACACACACACACACACACACAGAGAGAGAGAGAGAGAGAGAGAGAGAGAGAGAGAGAGAGAAGGGATTAAGAAACAGAATGGAATTTAAAGAACAAGTCTTGCCAAGACATTGACTTGGAAGCAAAGATCAAAAAAAAAAAAAAAAAAAAAAAGGAGAATGAGCAGTCGTTGTCTGAGCAATGGTTAACAGAGACTCTGGCTACACACTGTAGACAGTCAGCAGAAAAATGTGACTAGGGAAAATCTGAAGAAGCAAGAAGGCAGGCCTGAAGGGAAAAGAGAAAGAAAGAAAGAAAGAAAGAAAGAAAGAAAGAAAGAAAGAAAGAAAGAAAGAAAGAAAGAGGGAGAGAGAGGGAGGGAGAGAGTGAGAGAGAGGGAGGGAGAGAGGAAGGGAGGGAGGGAGGGAGGAAGGAAGGAAGGAAAGAAGGAAGGAAGGAAGGAAGGAAGGAAGGAAGGAAGGAAGGAAGGGAATTTGAAGGCACTCTGAGATTTTGGCACTGCCTTGAAAGACTCACAAAGAAAGCTGCACTTTTTTTTTTTTTTTTTTTTTTTTTGCTTCTTTCCTATTGAATTCTAAGCTAAAGATTTCCCAGTGTAAAGAATTTTCATTCCTTGTGTTGCATAGGTTGCAGCACAAAGCTGGTCTACCAAATCTGCTCTAGGAAATGCTTTGTACCATACAGTAATATATGAAGTGTTCTTATATCACTTATGGCCCATACCATTTATCTCTTTTAATGTCACATTGAATTTGCAAGTTGTATGTAATTATCTCTGCTTTGGAGAGGGCTCAGAGAGTTTACATGGCCTGTCCTCCAAGAAACAGCCTAAATCACAGAAGAGTCCTTTCCAGTCTTTCTCCTGAATACCTCACCGTTTTCCCAACATAACATGAGAGGCACAATTTCAACCTGAAAATGATGCCACAGAACAACTGGTTTAGGTTAACGTCATGACAGTGCACGCTGTTAACAATATGCTGTGCTAGGCTGAAGTTTGGTCTTGATAGGAAATCTGCCTGTTGTCTTGCAGGTGGTGTTTGGTCTGCACAGCTCAGCCGAGACTGTTCACGTAAATTAAGCAAACTTCCACCCACTGGGATGGGAGATGAAATGAGAGGGGAAGAACATAAGAAAATAAAGTGGAACTCTACAAAGAGGTTCGCACACCTCCTGTGTCTCTAGCTGGCTGTTTCTAGGGACCTTAGTGTTGATGAAAAGACTGAATTAACACTCCAAACTGTTCTCTGCCAATTGAGAAAAGTTCCAGATTCCTTAAAAAGCATGCAAAGCCTCTATCTGGAAAGGGGTAACAGCATTTGGGACCAATTACCTGGATTAGGAGGCCGCAGAGATCTGTTTACACTTTGTAGCCCAGGGCCCTTTGGCACTGGCCCACAAGCTGGAGAGTGTAAAGGGCAGGAATTTCAGCCTAACGTTGACTTCCCTCTTGACCTGTACGTCTGAACCAGAGAAAAGCAGGTAGAGGCCCCGATGTCACTTGCCTGAGATGTCCCGCAAGTCGGACACAGAACATTGTCTTCCAGGGAAAGGAGTTGACACGGAGTTCCCCTGTAGTGAAGACATGGGTTTTCATCACTTAGTCACAGTCTGACTGCGAATATTGTGTCAGGGTGTGGCTTTTCAGCTTGATGCTCCTCAAAAATGATTTTTTGCAAAAGAAATTAGGAGTAATGGTACCCTGCCTTCTTTTGTTTAATTGCTAGAACACTTTGATTTAACTTTGTTTTTGAATACCTTACAGGTTAGTCAGTGGCCAAGGGTAGATAGTCAGGTTATTACCAGGGCCATTGAGAGTGTGTTTAGAATAATATGGTGGCAAATACAGAGATTTTAATTATTATTATTATTATTATCATTATTACTATTATTATTAGAGACAAAGTCTCATTATGTGGCCCTGGCTGGCCTGGAACTTGCTATGTAGACCAGGTAGACTTTGAACTCACAGAGATCTGTCTGACTCTGCCTCCCAAGTGCTTAGACTGAAGGTGAGCACCACTGTGCTTAGCAAATACAGACATCTTGACCAAAATAGAATCGTCTAGAATATTGGGTCTCAATTCTGAAGTTGACAAAGGTTTAAACTATATGAGATTAAGATGCAGGATCCTTCCTCTTCAGAGGACAAAATGTATTCATTTTTCAGAACTTTGGTAATTTCCAAATTGTTTGAAGGTACTTAGCTTGCCTTAACGTAATCCCAAGGCTAGTGGCTTGACCTTGCTTGTTGAAATGTTCACAGAAGCGAAGAAACACAAAGAATGAAAATATCCCTCCCAGAAGAGCTGGCTGCCAACCGTGGTGGGGTTGAGGAGACAGGCCCAGTTTCTCCTGTGATCAGAATGTCTGTGTGCATGATTTTAAGCCAGATCACCCCAAATACCACTGGTAGACGGATAAATTGGAAATAACCACAGGTAGGTGCTGGGTTCTTCCTTATAAAGTTCTCACTCTCCCCTTTTTTTTTTTTTTTTTTTTTTTTTTTTTTTTGGTTTTTCGAGACAGGGTTTCTCTTGTGTAGCTTTGCGCCTTTCCTAGAACTCACTTGGTAGTCTAGGCTGGCCTTGAACTCACAGAGATCCTCCTGCCTCTGCCTCCCGAGTGCTGGGATTAAAGGCGTGTGCCACCACCGCCCGGCTTCACTCTCCCCTTTAAAAACAAAAAACAAAAAAAAACTTTCTTTCTTTCTTTTTTTTTTTTTTAAAGCAGTAGCTTTTCTGATATTTTTAAATTTTATTTTGTGTTCCAGGTATGGTGGTGCACACCTTCAATTCCAGCATTCAAGAGGCAGAGACAGGCAGATCTCTGTGAGTTCACAGCCTGTCTTGTCTACCTACCAAGTTTCAGGCTAGCCATTGCTACATAGTGTGACTCTGTCTCAAATACTATGCGTGTGTGAGAGAGAGGGGCGGGGGAGGAGAGAGGAGAGAGTGAGAGAAAGAATGATAGGGTGCATGGGGAAATTAGAGAAAACCTTGGGGTAGGTTCTCACTTTCTACCTCATTGAATCAGGGTCTTTCTTGTTTCTGTACTGCATTTGTATACTACTGGCCTGATGTCTGAGTGAATCTCCTTCCTCTGTTGCCTATCTCCCTCTAAGAGTGCTTGGATTGCAGGTGTGTGCACACAGCTTTTTACACGGGAATTGAAATTAGTTAAGCTTGCTAGAAATCTTACCTGCTGAGCCACCTTCTCAGTCCTCTAAAATCCTTTAGAAGGACTCAGATGAGGAACTGGGGAGATAGTTTAGCAATTAAAAGAGCTTCTTTTCTTGATTAGGTAGCCCAAGTCCAGTTCCCAGCACCCATGTGGAGTAGTAGCTCACAACTGCCTGTAACTCCAGCTGCAGGAGTGGTCTCCAATGCCTTTGATCTCCGTAGGCACTTGCACACATGTGCACATAGCCTCACATAGACACATGCATGTGCATAATTCATGAAAACAAACCCTGAGATGAAGAACTTAGATTGAACCTGGAATGTGGATTCTTAGAGACATTTTGATCCCGTCCTTCAGTGACACTGAAGGAAACGATACCGCTCCAGTCCTTCACACTTTAACATCCGTCTGGTTACAAAACCCCAACTTCTTCCACAGTGGGTTTTTCTGATCCTGGCTTATCTCAACATTTTACCTTTCTCTACAATGTCAGAACCCCTGACATTCACAATTAGCTTCCAAATTAACTTAGAAATGATAGTAAGCTCTCAGCTAAATGATAGGGTGGCCACTGGGGACCAGACCAATTTCCTAGAATAAGGTTAGGACCAAGTAGCTGTGTGGTGATGCTAAGGTGGATCCTGTCGAAGTGCCTGCCTATTCTGATGTGAGCAGGAATTCTGTGTGATGTAGCTAGAGTTTTCCTGCCTTGCCCACAGTCAGCACAAATCTTTGTCACCCGCCAGTTCCACAGCCGCTCAGACCCAACCAAGTAAACACAGAGACTTATATTGCTTACAAACTGTATGGCCATGGCAGGCTTCTTGATAACTGTTCTTATAGCGTATTAATCCATTTCCATAAATCTATACCTTGCCACGTGGCTCATGGCTTACCCGTGTCTTCACATGCTTCTCGTCATGGCGGCGGCTGGCAGTGTCTCCTTCTGTCTTCCTGTTCTTTCTTTTCTCTTCTCTGTTAGTCCCGCATATACTTCCTGCCTAGCCACTGGCCAATCAGTGTTTTATTTACTGACCAATCAGAGCAATTTGACATACAGACCATCCCACAGCAGTGTGACACTAGAGATAACATCTACAGTTCTGCATCGTTAGTTGGCATGCTGATATTACCTGTGAAATAGACAGTCTTTAAATAATGTTTTTGTTTGAATTTAAGGTTCTATAACAGAATCAAGAAGGTATGGACACCTACCTGTGGGCTGAGGCTTGGGAGACATTGTTTCAGGTTCCTGCTGAAGCCAGAGTTCTGGAATGGACAGCTGTTCAAGGAAATGAAGGTAGATTTTTGTGAATTGCAAATTATAAGCAGGTAATATACATGTGTGAAGCCTGGACCACAGCCACTAGAGAGACAGAGGGTCACTCATACAGCCATCAGTCTTAGAAACGTTTGTTCTTCGATGGCTTTGGTTGTGTATGGGAGCAGAAATCACACTGGGTTGGAGTCTGTCCTCAGAGGCATCAGAGCTGTTTTTCCCTAGGAGAAAATTGTCAATACTTAAAAATAACAGGCACACTCCTGAACCCACGGTTTTTGTTTTACTGGCTCTGTTTCCTAGCTCCCCACAGGACCAGGCCTATGGCTTTCTGGAGTTGGCTTGGATTGCCAGAGTATCTTAAGAGGTCTCTTGAAACAAACAAAATACTCAGAACTTCTGTGACTGTTACAGACAGTGTCTGTCCTGTTACTGGCTTTAAACAGAGCCCCTCATGGGAAAGAACCCCTACATCCTGGAGTCAGATGCCAATCATTTTGGGCATGTTCAGGGGATTTAATGCTTTTAAGAGTGTTTCATGTTTATCCCCATTAAATTTCAGTTTGCTTTGGATTTTTGGGAGCTTCTAGAATCTATCACTCTCATCTTTTGTTGCTTTACAGACTGACTAACACTAATCCCCCTGCACCCATCATTTTGCTCAATTCCTAAACTAAATTTTGAGCATATCAGGGTTTCTGGAGTTTGCACGGTTTTTATGGTAAAAAACGAACGCATGTTGATTCTGTCAGTTCTTAAGGAGTGGTTAACAGAATAGTCTCCAAAGTGAGATTTGCTTGGATTTAAATCCTGAGCCTGCCAATATGCCATGCCTGTTGGCATCTTAATTTATGTGTGACTCAGTTTCTCCATTTGCAAAATGGAGATACTGGTAGAACTGCCTTATACACTTATTTTAATAATTAAATAAATTAACATATACAAAGCACTTACATTAGTGCCTGGGACATGATGTGCATTATTTATTATAAAGATAAGATAAATTGAGACTGGATTCTAAGAATGAGGGCAATGTCTTGTTTATAACTATCTTCTGAAAGATAAAGAAATGTATTTGCTGTCAATATTCTGAGCTTTTGAATGAATAATTTCCATAGTGGTAGCAACAGGTTATGGTGATATTTTATTGAGACCTGGAGGTCTGTATAGCTAGGTAGTGATGAGGAAGTCATGTGGTTGGGTTTAGAACCAATGAGAAGGCAGAACAGAAAGGCAATAAAAAGACAGGACACAGGAAGAAGGTCTCTCTCAGGGGAAGGACAGCAGTGAGTGGTAAGATAAGGTGGTCTTAGCTCTTGGCTACTGCTCTGATCTCTGGGCTTTTAACTCTTTATTTGGCTCTGTGTTTCTTATTTAATAAGACCGTTTAGAATTACATCTACAGCAGGTAATCTAATCAGCTTTGTAGTTTCTAATGCTAACAGATATTCAATATGTTATTCAATCAATCAATCAATCAATCAATCAATCTTGGGCTAGAGAGAAGACTCAGCAGTTAATGGTGTATACTCCCAGGCCTGATGAACTCAGTTTGCTCCCTGAGACCAACATGGTGGAAGGAGAGAACAGACTTCCATGGGTTGATTTTGGAGCACCACAGATGTACTGTGGCTCATGCGCATAGATATACTCACACATAAAAGAAAAAACTAATAATAAAGAGGTAATGTTGAGCCAGGCATGGTGGTGCATGCCTTTAATCCTAGCACTCAGGAGGCAGAGGCAGGAGGATCTCTGTGAGTTTGAGGCTCGCCTGGTCTACAAAGGAAGTTCAGGACAGGACTCTGTTACACAGAGAAACCCTGTTTTAAAACAACAACAACAAAAAGAGGCAATCTTGGCCATGGAAAGAGAAGCGTGTATGTTGAATACTGGGCCCCTCCATGGTGATCATATTTTTCTATGGGAGAACACCAGTAGAGTCTTGTACATGCTAGACAAGCATTTTGCCATAGAGCTACATCCCCAGCCCCAAACCAAGTATCTTTACCAAGGCCAAACTATTCTGTCTCTACTCAGCTGAGGAAAAGTCCTGCATGCAAGTCCAGTCTGAATTCAGAGAATGTATTCTGTTCAGGCTGTGCCTTTAGTAGGCTGAGCAAAAAAAAAAAAAAAAAAAAAAAGAAAAAAAAAAAGTTAGGTATTTTTAACATGAAACGGACCTGAACAAGAATGCTAGAATTTCTGAACAAGAAAAAGTCTTTTGTAGATCTTTATTTTGCTTAAATTTTGTACATTTCTAGGCCATAGGAAGACACACTTAAAAATACACGCTTGGAAGAAAACTGTTGAGAGTGTCATCTACCGCGTGGGCGTCTCTCCACCGTCCTCCCCTTCTGTAAACACCAGCTGAAGCTGCGACCTGGGAGTTCCTGAGTAAGTCCATGGCAGCACAATTCTCTCGTTCCTTTCACAGCTGCGTGTTAAACCAAGTTCTCGTCATGCTCGGAGTGTCAGTCTTTTAGAGACATCTTTTTACAGGCAGCTGTCCTTGAATTCCCGTCCTTGCTAATTGAGACAGGTTGGGTATTTCCATATTACTACAGAGGAGCTCCAAGAGTGAAACTCCTCTGTACGTATTCAATAGGCACCCCCGCCCCTCCCGACGAACTCACCTGCTGCCCGGTATGGGAGGAGCTTTTCCGTGGAAGCAGAGGCCACAGGTAACGTGATACACAGTTGTTGTGTGTGTAACGTGCTAATACTTTTGACAGCAACCATCTGAAAGGGGTGTAGCAAGTCATTTATAATTTGTACACAGACGGCCTTATCCATTACACTCACCGGTATCATACCCATAATCTCCAAGGGCAGAGATGCGATTACAGTCGTCAGGCCAAGATCTTCTGCGCTTACACACACACAACTCCCCCTGACTGTGCCGGGGAGGCACATCAATGGAAGTTTTCAGCAGCATAAATTTCGTCCAGTTCAGTCGTGACCACAGCAGGGCCCAGCTAAACAGAGGGACCTGGCTGTGTGTTAGAAAGGCTGAAGAAGAACAAAAAGGCTGCCAGTTTTAGAAGAAATTTTATCCCCGCAGCATTAAGAACTGTAGTTGGAGACTCACCACCCTCTCTTCTTGTTCCACCACCTGTGGACCCCAGGCTGGGTCTGGAAGCAGCTGAAACTGAGTCACATTTTTAAAAAATGATGTGTTCTTGACTCTGAAAAAAGTACAATCAATGGGTTAATTTGAAAAAAAAATGAATAATTCAACATAGAATCATGGGCTTTTGCATACTTTCCTGTATGAAAGCATTGCTTTATTGTTGTTAAGAGAAACTGGTACATGTAATTCCCTGAGAGCTCTCTGCATAGATGCAGCCATGTGTTTCCTTCTTTTTTCCTTTTCTTTTCTTTTTGAGACAAGGTTTGTCTGTGTAGCTTTGGAGCCTATCCTGGATCTCGCTCTGTAGACCAGGTTGACCTCAAACTCACAGAGATCTGTCTGCCTCTGCCTCCCGAGTGCTGGGATTAAAGGCGTGCGCCACCGCCGCCGCCGCCGCCGCCACCACCACCACCACTGCCCGGCGCCATGTATTTCTTTTAAAGAAGAAAGCAACAGCTCAAATTAGCATGCTTGCAGAGGGCACTTTCAGTGTGTGTGTGTGTGTGTGTGTGTGTGTGTGTGTGTGTGTGTGTGTGTGTGTGAGAGAGAGAGAGAGAGAGAGAGAGAGAGAGAGAGAGAGAAAGAGAGAGAGAGAGAGAGATGCTTGTAATGTGGCAATTTCTATTTGTATAATAACATCAGCAGAAATAGAGCAACATGGACCAGCGTGATGGCTCAGCAAGTAAAGCCACCACACCTCATGACAGAGGTTCTGTCCCCAGGATCCACATGGTGGAAGGAGGGACTCCTGCCAGGAGACTCCTGCCAATTGTCCTCTGACCTTGCCCTGCATGTGTTTGGAAAGAGTGCTCCTCACATCCCACACTCACAAAATAAATAAATAAGATGTGCCTAATTTTTTTTTTTTTAAAGAAAAAGCAGGCTTACTATGACCATAAATTCAGGATATCAATCAATCTCTGAATGGGAGATAAAGTTGATGTCCATATATCCAAATCTAAGACTATCCATGTAATGCTAACAAATGCCAAGTTCACAGCCTACACACATGTGACACTAAGTGTGTTATTTATAGCTTATCAACCATGTAGAACAATATTAAGGCAGAAATCTGTGTTCTACCTCTCACCTCACATCTACCCATGTTTACATAGACTCTCAAGTTCTGCCTGATTTTTTGTACATCCAACCTAAGAGAAATCCTTGAGAAAAACAAGGTACCCCCCTCCCTTTTTTGTTCACGTTTTGCCCCCAGTTTTTGGTGTCCCTTCCTTCTCCCCTGCATATGATATCACAGGAGTGTATGAGCTGCATCAAATTGATTTAGGACACCAAGCATTTTCTTAAAAATTAAATTCTCCGTGAAAACATAACAGGGCCAGCAGCATCCAAAAAGCATTATGGGAAAAATGCCAAAGGTTGAGCTCAAATGAAGGCCAAAAGCTTTGTGTCAGGGAGGAGGGGAAAAGGATCAGACAAGAGAAACGAAAGGAAAAGCAGGGCAGCAGGGGAGGCATGGTGGAGAGGAGGGACCAAAATTAGAACAAGAGGCGCTGTTTATTAATAACCTTACTGACCCACAGGCCCCTGACACAAAATACATTAAGGATTCTTGGGACACTCTGACCTGTCACTCACAGGACGAGCCAATGAGATGGTGCTGGAGACTGCAAACGTTCTGACAACAGATGAAGAAGGAAAAGATAAATCAGAATAAGGAGAGACATAGAGTCAGAGCACTACAAAAACCCTTGTGGTGGTCCATGGTCCCCTTTCATCCTTCCCAGCACCCACTCCAGGCTGCTACCTTCTGCTGATACTCCAGACAAGCCAGGAGGAGCAAGTGCTGTTCTCTGGGTAGTCAGAAGAATATGCGTCTAGGGGGAGAATATTTAGAAATGATAGAAAGCATGATGAAGCAACCCCAAGTCACCTCTGCTCCTGCCTCTGTGATGTAGTTATTGCTAACATGATGGTATATACATCCTGACCTTTTCCGTCTGATTTTTTTCTTTTTTCTTAAGACAAGATCTCATGTAAGCCAGGTTGGCCTTGAACTCACTCCATAACTGGGAGTGACCTTGAACTTCCTGATCCTCCTGCCTCCACTTCCCAAACACTAGGGTTACCGGTGTGTACCAACCACCTCTAGTTTCCTTTTTATAAAAGTAAATTTGCATGTTTTTAGAAATTGAGATTGAGGCTGTTCTATATAGTCCATTGATCTAAAAATGCTTTTCCTTTTTGTAAGCTGTAATGAATATTTGCACGTAGTGATAATACTATTTTAAGCATGTTTTATATCATCATTATATCTTTACATGTAGGTCCTGGAATTCTTTGGTCTGGGTAGTTATGCCATTTGATTGTGATGCTGGAACTGGATCCAGGGATTTATGGATGCTAGGAAAGCATCCTGTCACTGGGCTACATCACAGTCTTATCACGGCATTTGTAATTGCTGCTTTTGTAAAACCTTGTGTTTCTACTTTTCTGGATACATTGCTATAGGTGAGACTCTTGGGTGAAGCCTGCCTGCC
Source organism: Peromyscus leucopus (assembly GCF_004664715.2). Taxonomy (NCBI): domain Eukaryota; kingdom Metazoa; phylum Chordata; class Mammalia; order Rodentia; family Cricetidae; genus Peromyscus; species Peromyscus leucopus. Next base: position 142,767,448 of record NC_051063.1, on the reverse strand, counting down.
TGCCTTCCTTCCTTCCTGAATGTTTGCAGAGATGCCCTCAAAAGCTCATATGCCTTCTAATTGTTTCACACTTAATGGGATTGAAGATCGTTTTAAAGACAGTCTCAAAGTGTAGCCCAGGTTGGCTTGGAATCAGTAGATAGCCCAGGCTGGCCTTGAACTTTCAGCAACCCTCTTCCAACAGTCTCATGTTGCTGGAGTTACAGTCATGTACTGCCACACCCAGCTTTCTTTGCTTTCCTTGGTGGTCTGCCTTGTTTTTAATGCACATAGTGATTCCATGCTCTGAAGCTTTTACTTAACTTGTGTCTGCCAGTTCTAGGGAGTGATTTGTTGATTTTAAACTACACATTTTTAAAAATGCAATATTGGGTTATTATTAATATCTAACATTAATATGTAATCCCAGGGCTCAGGAGGCTGAGTTAGGAAGATTGCTCAAGACCAGCCTGGCAGACAGTCAGTTCCAGGTCTTAAAAAAATCAATCCATCAATCATTTCAATCACTGAATCTTAAATTTATTAACCCTGCCATAGAATATTATTTTATGATGTGTTACATTTGTTTATGCTGTGGAATACTTGATTCAATGATGCAAAGATGTGTTGCTGCATTAATGATTTGGAATCTAAGGTTTCTAATGAGTTGTCTCATGCATTCTCATTTATCTTTTTAATGTGTCCTTTACATTTGGAGTTTTTTCTTCTTCAATGTTCTCACATTCATTGCTTTTCTGCATGTAAAATTTCTATGATATTTTATTACTGTTTTCTGGGAAAAGTTATTTGTTTGTATGTTTTCTGTTGTGTTTGAAATTTGACCGGTTTCTTCTTCAACCAATGAGCTAATTTTGGTTCTTTTTGAGTTCTATAGACAGATAATATTATCGCCCATAGACAATGAGTTTTCCGTGTCACATACTCCCTAAAAAGCGAAATTTCTATATATATATTTTTTCTGTTTTACTTCAAGGCAAGAACCTCCATGTTATTTAAAGTAATCCTCATTGGTAGTGTCTCTAACATTTCGCTAGCAAGAGTGCAGACCCCAACACATTATGCTTCTGGTCAGCTCTTGTGTCTGGATCCCCCCCCCCCCTTTAACTTTAAATCTCCCTTCCTGAGCCTTCTGTCCGTTGGCTGTCACATTGGATGCCTCCCGGGCCATTTTTCCAAATATTGAATAAGTGTGACCCTTTTTATACCGGAGTGTTCTCTGTGTATGCAGACACCTCCTGCATATATCACTGATTCTTCTTTTCGTGCCTAAATACCCATTGTTCCCTGGCAGTAGAGCTCGCCTTTAATTCTCAGGCAGTGAAGATCTGAGCTGCCCTTGTTTTATTTCATGTGAAACCACCAGGCTATTTTCTGCCAACTGAAAAGTTAGTGTCTTGCATAAGATTTTATATTTTCACATTTAAAGGAAATGCTAAACTATTTTCTCACATGGAAATTATCATTTCATTTGAATTTGCTGACTTTTTGCCAGTGGGAAGTAAAAATAACCCAGAGTTCTGCATATGCCATGCAAAAAGAATTGGTTCCGTGGGTTTAGACCGGTTAAAACAATAAGTGAGAAGAGATGCAGGAGAAAAAGAAAAGACTCCTACACCAACAGTTGCTAATGAAGCGTGGGGTACCTGGGTTGAGGCAGGCTGGCAGACACCTCTGGAGCAGGCGGGGACTAATGATGGTGGGGCCTTGATCATGTCACCGTGTCACCCTCCGCCCGCATGTCTTCACCTACAAATTGTGAGATAATGCAAGAATTAGCGACAACTCCCATTAAGCATTTAGTGTGACACATGTCACCCAGCACGCACTCACTATGGTTACTATTAGGACTATTAGATTTGAAGTCAGGCCGGTACGTGGATGCTGTGTCAGAAAACGGAACATGAAGACCCTTCTCTTCCTAGAGCCGATCCCACTTACGCCGAAGAATTTTAGGATTTAGGCAACCCCAACGTAGTGGGGTTGGACTTAAACTTCCGCCCACCACAGGAGGAACTGTTAGTTTTGCTTCCCCTCTTCCGCCTGTCAGTTTTCCTTGAGCCTGACTTGCTGTCCCATGCTGCCGGGGCAAGCCTTTTGCACGTGGAGACCAAGTTTTTTTTCCCCTGATAAGTGGTATATTAAATCACTGTGCCCAGGTGCCCGTCCTTTAAGAAACTTGTCAGCACTTCTTAATTTCTCTAATTTGTTAGCCTTGGGAAGCATCCTTGTTAGTGTGAAACTTAAATATTAGGGAGGAAGGATATGAACAACTTTCTTCTATCTTTCCCCGGGTGTTGAAGTCTATTTTTTTTAATGTGGTGGGAGGTAACTGCATCATTATTGTTTAAAATCAATTATCCTTTACTCTACAGTTTACCTTGTTTATTTTATCTGTCCTCCTTTCCCAGAGGGGTAGACTCGAGGCCCCCATTTGGTTTTTATTAGTGTAATCAGTTAATAGCTGTTCTATAATGCTTTACTTATTGTGTTAATTTTCTGTAGTTATGTCCAGAGGCAGCTTCCTGGAAGACCACATTAAAGAAACAACAATAACAACAACCCCCTCCCCCAAAAAAACACCCCTAACTTCTTCTTTAATGGGTTTGGTTACCACTTATAGCTCCAGCTCAAGTTATTGAGCACCATTGGTCTACAAGGCTATTGAAAATACATATAGACTGTAGCTAGTATTTTCAATGTGTATCTGTGATCAACCTAAATGTTCTAGGAGCATGTCACAACTAATGTCCGCAGTGACATCAGTGCATCACATCAGCTCCTTGGACTCATTCAGTTATATGCATATGGGTCTTATTTCTGGGGCCCAGGACACCACTGTCCACTGGTGTTAGAAGTTTTCATGGGAATGGCCCCTGTGTGAGTGTTGATATTTACAGGACTAGTCCTCAAGTGTAAATGGAGCTTCAAAGCAGACCACAGTGACAAATGAACTCACCTGAAGCATAACTCAGGAAATATTTGTCCTGGATGCAATTGATCAGCACCCCCTTCCCTCATTACTTTCATCCTGAATTAGATAAAATCGTCTCTGAAGTTAACGTCACGGGTTCTAGGTCTACCTGAAGTGGAAACTAGCCAGACTGACTCTCTGGATGGCAAGAAGCTCAGATGAGCATATCTGCCATCTCTGGCTATGGTTGCTCTGTGTAGTGGTCCACGGGGAGGAACCCTTGGCAGGTGATGGGATCTATATCAGATGCTACTTGTTCACACTGTTCGGTCCCTGGAGATGGTTAGGGATTCACACGGAACAAGTCTTCATTAAGTCTTCAAAGTGGTTGGGCAGGCTTTGTGTGACATGCTGGGTACTAAAACTATTCCAGGCTTTTTTTTTTTTTTTTTTTTTTTATTTTGGAACATTTGTGGACACATAATGAGCTGTTTGGGGGATGGGACTCAAGTCTACAGGGAGCTTTGGTTTCTGTATACTTTGGACCAAATGTTTACTGCAGCTGCATTTTGTTTGTGACTCGTCACATGAAATTAAGTACAGGATTTTCCACCTGTGACCTCATGTCAGTGCTCAGAAAGTGTTGGGCTTTGGAGCAGTCCAGACTTTGAGTTACAGAGGTCTTTTCTGTTCAAGATAAAATTGAAGTAAAATTCTAGTTTAAAAATTGTACTGATTAGATATTTGTTAACCTGTCACAAGCTAGGGTCATCATGGAAGAAGGACCTTCATTTGGAAAAAAATTGCTTCCATCATATTGGCCTGTAGTCAAGTCTGCAGGGCATTTTCTTGATTAATGATTGATGTGGGAGGGCCTAGCTCACTGTGGGCAGGGCCACCTCTAGGCAAATGGTCCTGGGCTGTATAAAACTACAAGATGAAGGGCTGGAGAGGTGGCTCATCAGTTCAGTGAACTTGCTGCTCTTGCACAGAACCCAGGTTCAACTTCTATCACTCACATGGTGGCTCAGTCATTTGTAACTCTAGTTCCAGGGCATCCAGTGCCCTCTGCTAACCTCCATAGATACCATGGACGTACATGGTGTACATAAATACATGCAGGTAAAGCAGCAAGCCAGTAAGCAGCACTCCTCCATGGCCTTTGCTTCAGTTCCTGCCTCTGGGTTCCTGCACTGAGTTTCTCTCAGTGATGGGTTGTCACTGGGACATGTAACCAAATAAACCTTTTCCTCCCCGAGTTGCTTTTGGTCATGGTGTTTTATCACAGCAAGAGCAATCTAACCAAGATAAGACCTGTTGTAAGTAATGGCTGCAAGAGCAAAAGAGGGGAACGTGGGACCACAGATTCAGGGAAGAGCCATAGACCTGGGCAAGCTACTCCTCTCTCAATCTTTTTTCCTTCTATTTTTCACATGAAGGCTCTGGAGAAGATTTGCCAAAGAGACTTACTTCTAAGGAAGCCAGCGATCTCATAAGAATGATCAGCAGGGTAAATCAAGTCAAAAGATGTAGATGCTCCACACTCTCCAGCACCAGGTATAGTACGTAACTGATGCCTGAATGAATTTCTCTGGGGAGAAGTTCTCAAGGTTGCCATGGGGATGGGTAGCAGGAAGAGTAAGGATAGGGAGATACATGCCAAGGTGTGGTTGGCAATGTTATGTGAAGAGGGAAATAAGATCGATCTCTTGCTCTTGACTGTTATCAAGGTAGAAGGTGAATGAAATTTTGTGTTCTAATCTACCCAGCATAGCATACCACCTGCAATGGCTCTTTCTGAGTTCTACACACGGTGCTGATGTTTGAGAGCTTTGCCTTTAGGTAATGCCCTCAGAGGAAGTAAAGAATAGTTTTATAAGGGAGAAAAGGGAGCCCATATGAAATTCAGGGGAAGTATTTTGAGGTATTTCAAGGAAGAGTCTGAGAAACAATCATAAAGTTTAATGAGAAGGAATCTTAACTGTGATACGATTTTCTTCCAAGAAGCAATTTTGGGCATAATATTTCAAGCGCTAAGCTACAAATTCAGTGACTAGACCTTGAATGCTTTTATTTGTGTCTTGGGGCTTCTCTTCCTTCAATTGAAAAAAATTATTAAGATGATTCTCCAGAAAGATGAATGGGTGCAGCATTGGCTGGCCAACTCTCATAAAAACTATAGCAGCATAGAATCACTGAGATTAAGAACTATGTTGAAAACATGGGAAAGTCTAGTAATATCAGTGTCTAATTAAGAAATTTGTAGCATTGATTTGATGAAGAAAAACTTTATCATGGTGTGACTGGAATTTCACCTCCCAGTTGGTGTTGGAGACATTCATGGAAGTGTGTCCTACACAGATGTTGGTAGTCACAGGACTAGTTCTCAAATTAAAATGGAGTTTCAAATCAGAGCATAGGAACAAACTAATTTACTTGAAGGGTAACAAAGGAGGTTCTTACCTAAAAATAAATATGATAGATTGGGCTTCGATGTTAGGTGGCATTTTCTTTTAATGTTTTTAAACCTGAAATCCTTCATAATTCTTGTAGATATGAATGCCAGCCTCTTGATGGTAAAAAATGGGTTTTGTATTTTATTTTACATCTTTAATGTCTAACACCTGTTTCTTGGTATGTAGCAGACTAAGACTACTTTGTTAATGTGTATGCATGCGTGCATGCGTGCATGCGTGCATGTGTGTGTGTGTGTGTGTGTGTGTGTGTGTGTGTGTGTGTGGCTTGTATGTGTGGTGTATTGCACACGAGTGTGCAGGTGTAGAAGTCTAAGGAGGATACTGGGTCCATGTTCTATCCCTTGCGACAGGGTCTCTCACTGAATGTGGGGCTAGGCTGACGGTCATCAAGCCCCATCCATTCTCTCTCTGTCCCCCACAACCCTGGGCTATAGGTCTTCATGCTTGTGAAGCATGTACTCATACTCACTGAGCTCTAGCTCCAGCTTCAAAGTTGTCAATTTTTGTTAGAGTTATAACAGAGCATGATGTCTTGCTATGTACACCCTTCCAATAACTGCATGGAATGGCCATTTATGCATCAATAAGGAAGCACTCCAGAGGCAGGCTGCATTTGGCCAGTGTGAGGCTAATGCTGAAAAATGGAGAACCTTCAACTTGACATAACACTATGAATTTCTTGTTCTCTTTGAACTGTCTGAAGGTGTGGCCCTGTGGGTCACAGACACCTGTGACAACAATTCCCTGGGGCACAGGAATAGCAGCTCTTATCAGATAGCACATCTTCACTGGAGGACACCTTTAATAAGTATCAATGGTGGGCCAGAAATACTGGTGCATGCCTATAATCTAAGCACTAGGAAGGCTGAGGCAAGAGGATCGGGAGATTGAAGCCAGCCTAGGTTACATAGTTTGAGGCTAGTCTGGGCTATACAGTGAGTCTCTGTCTTAAAAAATGTGACTGCCTTTATTCTTGGAGTCAGGGTTGGATCCCAGGTCCTAGAAGCTCTAAGAAACCAAGTCTAACTACTCATCCTCAATAGGCCAGTTGAAGGGACAATTTAATAGTGAAATGCACTAAAAGGAGATTTGTTCAATGTCACACCCTGAACAGATGTGTGGAGAAGAACAAAGCGGCAATATCCCCAACTCCATCTTTGAGGTCCTGCCATGACATTTCGGCTTAAATAGAAGGCAGGAATTGTGCACGACTGGTCCTGGTCAAGACGTGGTCCTGCCTGTGGTCATTATTTTGGCTCCAGTTTCTCCTATAAGGTGGTCTGCAAAGTAGTTTGAACTATGTGAAGTCTCTTCAGGGAAGACATGCTCCTTGTCTGGTTGATACCGGGCTATTAGCCTTTTTCTTCTCCCAGCATAAGATTCCTGGAGAATTTTCAGTTACTTGGGATGCGCTGTCTCAAGAGTTTGACAGCCAAAGAAGTGGCAAGGGTGGGCTTAGAATGTCTTCATTGTACCCCCACCACTAGGTCACACGCTGCACTGATGCACGGGGGCATTTCCTCGTTTGTGGCTCTGGCCTGGCATCAGTGTCCTACTTACCCGCCTTGTCTATGGGACAATGCTGTGTTATTGTTTGAATCTGGAGTGTCCTCCAAAGGCCCATGTTGGAGATGGCTTGTCCTTCAGCTAATGCGGTTATTGTGAAGTTGTGGGGCACTTAAGAGGTGGGGTCTACTGTCAGGAAGCTAGGTCATTTGGAGTCTTGCCTTGGAAGGGGATACTCAGACCCCGCATCTCTCTTTGTTTTTAGATGCTGTATGTGTTTTTCCTCTGTCTCATCTTCCTGCCAGGATGTTCTCTGTTGTAGAAAGCCCAAAGCAACAAGATCACATCATGATGGACAGATGCCACTTTCACTGTAAGCCAGGATAAACATTCTTTCTTCAAAGTTAATTTTCTCAATATCTAAAAAATGCATTCATTTAATTAATTTTTTAGAGTAGTTAAATGCTGAGTAACGGGGGCCCTTGCTATCAGAAGACAGTGCTAAGTGTGTCCCATTGATTTCAACAAGCTAAAAATCCACACACGAGCTTAATCATTTCTTCCAGCCCAGCATAAAGAGAAAGCATGACCCTAGACGTGGAGTGAATGGAGTGTGCACATTCCTACGAGTTCACTGTGGCCCCGGTGGGGATTGAGCAGGCTCCAAGCACTAAATAACCCTAATGATATCAGGTAGGGGCTCACCGGGGAGCTGTTGGAGAGTTTGTCAGAGCATATTAAAATACAATACATCCCCATAATCCAAAATGGAACATCAGTCCATCTGTCCATACATTCTTTTCTGATATTAAATTAGTCCAGGGGCTTTTCGAAATTACATCATCTACTCAGGCCCCCTTCTTTAGTGAATCAAAATGTGGTGAGAATGGAGGGAAAATCAGAATAATGCACACTGGTGGAAGTTCCATAATTGAAATCATTATTGCTTCAGACACCATTGCTTTAATCAGCGGAATCATAAATCAATGCTTCTCACATGTGAAGGTTGAAAAATAAAGTGATGTTAAACAAATTGGTCCTCTTAAGAGGCATGATGCAATTGGAAACCACTGGAAATGGATAAAAAAGTGCTTTCTGAAGGGATACATCGCTCTAGCATTTTATCTTCCACTTAATTAAAAAAAATATATTACCTGGTCCTTTCTTAGAAATTACATATTGGAGGTCTATAATGGCTGAGCCTTTAACCCATTAAAAAAATTTACTCCCAGGAACAGTTAATATTTGACGTTTAATTGCTTTTACTTATTGGAGAAGAAAATATGTATCTTTCCTTCCTCTCTTGATTGACTTTTTCAAAAATCACCTTGTGAGCTACGAAGATGGAAAGGAGAAATTGATCTTAAGAAATACTCAGTACAGACACATGTAAATGCATACCCATATAGATAGATACAGCTTCTCCTGGGAGAGGAGCTTGTATTTCTCTCCACACAACTGTGTTAGGTAGGTGTTACTATCTCTAGTTAACAGATCTGGTGCAGAGGTCTAGAGAGTCTGTGTACTTGCACAGGGTTACTCAGGTAGTAAATCATGGGAGTCCTTATTTCTTCCACCATGACCAAGTTGCATGCTTCTACACATACTTTTTGAAAGGTGTAGAGAGATCAGTGGAACCACGACAGAATGCCATGCTGGAGCAGCTAGTTCTCACAAGCTATAATCAGCACCTGATTCTGGGACTTTCACCACCTTAGGTAGAAACCTAATGAGGACTTGGGCCATTTCTGCAAGTCCTTCATGGTGATGAACCTAAAAGAGCCACCCAAGAACTGTGTCACCCATATTAACTTGGAAGAGCTTCCAATCAGAATTTTGGTGTCGATGAACAGGAAGGCTGGGCTTCTTCTAGAACGGTGCCTGTGTAGGGCTCATGTTAGCAGGACAATGGTGTACAAAGGAGGAAAGAAGCCGTTTTCTTGATTTCCACAAGTCAGAAGTTTTCCATTTCTGCATGGTCTAGCTTTCCTCCCTTTCCAGACAATAAATCCGGCACTGAAGACCAAAGTGCCTTTGCTTTCTCCTCTCTCTCCATCATCTTCCCACAAAGCCAGGTATTAGTGAAGGCTCTGGAAATGCTGCACAAAGCAACTGCTTCTCCAGATCATCCCTTCGGAGCTCAGGTGAGAGGCCTCATCGGGTTACACCCTCTGCGGCCTGTGGTCATGTAAGTGCCATGCCTCTTCCACCTCACAGGGAAGTATTTGATTGTGGGTCTCGCCAGGTTCCATTTCTCCTAGGACTGGGCCTGCTTGCTCGACCTTCTCGCTGTTGACTAACAGTGGACTCAACTGACTTCCGTGGGAATGATTGCACAGGAGGCCGGGAGGCTTTTCCCTTCTCTGACTTCATTCTGTTCATTCTGCCAGAATTGATAAAGTTAGCAACTGTAGGACCAGGGTGGGGGGATGGAGAGAGGGGGAAGGAGGGAGAGAGAGAGAGAGAGCAAGGGAGAGGGAAAGAAACAGATGGGGAGAGGGAGGGGAAGGGGGTGGGAGGGAAGGAGAGGGAGAGGGAGAGAAAGGGGAGTACCCTTCAGCCAGAGGCCAGAGAAAGTGGTTGTCAAGTTTCTTCTTCTACACTCTCCATCTAAAGCTGCTGTGATCTTCCTGACCCTCCCACTCCCAGTCCTGAGCTAGGAGTCCAGGCTGGAAAGGCCACACCTGGGGTTTTACATGTGGACCTGGGATCTGAACTGAAGTCCTCATGCTTGCTCAGCCAGCATTCTTATCCACTGAGCCACCTCCCCACCCCTGAGCTGTTTCTGAGAGGGGTAGTGCCATGTTGAGAGAAAGCTCCAGGGGGGACCCTGGCTTAGGGCCTGAGAACAGGACTCTGTATGATTTACATGCTCATCCCCATGGACAGGAAACACACAAAAGCCAACACGCACTTTAGAAAAAAGTAGATTTTTTTCCCCTTTCTTCTTCCTTTTTTTTTTCCTTTGTCATTTTCTATTTTCTCCCCACTCCCCACTTATTAATACTAACTCTCACTGCTAAATGGAGAGTAGTGACATGGATGTGCCCATATTGCTGTTGTAGGGACCGTTGGCAAGACCCAAGAACTGTGCTAACGAACAAATAGACCCCCTTCCTCCTCTCTCTCTCTCTCTCTCTCTCTCTCTCTCTCTCTCTCTCTCTCTCTCTCTGTCTTTGTCTCTCTCTTTCTCTTCCCAGGGTTTCTTTGGTCTTAGGCTGGCCTCAAACTGTATGTTGCCAAGGATTATCCTAAACTTTGGATTCTCATGCCTCCACCACTGAGTGCTAGGATTGCGCGAGTGTACTGCCCTGCCCCGTTTGTGCGAGGATGGGGAATGAACCCAAGAGTTTCCTGCGTGCTACACAAGCAGTTTGCAAACTTGAGCTACACCCCGAGCCCTTAAATCTTTAAAAAATGGTTTTGAGGCTACCTCTAATCTTATGATAATAAGATTATAGACTAATCACGTGAAAAAGCACACAGGAAAGCTTCTGCCCAGGGAAAACAGGCAAACTTGTAAGGGCTTATCTGTAACTAATTAACAAAATGTCCAGTAGCTATGAGCAGCAAGGCTTCAGCATTTAAAGCCTTTCCTTTGGGTGAGATGTAGGCGCTATGTGAATGATCTTCAGTTAAGAGAATCTAACTGATAATCTGCCACTTAAAGGGAGGCCCAAGAAACAACTCTTAGATTGCAGGCCAAAGGTCTCCGCCAAGAGAGCATCAAGACCCATTGGAGACTTTGCTTTTGGACTGGGGCCTAGCACAGCGGTTTTTAAAACTTACTTTGTGTGAGAACATATCTGAAAATATTAATGGAATTTGTGGCCCTTTCCCCCAGAGAGACACATACATCACCAACCTCTTTGGTGAATGTATTTGCTTTAAGATTCATTGATGGTTGGGGGGTTTTCAGTTAAAATTCCCTTTCGATGTTGCCAGCAGCAAGTTTTTTTTTTTTTTTTTTTTTGTGTGTGTGTGTGTGTGTGTGTGTGTGTGTGTGTGTGTGAGAGAGAGAGAGAGAGAGAGAGAGAGAGAGAGAGAGAGAGAGAGAGAGAGAGAGAGGTGGGAGAGAGTGAGTTTAGTGGGGCCTTTTTCCTAATGCCTCAACCATAGACAGTTTCTTCAGAAAGCATTTGACTCTTTCATGGCTGAAGGTTGTAAAATAACGATACTAAATGATGCAGTTTCAGTATTTTTAAATATAGCATGCTTTTTAATTTTAATCCCCATTCTTTTATTTATGTGTCACACACACACACACACACACACACACACACAAATGTATGTGCCACCGTGTCCATGTGGTAGTCCGAGGACAACTTTCAGGAGTCAGTTCTCTCCTGCGGGTTCAAGGCGACAAACTCAGATTTTCAGGCTTTGTGGCAAGTGCCTGCCCCTGATGGAAGATCTCTCTGGCCTGTCGGCATTTTGTTGAATACGATACTGTGTTTATATGGACACTCAGATTTTGATGCATAGTTCAAACCCGCCATCAGGTTTTCAGTAGGAGAGTGACAGAACACCCAGCACACCGTACCGACGGTCAGAGGCTGTGCCTGGCAGCAGGACAGACTGACTGACAGACAAACGCTTATCAGGGTGAGTGGACAGTATTAAGACTTGCTTTTCTCGGCACACCTACCGAAAGGCGGCTTTGTTCCATGCCTGTGCCATAAGCGCCCTTACATATGTGTAAGGCATAATTAATAGTTTTAGATGATATGAAAAGGGGGCAGATGCCCATCCGTGAGGCTCCATGAGGAAGGTTCTGAGGCACAGGGCTTTGGAAGCCTGCTGCCGGCCTCTTGGCTCTTCTTCTCTGGGCCTTTAATGAGATTATGGCCACCCCATGACTCCATCTCATGAAATAGTTTCATCATCTTGAAGACAGAAATTATTTTTACTATTCTCAGTTTCTGAAATTGAAAAAAAAAAAATCTCAGGTGCAAATCCCTCGAGGCTCTGAGTGCTCTTTCTGTGTCACGTGTAGGGTCACTGGGCTGTTGTCGCCTGCCCCAGAACCTTCACCCCACCCCCAGCAGGGCTCTTTGCCTATATTATAAAAGACGGCAAAAATATGAGCATTCATGCATCTGGTCAATTACACAATGCTCCCCCAACAGGGGAAATTCCTTCCCCACTTCAGCTGGTGCACAGTTATGCCCCGGAGCCCAGGACGGACATGCCTTGTAACTTTTTAACCTAGTTAGTGTAACTGCCAATATTATTCCCGTTCATATAAATGTCTAATCCTTTCTTGAATCTTGCTAGACTATTTCCCTCAATAATATCCTGCAGCGGTGAATTCCGAAGGTGCATTATACGCTGCTTTAAAAATATTTCCTTTATTCGTTTTAAATTTGTTGCCTTTTAGCAGCCCTACATGGCCGGAGCTCTTGCCTTAAGTGGCACAGGATAAAGACAAAGCTTTCCTTCTCCCCGCACCTTCTCAACTGTTATGAAAACCCTGACTTTTCTCACCATTTTCTGTTTTGTCATTTATAATAGTAAGTGAGGTGATTTGACTAAGTGGTTTCATGCTACTCAGGACACATAGCAGGCATTGGCCCAAAAGCTTTCCTTGATACTCAGTGTGATTTATTAGATAAATATTTACCCAGTACCTATTTGTGTAGGAGCTGTTTCAGTTTTGGAGACATGGCTTTGAATAAGACTAGGCCATTGTTCAGAGGGACCTGATTTTTCTCAAAAGGGAGCGGACAGTAAACTGGTAAGTTTATAAGATGTGGTTTTAGGGTAAATGAACTATCCACCCTCCACATCCCTTCAACCAGATCCAAATTCTTTCAGTATTTTTCTCTAAAATCTGTAGCACTATAATTATTTACATAGCATTTGCATTGTATTAAGTATTACAAGCGATCTACAAATGATTAATGTGCACGCAAGCATATGCATACATTATATCAAGTTCCATACCATGTAGGAGAAGGGACTTGAACATTATGAGATTTCATGGTACTTGGGGGAGGGAATGTTTTTCTGAAAAAGGGGGTAGTTGGGCGCAGCCACCTATGAGTCATTTGTGTGGCATTGCATGAACATGAGTTAGTGCCCAGAGGTAGCTGTGGCTCTGCCTTTATTATTTGTTAGGTATGTGAATGAATCAAGGTTAAGAAAGGTCATCTTAGTTACAAAGATCACCTAGTGAGTGACTCATTAGACCTGGGAAGAACAATCCTTCAAGTCAAGTGTTGGAATAGATTTGCCCAGTGAGAGTCCAGTTGCAAGACCTGACTCTGCTCTGTCTAGGCAGCTGGATGACCTTGGGCAGGTCACCTGATTGCTCCCACCCAAAGCATCTTCATCAAAATAGGAAGCAAGTTTTCCTCTTTCTTAGGAATTTGAGTATTGAGGTACTGTTATCTGGAAGTTCTTTATATACTGCCAAATGGTGCAAATATTTTAGAACTTTGGTTTTCACTTTATTTTAAATTTCATTTCTTGATACAGTCTTGTGTGGTCCATGCTGGCCTAAATTCACTAAACAGCAGGGGATGGCCTTGAACTTCTGGTCCCCATGAATCTGCCTCTCAAGTGCTGGAATTATAGGTGTGTGCCACCAGGTTCATGTATGCAGTGCTGGGGCTTGAACCCAGGATTTGGCGCATTCTGGGCACATACTTTTCCAACTTTTCCCAACTAAGCTATATCCTGCAACTCTGAGATCTGGTTATTGTGGCAACTGGTGTTCTTACACAGGATTTACCTCAGGCATGTGCCATAAGCCACATCCACAGCTGCAGCAACTATGTGGTCTTTCATCCTCCCTTTTCTCTCTTCCTAGTCTTCTTAGTTCCCTATCTTATTCCTGCCTCTACTGAAAGCCCAGCATCCTGACAGTGCCCTCTCTCAGAGCCAGCTTCGGTCAAGGTAGACTCACCGTCCTGAGGTCCTTGTCAACTTCTTAGGAGTTTCTCACTTGTTGATACAGTGGACTGGAGGTAGATTTCAAATAGTGATTGTTTGATACCAAATCTTCTGGGGTCAGGTTATCCAAACTTCTACATATAAAGGCAGAATCCTTGCCTAAATTTCTGAGTGAACACTTCCCTGGAAACCAGACTTTGACCTGATTACCTGTCTTTAGCTTCCCCTCCACTGCATTCCAGTACAGTGGCGCATACCATTTCCTTGTGTAGCCGCTTGGATTATTTTTAATTGATCCTTAATATATATGTTTCCCCCTCCCCCCACTACTGAGGCAATTTGAAGTAGAGCCATGCTCAGCCTGGCATAATCATGTATTTAAAAGGCATCTCAGTAAATTATTAGGATTGTTTACATGCATGGTTTGAATTTACTGGCAAATTGCTTGGGCCTTGGTTTTAGGATGTAGCTGCCGGCCAGGCTCCTTCTGGGTGAAAATCTGAAATAGGAGAAGTTGCCCTTTGCTGGCCCTCGCTGGCACTTCCTCTGCCTGGTTCCTGGCCTTTCAACACTTCCCTCCTTTCCCTGCCCTGAATAACTCTGAGGGGCTGTCAAGCCCTTTGCACCTTCATGTGAAGACGTTTCATGGGTCCCTTCCCAGATCTGCCCCCAACCAAGGTGAGGTGTGCAAAGAAATAAATCTTCAATGGTATAATTTTAGATGCTCTGGCAGCCAGAGAGGGCAGCTATTTTGGGTTGTAGGGCTTTCTCCTTGACCTGAGGTGACACAGTTTTGCCTGTTGCTAGAGTAGCCAGCCAACCCTGCATAGTGTCCCTTTTAGCAGCGTGTCTGTAGTTCCTAGGGTGGCTTCTTCATTCCTCTGCTGAGGTCTGTGTTCATCCGGAATCTTGTATTCTTATACAGGGGCGCGACTCCATTGACAGGGGCCACGTAGGCTTGTGGAAGCATAACGCTCCAGCACACCCTTTGGAGACGGTGCCGAAGGAACAGACTCCCCTCCACGAAGAAGATGGAGGAAAACTGGTGGTCCGGTTTCTGTGTGTCCTTCAGTCTCCATTCTTTATCAGCTGCTTGGCCGCCATTCTGTGAGTCACTCCCACTTGGAGCCAGGCAGGTCTCCAGACCACAGGGTCTGTGCCTCGCCACCTACACTGCCTGGCTGGAAGCTGTGTTTTCATGATGGCTCTTCTGACCACCCTGCTTGCTGTCTTCCCCAGGCTCCTGATGCAGCTGCTATCTGCAGACCTCCTGGACAGCCCAAGGAAGGGAGTGGGAGCTCCTGCTGCAGATGGGTGGAACAGCGACCAGAAGGATTGAAGGTGGCCAAAAATAACAGTGCCTTCCAGATGAGGAGACCTCAGAGCCAAGAGCATCATGGGGTAGAGTATCTTGTTCCTAGTTTTATGACCTAAAAAGTACACAGAAGATCCAAAGATACTACAGAAAGAAGGAATAAAGTCTGCAGAGAATAAGGAAATGTGATTAGTTACCATTTTTTAAAAATTGAGTTTCTTTGCGCATACACATATGCAAGAAAACATAGACCTTTTATACATGTGTGAAGACAGACCCAGATAGATAGACAAATAGAATAAAATACAATAGAAGTCCAAAAAGGAGGAAAAGATACAGATAACACTGCCTTCCTTTGTTTGCCATTGAAATAAATTTAATAAATCTTCATTGAGAACCAAATATGTCTGGTCCCATTACCTTTCTGCACGTCACGTCACCCCAAAACTTACTAATATAAAAACACGGCCATCACTGTATCATGAGCAGTCACAGTTCCGAGTGTCGACTGGGATGAGCTGGGTATTCCCAGAGGCTTTCAGGAGATTGTGGCTGGCAGGTGGCTGAGACTGGCTCTCATAAGGCTCACTGCCGCGCTTCTGGGGCCTGATGCTGGGCAGCCATTGCTGCACCCCCAGATGGGGCTGTCTGGTGGGATGCCTGAGCAGGAGCATCCTCTGCAGCCTGAGCCTCATTGCCATCTCATTGTCATGCTTCTTACAGCTGCTCAGTGCTCCAAACGTGAATGTCACAAGACAAGGTAGAAACTTAATCATGCCTTTGGTGTAGCTGAGTCACATGTTCTGTTGGTTCGCCAGTCACAAGGTCAGCTCAGGGTCAAGAGGCGGACACAGAGATGTTTCTCTGAAGTTTCAAAGTGTTATGGCACTTGTAAACATCTCAATACCTTTAATATATCTAACCATGATGCCAAATGCTTCCAACTCTAGACCTCTAAGAGTACGTATCTAGTTGGAGCTATAAAAGTCCAGTAAAGGACTGGAAACGTAGCTCAATAGTACAACACTTGCTTAACACACAGGAGGCCCAAGTACTGCAAAGAAAAAAAAAGTAATCAAGTGTGTGTTCAGTGGAAAGGAATAAAATTTCCCCTGGCCAGGGCTGTGAGGCTACAGATGAGTGAATACAAGGTACAAGATGATTCCTGGAAGGGCTGTGTGTTGTGGTGCACTCCTACAATCCCAGCATGGTGTGTGTGTGTGTGTGTGTGTGTGTGTGTGTGTGTGTGTGTGTGTGGCAGTTGAATCTTTGAGTCTGAGGCCAGCCTGGGCCATTTACAGGAAGACTCTAACTCAAAATATAAAAGCAACAAACGACCCTATGAACTTTGCATCCTTGGAGATCACAGGCTGAGATCCAAAATGGAAGCCTGTGGCGGCCACTTTACTACCATTGGAGAGACTTGAAGGCCAGTCGAAGGACACAGGGACAGAGTGGCTAGTGTCTTTAAGGTCTAGAGTGCTGTTCTTGCTCAGGCCTGCTGCTTGCTTGCAGTAACATTCCCCATTCTTACTGGTCTTCTCCTGCCTGCCTCACCTGGGTCCCATCAGCTGTTCTTGGTTTTAACTACATTATTGTGCTCTGGCTATAAAACTCTTCCCCATCCCTGAGTGTCCTGAAGCGGAGACTCTGTCCCTTATGTGTATGAAGGACTAACCTTCTGTCACTCTCCATACTTCCTGAAGACCAGTAAGCATCCCCCTGCCCCTTCGAGTCTCATTCCTCAAGCTCATTGCTTGCAGTACCTATTTTTATTTTGCTTCCCCCCCACACCTTAATGGCCCCTGTCTCTTGTCCTCTAGCATCCTGTCTTGTTTTCCACATGTCTCATGCTTTTCCTCTCTGCTCTGGTCTGTCTTAACCTAGCAGCTAGTGGTCTGCCAATCACAAGACATCAATCCCCGGCATGCACAGTGCCCAGCATCTCCTCCAGGTTCAGCTTTGACATCTTCCTGCAGAGGGCTTACTCCAATCTCTGGACTTTCAGGTGAGGTTCACTGTTCTATCTTTGGTAAGCATATCCTCCATTCCGTCATCACTAAAAGCACTTTTTATCTGGACCTTTAGTCTCTAAATACCAACCAGGGTGGAATTCACCTTTTATCCTCATGGAGGCTGCTTTTCTTTTCTCTTAGTACAAAGCCACATATATCTACTGTGGAAAATTTAGGACACACAGAAAAGCAAATATTATATTTATATTCACTGTTACTACCCTTTGATGTGGGGCCCTTTCAACATTCCCCTCTCCATATGATGATGATTTTTTTTTTATAGACAAAACGCGGCACCACTTCGAGGGGAAATACTTTCTTCTCTGCCACTTGCTGGCTTGTAGAACCAGTTCTATGGAACGTCAGTGCCAGGCCCCAGCTGACTGGAATAGGGCTAGCTATCTGGGCCTGGCTGGGTGTGTGTCTGTTCTTTCCTTGAGATTAAATCAGCTAGTATCGGAGACTGGACCTGTAATATCTCACAGAGGTAGGATTAGTCACTGTACCTGGAAATTCAAAGCTTTGCTGGAGAAGGTGGTTTGCAGGAGAGAATGGAGGAGACAGTGAGACTCCAAGGGAAAGTTAAAAGAGCAAGGTCTCTTTACACCTGGCACCAGTGTTTGCAATGCATTTTCTCAAGTGGCCTTGCCTCTGCCCTTGAGCAGTGTCTATGGGATTCAGATATTTCCATCTAACAGTACCTCCCCAAGATGGTTGCTTTTTGTAAACTGCCTTTGTAATGAATAAGATACTACAATTTTTCTGTGTATCATTTATTCATCCAGATTATAATTTTGAGTGTGGTGGGACAGGTACTGTGAATTCATGATTTTTTTTTTTTTTTGCGGGGGTGGGAGGATGCACTTAATGTGAGCATCTTGATCTCTGGGGTAGAACAGTGTTGGGTTCACAAACCCTTCCTCGTCTCCTTTGCTGTGTGATTTGGATGTATTAAACGCTGTTTGTCTCAGTAGTTTCATCTGTACAATGGCAAATCACAAGGCTAAATTATACAGGGAGTCTTAAAGTTCCTAGACTTAAACTTGAAATATAGCAGAGGATGACTGCAAATTCCTGATTCTCCTGCTTCCATTGCCCACGTGCTGGGTGATCTGGTTCCTGGCCCATTATTACTAACCATGAACCAGGTCTCTAGCAACAGTCCTCCTATTTCCAACATGATAAACACAACTGTAAGAATGCCTTCAGAGCTGAAGCTGTATGCGTTATTGCTCCTTGGACTAAGTGTCCCCACGTTGAAATACTGGACCAGAGATCATGAGCATGAAAAGTGCATAACCATGGGCCCCTGTGGTGGTTTGAATAGGAATGGCCCCCATTGACTCATGAATTTGAATGCTTGGCCCATAAGGAGTGTCACTATTAGGAAGTGTGGCCTTGTTGGAGTAAGTGTGGCTTTGTTGGAGGAAGTGTGTCATAAGGAGGCAGGCTTTGAGGTCTTAAATGCTCAAACCAGGTCTAGTATGACATTTACTTCCTGTCAATCTGGATGTCTAACACTCAGCTCCTCCTCCATGCTTCCTGCCATGATAATAATGGACTAAACCTCTACAGCTCTAAGCCAGCCCCAATTAAATGTTTTCCTTTATGAGTTGCCACAGTCGTGGTGTCTCTTTATAATAATGAAACCCTAGCTAAGACAGCCACCGTCACGCTGCTGCCTGTGACCTCCTTGAAATGCCTGCTGCCCTAGTCTTTGCCATCCTTATATTTACCTTTCTTGTGGCTTTAGAGACAGTGCATTTCCTTCCGTGTCTGTGGTGTGATCTATACTCAACTTCCAACAAAATGAAAATACTGTCACATCTGACCCTTGGGGCTCTTCCAGGTGAAATGTAAAACTATTCAGCCATTTGCTTCTATGTCAGGTATAGATTAGATTTAGAGATAAACAGGGCCTATGGATTAGATTTCCATCTGGAGGTGACTCCCAGGTGGCTAACCACAGAGGGGGCTTTGCAGCCGTTGTGCGAAAAATTCCAGATGGTTCTAAGGAAGTCAGATATTGACTGGGTTTTGATGATATCTATAAACTTCTTAGATTTTATAAAACGTTCTGAGACATAGGACCAGTTGGAACACAAGACATTATTGTTCTTTGTTGTGTCTGGAGTCACGTGCAGACCTTGGGAGAACATGGATATGGGACTGAGTGAGCTGCTTTTATTTGCTTATGCTTGCTTTTAAAAGACAGCATCTCATTATGTGGCCTGGAACTTGCTGTACACTCCAGGCTGGCTTCAAACTCTCAAAAGATCTGCCTGCCTCTGCCTATCAGTGTGCACCACCATTCCTGATTTATGGGCTGATTCTCGAGACCCACACTGCATTGGGCACTCAGGGGAAGGAAAAGGCTCTCTGCGTGCCCCTGGTCCTCAAGGAGCAGAGTGTATTGGGGAAATAGAGGTACAAAGAACTGTAGGGAACAGGAATCACACCAGGATGGGGCCATGCATCTTTAAGGAAGCCTCACATTAAGTATTTCAAGAACCAAGGTCTACACACTTAGTCATTCAGTCCCTGAGTGTTGTATTTGTTTCAATACAGGAGGGTGATCAGGAATTTGATAAGTATGGGGTTAAACACAGAAGATAGAGCTCAGGTTTTTCTGTTTGTTTAATGTGCTTTCCAACAATGGCCAACAGGGAATTTTTAGGTGAAACATGGAAGAATTGGCAATATTGAGAACCGGGTAGCCGTCAGAGGTAGCATCAGTAGTGAAGAGGGGTTGACTTTTTAGTCAACAGAGGAGTTTTTCTTTATTATTTTAAACCATTGCCCCTACTAACCTCTGTTGTCTTACCCTGTACTGCCTTACCCATTTCTGCCAGCTATATGTGAGCTGCAGCCAGAGCGTAGGAGAGGAGACCCTGTTCTTTGACAAGGTGTCGGGAAGGCTCAGTAGGTTTTGCCAGAGAGGAGGCATGGAGGGTGATCAGGAATTTGATAGGTATGGGGTTAAACACAGAAGGGCCCTTGACAGTGTGGGCGTTTACTGGATGACTGGTAGGGTAACAGCTACGAATCTTTCGCAAGACTCGGATTCTGCACCACATATGGATGTGTGCAGGACTTTGCTAAAGCCAGACACACAGCACAGGTGACATGGATGAGATGGTTCAGGTGGGAGAAATAGGTTCAGAGACTGCCCACAACCATCAAATGAGACAGCTGGAAGGGAACGCCAGGCTTTGCTAACTATAGAGTTCACAACCTCGCCATGAAGATCCTGTGCTTAAAGGGCGCGTTTGGAGCAACTGGGAGCCTCTGGAGGGACTATGGAAGAGCAGAGTGCGTAGGGGCAACCGTCATGGCCATGCAAGAGAGCAAGTGGTTCTCCCCCAAGGTAGCCTCAGCTCCTTTGGAGGAGGGTCTTAAAGTGGGAATCATAGCACCGTGGACCAGTGAGAGCCTTTCCATGGAGCTGTCTAGCCACATGGTTTTCACCTCCTTTCTTAAATTCCTGGATACTTTGTGCCTCTTTCCCAGGGCCTGATTGTGCTATGCTCTCTAAGAGCTGCATCCATGGTCTTGTACCTACTGTATTTTAAGTTCCTTAGGGCAAGAGGAATTATGCTTTATTTACCCGTGTGTATGTGTATATACATGTATGTGATATATATGTGTTTATATGTATATGTGTGTTTATATATGTGTATGTCTATATGTTATAAATAGCATTGTTGAATCAAGTGCTTTGGTAAGTGAATAAGTTTCAAAATTATTTTTTTCCTGCTCATTCCTCCTTATGCATGGAGTTTGGGAGTTAGTGGCCAGTTGGATACCTTTTCTTTCAAAATCTGAAAATAATTTCCTTAAACAATCTACTTGAAACTACTTTGAAATGTAAGAAAAAGGAAGACTGGGAAGTTGTTTCGAAACAGCAAAGCTTTTAAGAGTCAATGTCACATTTATTGCTATAAAATATTTTTCTCTCTCTGTTAGACATCTGGATCCCATTACGTACAGTATTGGGTACTTGAGTTCACCAGCCCTTTTGCATACTAAGCAGGGTGCACACAAAGTCCCCACAGACATCCACCAGTACACATTTGCACCGTGTAATTCTTACTTTACATTTACAGATGACTCTTCTATCACCGACTCGATGTTTCCTGTTACAGTTTTGAAGTTCTTTTTTTCCTCGCTTACCTTTAGGACCAAACTACGTACCTAGGAAGGATAAAGGGCCTCCAAAACTCAATGCCTTTTGCTTTCTGTCTCGTATGGTCCAGCTCTCTATAATCTAGTACTGAAGTCAAGGAAACAGCAAAGTCTTAAGTCTATATTTACTAGTAACATTGACCCAGAAATGAGAAACACAATATGGAATGTTTGCTAATGAGTCATGAATTTCCTTATAATTGCTTCCACATTCGGGATAGTTCCCTTAAACCGTGTAATCTGGACATATCCTGAAACAATCCCATGTGCTGTAAATGATTTTGTTTTATTTCTTGGGTTACTGTTAAGGGCTTATTTTCTGGTTCATTTCATTTTCTTAAAGAAAACCACACACTCATGTGCTTATGTACATACAACATACATGCCGCTGTGACTTTTTTTTTTTTTTTTGCTTCAGTCTCCATATTTTCAAACTACAATGATTATGAGACAAAGAGAAGAGCCTTCATCATTTGGTTTGGAAATCAAAATAATCACACCAGGGAGGACTATTTTAGGGTCTCAATTCATTCTATGAGAATTAAAGCCGGCACTGAGCAATGTATCAACCAGCAGCCGTCTGTCCCCTTGCTAGGCTTCAGAATCCGTAATGGGAGAGACAGATACAACCAGCATTCAGTACAGTAATAATGGAAAATTAAATACGACTTTTAAAAACTGCTCACATTATAAAGTGATCTATTAGCATTATGTGACTGGAGCACTTAACGTGACTGATTCTAATTGCAAGACTTGGCCCATAGCAAGCGTTAAAGAGCCGAGAGAGCGCGAAGGCATTTTATCTCTTTGGAGATGTTTTAAAGTGGGTTTCCTTTGGAACACGGCTTTATGCCTGCCGCACAAAAGGTTGTGTGGATGGAAGCTCTCCGTTCGGATAGAACCAGAGGTAATTATAGTTTCTCCTTTGATTCGGTCAATCAATAAGCCAAGTAGCAGAAGCGTCTTCGCATGCGCCCTCCCTTTCGTTTACAGCTCCTGGATGTTGTGCAGAGGATGCAAGGCCTGGTGCCTGCCCCTGATGTGCATTTCCAGGGAGCAGAGAGGTTCTGCTGTCACTCCGCATCCTTCAGAGTGTCTTTGAGCCACACTGGTGGGTCTGTAAGATGAAGCTACCCTAGCTCACCTTGAGCTGAGACTAATTTGCATAGGTTATCCCAACAGTGGGAATGATGAGCACACACACATACCATAGATGTACCTACTAAAGAGTTTACAGGGTTCAGAAAAGGTGCAGAAATGAAGGAATGCCATTCAGCTTCAAATGTGACTGTGTTTATGATGGCTAAGATATTTAATTAATTAATTGTCTATCTATCTATCTATCTATCTATTTATTTATTTATCTTTCCTAGTGTTAGCTTCTATCCTGCTGAAGACAGAAGGCTTATTAAGTGAGTGCCGTTGGAAACTGTAGACTTTATGTCTTTACACCAAGGGCATGCTTGTTGGATGTCCACGTTTAAGTAGGTTACGCTATGCTGAAATGCTTCCTCCATCTGCATGCATAGAGATTTCTGGTTGGTGGTTTTCAGATATTCCAGACAACAGAAATTTTTTTTTTGCCAAAATAGAGTTCTCAATTTTAAAGTGATGACCCACATAGCTATCCAAGTAGCCAACAGCAAGCTTTTGCATAATTGATTAAAAACCCGAGTGAAACTGTTAGGCTATGGACATCAACTTTATTTTAAATTTATTATTCTTACTGCTGTCCTGAGCTATAAACCGAGGCCTTAGACATCCTAGGCAGGTGCTCAACCGCTGAGCTACAGCCCCAACCATCAATTTTGTTTATTTAAAGGGTCTATTTTGAAAAGTTAACATCCATTTTGAAAGGACAACACTTGGTAGAAAGAAATTTAAAGGCAGTCTGACTTATTATAAAGTATTTTTTTTGTTGTCTTTTTTTTCTGTAAAGTTTCTGTTAACTGATCCCTATACCTTATAATTACTTCCTGTCTTTCAAAGTCCCAAATCTACAGAAGGGAGCAGACATACTTATTGTTGACCTGGATTAGGAGAGCAGGCAACAGGAAGCTTGTGACCATTGGCACTTTGTTAATAGAAGCACCATTTTAAGGATATACTTGAATCAGCATATCTTAAGTTCCAACTCGGCTGAACACAAAGAATGGTGGCCAGAATCTGGCCATTGCCTTTCTCACGTAGAAACTAGTACATGAATATGTACATCTAAATACTGCTTGCTTGAGGATGGCAAAATGGCCCATGGTACAGTTCTTGATGAAGAAATGTGAGGACTGAAGCATTTATCTAATTATTCTTTCCATAAAACGTAAGGAGTCAGACACTGGGCTAAAAACCTGATCAGAGATGTGGTGGTGTGAAGTGACCCAGTGACCTCTTCTCTCTCTCTCTCATTCCTTGATCCAAAAGGGCTCAGCCTCCTTCTAAGCCCCTCCCTACTACTTCCTGTATCTCTCTATATGTCCTGGGTCCTCCAAAACCTCTACGGCTAATTTTAGTCAGCTAATAGCTGGCTCTATCCTCTGGTTAAAGGTAAACGTTAATGACAGTCTCAGGAGTGTCAGAGTGGCGATCAAAATATCCCACAATAGAGGGTTCCAGTTTGGATCTCTGGAACCAGATAAATCTGGTCATAGTATCTCATCTGTAATCCTAGTGCTCTGATGATGAGATGGGTGTGTGGAGAATTCTTGGAAGCCCATGGGTGAGCTAACCTGGTGTACTCAGAGGTGAACAAAAAGAGACTCTGTCTTAAGTAACGTGGGAGATAAGGACCAATACCTGTGATTGTTGCCTGACCTCCACACATGTGCCTCGGCCCATGCATGCTTGTGTCATACATATGAACACACACACACACACACACACACACACACACACACACACACACATTCACACACATTTTATTTTTTGATAGTGATGGTGTGGATTGGATTCAGGGCCTTGTGCATGCTGCTCCTTAGACTCAATGTGCCACCTTGAAGAGCATCTCTCACCAGTGAATATTGGCAGTGTGCAGGACTTTCTGATGATGTGGTTTTACACATCTGGTGGTTGGCAATGAGGTAGAGTTTTTCACACTAATGAAGGTCTTTTAAGTTTTGTTGCCTCAATAAACTGACCAGACTTATATCAAAGGCCAATTGTGAAACAACCCTTTGGATACATGGGAGATACAAGGATGAAAATTTGGATGTTTCCCTCCAGGAACTCACAGGAAGGGATAGGAAGAATCCACAATTAAAACAGGGTGTGAAATATCGTAGCATAAAGAATAAATCAAACCCTCAAGCACCTACGAGTGCTTGGCACTACATCAGGCATTCAGGATAGAGCAGTGAATGTAAGATGAGGCAAACTTTTCTTTTTTCTTCTCTTCCCTCTTCCCTGTGGATTCACTGCCACATGCAGGGGTCAAGACCACGAACAAGAAATGTCAACCACACACTCTAATAGGAAGCCATGGTTCTGAGCGGGTAGCTCCTAGTCAGATCAAAGGCTACGGGAAAGTGACTGAGGGGCATGACATGTACTCAAGGTGAGTGTGTAAAGATGTTGAGAAGGAGTACTTAGGAGATCTTAGGCTCCATCTAGTCCAGTGGTTCCCAATCTTTGCGTTGTGACCCTTTGGCAAACTTCTATTTCCCAAAATTTTTACATTAAAATTCATAACAGTAACAAAATTACAGTTATGAAGTAGCAACAAAAATAATTTTATGGTTGGGGGTCACCACAACATGAGGAACTGTATTAAAGGGTCTCAACAGTAGGAAGGTCGAGAAGCACTCCTCTAGTCCATTCCCAAAGACCTTCTATAGCATGAGTGAGCATCTGCATTTCCTCAGATGGCTTTCTGTCACAAGGGCAGTTGTTGTTCCCTAGAAGTGACTCAAGTGGATTTTCTACCTGATACCACGTGCAGAGCTGACAGGCCTGGCCCTGGGCTCACACAGGCCACGGCAGGAGACAGGACTGCTTTACAGTAATCTTTGCCTCAGCCTCCTCATAGTCCTCTATACTCCCAGGTCCTGGAGGTCTAGTCGTGCTGGCCTGCTAATACTCCTTTAATCTTCCAGGCTGTTACCTACCCCTGGACCTTCCCACATTCTGTTCTCAGAAATGCTCTTCCCTTCAGAACACCTCCATCTCTCATCTCACTCTTCAGACTTCTCTTTCATAGTTTCCTATATGGAAGCACTTATTTAAATTAACTCTCCACCATGAGTCCCATTATATTCTTACTATATTTCATGCACAAATTATAAAAAGCTATTTCACACTCCCTGGTCTGAATATAGAATGGTTGTATCCACCATTAAACTGAAAGTTCCATGGAGTGGGGTATGATTATTTGTTAAGATCGATGTTTTAGTCAGGGTTCTCTAGAGAAACAGAACTGATAGAACATACATATGATGGGGATTTATTTGGATGATTTATGGGCTGTGGTCCAGCTAGTCAAACAATGGTGTCTACTAATAGGAAATCCAAGAATCCAGGAGTTGTACATTCCACAAGGCTTGGATGTCTCAGGTGGTCTTCAATATATGTTGGAATCCTGAAGAAGTATGCTCTAATTCCAGTGAAGGCATGAACTTGTCAGCAAGAGTGAAGGCAAGCAGGCAAAGAGAGAAAGATCTTTCTTCTTCCACATCCTTTATATAGGCTGTCATTAGAAAATGTGGCCTAGATTTACAGTAGATCTTCACACCTCAAAATACTCAGATTAATGGTAGGTCCTCCCACCTCAAATGATTCAATCAGGAAAAGTCTCTCCCAGGGGTACCCAGCCACTTGGGTTTTTAGTTTATTCCATATGTAATCAAGTAGACAAACAAGAGTCACCATCACAGTAGATAATCTACAACACACCATTGAATGCATGAATGAAAATCTAAAGAAGCAAGCCTTATTATTACTGTAAGATGCAGTAGGGTTCCAGATGAGTTCAGAAAGTGTTTTGTTTCGAGACAAAGTTTCTCTTTGTGTAGCCCTGGCTGCTCTGCAACTTGCTTTGTAGACCAGGTTGGCCTTGAACTCACAGAGATTCTCCCCGCCTCTGCCTTCCAAGTGTTGGGATTAAAGGTATGCACCACTGCCTGGGTCAGGAAGTATTTATATACTTTCCTGGGCCCGTTCATTTCATGCTCATCTCTGGGATTTTCTCTTGCTTGTTCAGGCAGTTGTGGTTTCTCTTAGGGAATCATGGTAGTTTTGATTTTGCTTACTCCAGTGGCTTCTGCTTTGGATGTAGTATTAAATACCATTATCATCTCAAGACCCTTTCAAAATGAAACTAACCATTTATGGAGTGTCCAACTCTGGTTGAATCTGTGACCATTCAGTTGACAGGACCACCCTATGCTTTGCTAAGAGCTCTATGCATGACTATCTGGCATGTTGGCATCCCTGAACATGGGAGGGCCACTGAAGCAGGAAGGTCCAGCACATCTCTGAAAACATATGTATTTTGGACTTCAGATCTAAATCATGTCTTCATGACTTCACAAAGGGAAAGGCCATTGCTGAAATGAAGGAGGCTTATATATGGAGATTAAAATCAAAGAGGTCTTTGGGACAAGGATAAGGAGACATCTCTGAAAACAAGTGATCTTTGAGCTGACTTCATTGGCGACCAGGATTGAGTCACTTAGAGGGGAGTATGGGACATAGGATGAGGCTGAGGAAACATATGCCAAGTCTGGCAGATATGTTTGGTGACAAGACTCAGTTAGGTCTCTGCCCATATAGATTCACATCACTTGGGCCATCCAGTTCTAGAACTGTGAGGAGTGATCATCCCCATGAGTCTCGAATACAAATTGTCTGTATAACAGCTTCAGTTCTGTGGCTGAGGTACAACCCTTCTAAATGTCTGTTTAGAATGTACCATAGGTTATCCACCTGAAATATAAGTAGGTAGGTAACAGTGCAGCGTGATTTGTGACATTTTAGTTTTTATTGAAGTATCTGTGTGTGCATGTGAGTGTTTGCTTTTGTGTTTGCATGTACACTAGGTACATCTTTACCTCATTTGTTAATCTTGGCCACATATAAATTAGGATCACTGGGTTTATTAAGCATTGAGAGCTGTATAGCCCTGCAGATGGGGAGGAGCTAGCTGTGGAGAAGGCAGCAGAGTACACCAGTGAGTGCTAAGATTTGGGACCCTGAGGACAAGGCTTGCATTTCAGTTGACTAGTGTGTGGGTTTGGGCAAGTCATATCACCTTTCTGCATGCAGTTCAGTTTGCTACTCTTACCTTTGGAGTAATAACACAATTATTAGTCAGGCTTGCTAATGCAGACCTACAATCTCAGCTACACAGGATGCTGAAGCAGGGAGATCAGAAGTTGCATAGTAACACTCTGTCTAAACAAACAAACAAACAAACAAAAAACTAGGCTGGTTCGGGAAGACTACAGTAAACCTGAGGCTAGCCTGAGCTAAATAGGATGTACCTGAACATGTAGGCTCTGTACATAGCCAGGCTCTTTATATAGTCAGACGCTGTCTGAAAAATGCATATAAAAAGTTAAAAAAAAACCTAAACAATTGCTCTCAGAAGATAGCAAATTTAATAATGTGCATCAATTTCAGCATTAAAATTATTGAGGTCATTTTTCTGTGAAAATAATTTCCTAGAAGTTCAAATAAGATTCATATTGTGAAGACAAGGATTAGATTTTATTTTCCCCATATAACATCAGCCCAGTAAGTAACCCAAACTGGGTCACTGCTGACTGACAGGGAACTGAAATGTACGTTTGAAATACAGACTCACCATAAATCTAAATTACTGAAACCAAGACAGATTTTTTTTTTTTTTTTTTTGAGACAGAGCTTCTCTGTGTAGCCCTGGCTGTCCTGGAACTCACTCTGTAGACCAGGCTGGCCTCGAACTCACAGAGATCTGCATACCTCTGCCTCCCAAGGGCTGGGTTTAGAGGAACGCGCACCAACACCTTCCAGCACAATCTTTTCTCCATTTATGAATTACTTTTTCCCTCCTTTTTGCTATCTTGCTCTTTGGATGCTCTATGCATGGCTGTCTGGCACGTTGGCATCCCTGAACACGGGAGGACCACTGAAGCAGGAAGGTCCAGTGCATCTCTGAAAACAAATATGTATATGTATATATTTATTTATTTAATTATCATGTTTTTAGACATTACCCCTGGAATGAAGTGGCTATGCTGACCAGGCTGGTCTTGAACTCCTAGAAACCCACCTGCTTCTGAAGCCATGGTGCTAGGACCAAAGGTGTGTGACATCACACCCAGCAAAGGGCTGTTCTTTCCCCCTCTTTAATCTCTCTAATCTCCTCAAAAGTAAAAAAGAAACAGGAAAGGATTGCCTACAGAGAAGACTCCAAACCGTCTTGGGCATGCTTTCCTTTAAGGGACTGGTGGGTTGGCTATCTCCTTGAAAATTCTACCTGCTGCTGCATGTAGGAAACGGAACAACACCTTCTCGCTATGAGAAGCTTGCAGAATAGTTTTGGATTTTGAAAGAGACAAGACTTCTTTTGAGGCAGGGAGGTATCATCCACAAACAAAACAAAACAAAACCAAAAAACTCAACTATTGCATGGGAAGTGTTCTGCTCATCTAAGATTAGGGACTAAGGAGGTGTCCCACGGCTAAGTGGGGAGATGAAGGTCACAACACTGTGCACTGGTATCTTGCTCGACAGTCACTCCTTGATGCCTGGCACCTTCGTTAATCTGAGTGCTGGCATGTCTGTTCTGATCTGCATTCACTCATAGTACCCCTAGTGACTGGGTGCCTTGCCCACGTCAGGATTCTGCCCTCCACCCCACCTGGGGAGTTTATTTGAATGGTACGATGGATGGTTACTTCTAAAAGTCAACTTGCCACAATTTGGAGTCACCTGAATGGAGAGCTGAGTTGAGTTGAGGAATTACCTAAATTAAGTTAGCCTGTGGGCATGTCTGTGAGGAACTGTCTTGATTGTTAATTAATGTAAGAAGACTTGCTCCATTGTGGGTGGCACCATTCCCTAGGTGGAAGGGTCCTGAACTACACAGGACAGGAAAAAGCTAGATGCCAGCAAACAAGCCAGCAGGCAGCATGGGTGTCTTTACTCTTGAAGGTAGATGTTATGTGACTGACTAGCCGCTTTGCATGCTTGCCTTGACTTCCTCTCAGTGACGGACTGCAACCTGGAATTGTAAGCCCCGAAGACCCTTTCCACCTTTAAGTTCCTTTTTGTCGATGTATTTATGAATGCGACAGAAATGAAGCTAGAACAATTCCTTTGAGTGGAGGTTAACCCACAGGGGTTGCTTAACTCAGGCGCGGAAAGCACACGCTGTATCTTTAAGAAATAGTTTACTTGTGAATCAGTAAATGTACTAGACAAAGCAGCCATTACTTATGCATTCTTGCATACCCGGCAAGGTGAAAATAATAGAATAAACATCATATACTTCATTATGATATCGGTTTACACTTCCAGGGTATACAAAAAGAGGCCATTTCATCAAGCTAATTGCCTGAAAGTAAAAGAGAGAGAACTTTGGCTATTAGTCTATTATGGAGCTTTTTTCTTAATCACAAATAGGGGCCGTGTGTCCCTGGGGGGATGTGTATTCTAATTTACAATTGAACTACAGATCAGAGCAATCAATCTTGGGCAGCACTTTCGCTGTGTAATTGCTGCAACATAACAAATAAAAAAAAAAAAGCCAAAGAAAGAAAAGGAGAAGAAGAAGGCCGAGGCTCAGTGTCTGCTTGAGGTAGGGATATTTCCAGGCACTAGTTCAGGGAGGGAGGGGGGGGACTGCCACGTCCATGAATATGCAATGAGGGCTCATTAGCGGCCTAGTGTTGCCATGACGAATGGCATTATCCCCGGCCTGGTGCTGCCTAAACATGAATTTTATAAGGACCCATTTATCATGACTTGTCATGGGCTCCTGTATAGTTCTTTCTCCAGCTCACACACCTTTCCCTATTATGGCACTAGAAATCTTCCCTTACTATTATTGTTTCCTTTTGTATTGATTCCTGGTGCTTTGAAGCAAGTGTTCAAATATAGTAACATCCTAATGAGAGATTTGTGACTTCGAAGTTGGAGAGCTAAAACTTGATTATACCATCGCCATTCTAGTTGTCGCGTAGAGAAAAAAAAGTTGGGCTAAACTTGGAGAGGCGTTTCCCGACGTATGAGCTTTTTCTGTAAAAACGAAACAAAACAAAACAAAACCCTAAAACTTTTTTTTTTTTACCACAACAGTTTCACACAACAGACTTTTAAAATTTGAAATGTACTAGGCCACATTGCTTTTATTTATTTATTTTTTTCTGCAGCTCACAGACTTTTCATATCTTAAAGGCACGACTGGAGAGTTTTGATGACTTTTCCCAGAATTTAGAAGCTATGACATCAAAGTTTGAGGTTAAAATGTATGACAGAGCTTAGAGCTCTCAGCATTTTACAAGTGTCTAGGCTTAGTTCTCACACAGACTTTTTTTTTTTTTTTTAATAGCAGAGAGAAAGACTGGCCAAAAGCTTGGTCATTGATGACAACTTATTAATAGCAAAATCAAAACACAAATGCCGTCTCCCAGGGCAAACACCGAGAGGTTGGTTGGGCTGCCCTGCAGTCACACAACAGCTGCCTACAGTGGCTTGAGTTTATGCCTAAGGAGGAAGGCTGCGAGGGAGGAGAGCATGTGAGGCCATCATATTTAAGGCCACTGGCTGGCCAAGAACACGGTCCCAGGCTGGCAGAATGCCCTGGTGTAATCAGAGACACAGTGGGCGTTATGATTAGCCTACTCAGTCTCCATCGAAGAGAGAGGTGTAAGAATTAGCTCTTGGGGTCAGCAAGCATGGAGAGACTCAGGTGAGCTCCTGTCTGGCACTGTTCTGCCCAGCCTGTGCTTGTAGTCATGGTTGTATCCAATTTATGCGTGCTAAATACTTGTGCAGGTCTTTTCAGAAAAGTGTGACTTTCTCTCCTGTGCCGCCTTAGTTCTGTATTATTAGCAAATAACCCTTTATGCAATGATCATCTTTAAGAAATTATGCAAGACAGACAATAAGCCATTTTATCAATGGTCATTTTATATCAATAAAGTATCTTGGCCATTTAAAGTTCCTTCGTAAGATTCTTGAGTCAGCTTGAAGCAGGCTTATTATTACCTTCTCATTTGGGGTGAGGTGCTGAGAATGAAACCTGGGGTTTCAAGCATGTTAGGCAAAGTGCAGCTCCATTTCAGATGAGAACATCCAGACTTAGAAGTCAAGCGAATGAGTCAAGGTCACACAGGAAATAGAAATGCTGGGCCCATCACTAAATCTGTAGATTCTTAGGTGGGTACTTTATTGTACCCAAAGTTACGCAGCAGAAATCATTCTGTATGTGTCAAGAGCAGCTGTCCTTCATGATCTGCACCTACAGGGGACTGCTTCCTGCTGCTTTACCACCCCTCCCTGACATAAAAATAATCTGTGAATTCCTGTTTCTTGTATAAAAGTCTGGTATCTGCATATAATGTGAACAGAACCTTCTGTGTACAGTATACAATTACTTATCATATTCACTACAATGTGAATACTAGATAAATCGTTGTTATGCTCCATTGTTTAGGGACAAATGACAAGAAGAAACATTCGTTACACATTCAATACAGACACAGTTTTTTTTTTCAGATACTTTTCTATCCATAGTTTGAAGAATCTGCAGATACAGAATGCATAAATATGAAGGGCCAAGGGAATGTATGTTGGCATCTAATAATTAGTAAGTTGGGAAAGGAATCCATTGAAAAGACGGCCATCATTGAAATTTGAGATCCTTTTGGTTCTCCAAAGCTACTTATTAGAGTACAAATTGGCCCAGGCATCTCAATTAAAATTAAGTTACCATTCCAATCATGTAAACAACTATCTTTTTAAAAGGCAGATATAGGTGTTGGAGAGCTGGCTCAGCAGTTAGGAGTGTTTTCTGTTCTTGCAGAGGACCTGTTTGGTTCTCAGCACCAGGTGGTCATTCACAACCATCTCTAACTCCATTTCCGGGGGATCTGACACCCTCTTCTGACTTCCGTGGGCACTAGACATGCATGCAGTACACACACCTACAGGCAGGTAAAACGCTCCTATACACAAAATAAAGTACATAAAAATACAGATATTCAATGTTTTCAATATAAAGATGGTACCTTCTGGTTGGTTTCTTTATGCTGTAAGTTTACTGGATATTGCATTTTTGTTTCTAAAGAAGATGGCCTTGCCCCATTGGCTGGTGGCTTAGTGGATAAAATGCTTGCCATGTAAGGGTGAGGACTTGAATTTGGATCCCCTAAGCTAGACATGGTTCTGTATGTCTGTAATTACAGTGCTTCTACTGTGAGACAGGAGACTGAGATATGGCATCCACAGAAGCTCAAAGGTCGGCCAGCTTGGCACCCAGAGAGATGAACAAGAGACTCTATTTTCAGTGAGGTGGTTCTCTGACTTCTAGACACATGTCATGTCACACACATAACCACATTTACACACGGGAGCATACACATCCATGACAAAGATTGAAAAAAAATAGCCTTGAATTTTCTCCAAGAGTTAGTTCTAGAAAGTTTCTGAAGATAATTTTGTGGAGAAGGAATTCAAATATTAGCAAATGATAATTTAAAAAAAATTGGTTGTGATGGAACAGTTTGAGACTGTGCCTAACTGACACCAAATGTCTAGATTAAAAAAGAAAAAAATAGTTTACAACAACCTTGCTGTTTTGTTTACTTGACATTTTTCATGTGAATCTGACAAACATCTGGATTTTAACTCTTTTTTCCCCACTAGGTGTGTACAGTATTGTGAATTGAAAGATGAAAGAGCAGACTTACTGTCAGTATTAGTGAATTTAATGATGAAATTATCAAATTCAATTAATCTCCTAATACTATGTATTCTACTTAACATATCATGCAATGAATAAAATCCTCTCCCAGGCAAATAAGTACAGAAATTTGCAGTCACTCAATTTAAGATTAAAATTTGGTCAGGTGTGGTGGTGCACACCTTTAATCCCAGCATTCAGGAGGCAGAGGCAGGCAGATCTCTGTGAGTTCAAAGCCAGTCTGTTCTACAGAGTGAGTTCTGGGACAGCCAGAGTTACACATTGAGACCTTGTCTTAAAATAATAATAATAATAATAATAATAACAAAGGATAAAATTTGACTTAAAACGAATTCAAATCTTGATCATAGCTTACTGACTTCAGTTTCTATGGGCAAAAATCTTGAAGTACTCAGCCATTTTTTTTTCTTCCAGGGACTGCTTCTCTGTGTATTATGAGGTTCCATGAACCCACAATGTGTTTTGACAAAAGTGAAATTTAGTAAACACTTTAGTAACATACGAAACACATCTAGTAATAGATGTCTCTGGTGCCAAATGAATGATCTGAGCTGATAAAATCAGTGTAAACTCCACCTCTGAGCTGCCTTCTGACATGCCCGAAGCTGAACCCGGAAGAGGAATCAACTCAAATTGAACTTTAAAGATTCTGAGTCAGTGAACAGCATTGTACGTAACTGTCCGTAGTTTTCTGTGTGTGTGAGTGTGCACTGGAACAAGCCCATGTGAAAAAGTTATCAGAATCATCGGACGTTTCCTCTCTTGCTTGTTCTCAAGCCAATCAGTTATAATGAAAATAGGCTGCCTGCTTTTTATAGTCTCAACTTCTCAAAATGATTAGTGCTTCCTTGAGATAGTCCACTAATTGGCCACACAATCCAGATTGAAAAGGCTGAAGCTCAAGAGTGTATGAAAAAGCATAAGGTTGTTGCAATTTAAGTGCCTTCCCAAGATCTAATTTGATTTTTAAAAGTGATCCCGCAGATGTGAAAATTAAAGGCATGCAGGAACAAGAGCTGGGTTAATGACAGTGTAGGTTAGGAAGCATTTAAAGGTTTTGGGAGCCTTGTGCTGAATTCTCTTTTTATTTAGCTGTTAGTTTGATACGATTGGGCCCACAACTGGAGAGAATCGCATGCTGAATTTTATGGGCAGTTATTTCCTTGATCAAATTGCCGCATTCTTCCCCAACATATTTCTGAAGCAAGTTGCTATTTCTGTCGGTAGATTTTCAATCCCAGCAATCATTAGTGAGATCTCAGATGTTAATAAAATAAGTCTTTCCACTTGGTTTGTCTTAACCATTTCATTATTGAGCTGATTCATGATTTCCCAGCAAATGGTACATTTATTCTCCCAGAGAAAAGGAAAGAAAAACTTCCCATTGATTCTAATGACATCTTCAGTCATTGATGAGTTAATAAAAAAAAAAATCTCACAATCATCTGGCCTAGATAAGGGGGAGAAAAGAAAGTATTGTTCAGCGTCAGGCTTTTGGGGCTGCCCTTCCAGATGTCATGGGTCAGTCATGTTAAGAATGTGTGCGTCCAATCATCTGCTGATCTTTATCAGCAGCCCCTCTAGCAGGAGCTGACAAGGGCCAGTTTGGAAGGCCCAATGAATAAACAATGACATTTTGGATTGTTGAGGACTGTGTAATAGAGCGAGGGGTTTATGCATACTACGACACGATGACACTACCCATCACTATGCCAATTTCCAGACAAGTTATTGGAGGAGGCACTCACATGCCTTCAGCCTCTCCATGCTTTGAAGGGGCCCCTAGAAGGCAGAGTCCCTATGCTCAGGGACAGACAGGGGTCCAAGCCTTTGAGTTCAGACCTGGATGATCTGAGTCATTCCAGGAGTTGATTGAAAAGCCACATGATTGCATCCATCTTCTATGAGTTTCCATCTGGGTGTGTGTGGATTCTGGAGGTTGGATTAGGTGTTTATTTTGTTTAGTGTGTGTGTGTGTGTGTGTGTGTGTGTGTGTGTGTGTGTGTGTAGTGTATATATTTGTGCATACACTTTTGCTTGTGTGTGGCAGCCAGTGGTTGATGTTACATGTCTTCTTCTACGTCTTTCCACCTTGTTTTCTGAGACAGAGCTCTGATGGAATCTGGAATCACGGATCGATCTTTACAGCTAGACTGGCTAGCTAGCACTCTCTGGGGGTCCACCTCCTCCTGCCTTCCACTCCTGCCTCCAAGTGCTAGACTTATAGATGTGTACTACCACACCAGGATTTTATGGGGGTGCTGGACATTGAAACTCAGGTCCTTATGTGTTTGAAGCAAGACATTTATTAATTGAGCTCTTCTCCCAGTCCTAGGATTAGGTATGGTAGTACTGATCTGGCAAGCAATAAAATGTTCTACAGCTCATCTTCCCAGGGCTGTCCCTTGACCAAGAATGAGAGTGTCACTTGAGAACGTATTAGAAATGCAAGTTCCCAGGCCCTTCTCTAAGGACATTTCAGGACACTTGATATCTCGAGATCCAAGGTTGTAGAATATGTGTCTGCATCCTATATATACATAGCCCAGTCATCACCCATCATCTCTGAGGTCCCCCAAAAGGTGGGCAGTTTGTTGCTTATACTAATTAGTATGTTGAAATTTGCAAATGATTTACTTAAAAAGTTAGAGCAGATCCAAGATTGTCTTCAAAAGCACCAATGACACTCACTAATGGCTAGAAGTTTTTGTTTGTTCAGAGGGGAGCTCAGATATTCCAAGTGAACCTTGACCTCCCTGCTATATTCTTAATGATGACCTTGATCTTCTGGCCCTTCTACCTTCACCTTTCAACTATTGGGGCTTACAGATGTGTACTACCACAGGCAATTTAGGGATGAGCTAGCTTCCCTGTGAGGTAGGCATTGTAACCTAGCTACATCCCCAGCAGCTAGGTGTTCCTCAATGAGCTTGTTGTTTGAATGACCTCAATTGCAGAAAGGGAAGAATAGATTTTTGTTTATTATTTGGAGTAGCATAAGCAAATGGATTTGTAAATCATTGTTTTTTTAAAAAAACATCTATTTAGTCTGTGTGTGTGTGTGTGTGTGTGTGTGTGTGTGTGTGTGTGTGTGTGTGGTTTGCATGCTGTGTGTCATAGTGTGCTTGTGGAGGTCAGAGGATAGCGTTTGGGGGTCACGACCTCTCTTCTTCTGCCATGTGGGTCCCAGGGATTGAACTCACGCTGTCAATCTTGGTGGCAATTGCCTTTACCTGCTGGACCATTTCACTGACCTCACTAATAACCTTCATGAAAAGGAAGTAGTAAGAAAAATCAACAGATAGGGAGTATTTATTTGATATCTATCTAATGTGCATTTGGGCACCCAATGCTGTGTTTGAAGGGCACAGGCTTTTG
Source organism: Peromyscus leucopus (assembly GCF_004664715.2). NCBI lineage: Eukaryota > Metazoa > Chordata > Mammalia > Rodentia > Cricetidae > Peromyscus > Peromyscus leucopus. The sequence goes on along the minus strand of NC_051063.1, from coordinate 142,730,865 downwards.
TGTAGTGGAGTGAATGCAGTCTGCTGTTTTCTTAGGAGCTACAGAACACACAGAATGCCTTAGAAAGGAGAGGGAACACTGTGACTTGAGGTCAACATGTCCTCAGGAGAAGGGGGTGACAATCACCTACTTACTGACTTTTTTTATTTTGATCAAGAATTTTTCTGAAAAGTCAGCTTAGACTGCTAAACTTTCACAAGAGGTGGACTAGTGTATCTCACGTGCTGTAGGCATTAATGTCCCGCAGAGGACATTTCAAAGCACAGTTGGCTTGGTCACAAGCATCATTACAAAAATTTAAAAGCGTCTGGGGCAAAGTGAGTTAAATAAGACTGTTTGCATGCATCAGGCTTTTCCAAGCCTCTAACACATTACTATGTGCCCTCTACTGGGGAGGTGGCAACCACCGGTGTAAGTCATCAAAAACCCCTTTTAAAAAGGGGGGAGCCTGTAAAATTAATATGCCAGGATCAACTTTCCGGTGTCATGGGTTCAAATCCTACCACGGCAAATGTCTGTGGGCAGAAGCTCGGCCTATGTATTGTGCAGAAAGAAACACCAGTGTGATAATTCATTAAACTCTCTCCTTAGGACATCAGGATTACTTAAGTGATGGCTCCATGCCAACAAGTAGGGTCATGTAACCATCACCAAAGAGTTAAATAAGTTGTCTAGCTGTTGATGGTCTGCCTAAATCATCCCTGAATTATTGGCATATTTCCCAGAATAGGTACTTGTTTAAAAAAAGGAAAACAAAAAGAGAAAAAAAAAGTGCAGTGTGTTTTCTCCCATTTGTGGATCCTAGATTGTATATAAAATCATATGTGTATATATGACATGAAAATAAAGTGAGGGGGCTAAGGAAGCCGCTCAGTTGGCAATGTGCTTGCTTTGACTGCAGGAGGACATGAGTTCAATCCCTAGAAGTCACATTAAAAAAAAAAAAAAAAGCTGGGTGTGGTGACACGTGCTTGTACTCACAGACCTGGGAAAGTGGAGACAGAAAGATCCCTGGACCTGATGACCAGCCAGCCTAGCCTACCAGACAAACTCCAGGTAAGTGAGATACTGTCTCAGATACAAACAAAAACTCCTTAGGAAGGTACCTGAGCAATGACATCTGAGGTTATTTTACAATCACCCCCCTAAGCACATGCTTACATACGTGATGTTCTCCATCTCAGAAACATGTGCAAGTCCACATACGTACATCATATGAAGGAGAAGTGAAACTGTCGATGGCAATAAGAGGAATTGATGGGAAGGGGACCGGTATGGGGAGAATATACTCAAAATACTATATACTTGAAAATATCCTTTAATGTAGTACCACGTACAATGAACAGATGCCTGATTTAAAAAAAAAAAAAAAGAAAGAAACCAATGGGCGTTACTAGTGCGATTACTGGTTGAGGGTCATTGGAAGTGCCTAGAAACTGCAGGGAAACAGTCTTGGTGCAGACTGGGCCTGGTGATGAAAAGCTTCTCCCTGTTTGTTCCACTAACAATTCCCGCATCACTTGGCTCTGACCTGCTCTAGCTGTGGCGGCCATCTTTGCCCATGTCCTGACTGTTTCTGAATGTGATAGAAGCTGGGCTTACCCGCCACAGACACCAGACCAGTAGGGGTTTTACCCACATCCCTGGTTGTAAACCTTCTTGTCTTGAAATTGCTGCAAGAACCGTGCATTAATGCCAAATGTTAATTCTTGCTCAGGACATGATGTCCTATAAATGTTATGAAGGAATATCATTTTTCCCGTAGAAGTGAAGGTATTTTTCAGGCCACGTTACAAAAGGTTAGTTTCCCAAGTAACATCTGCGGGTCACCTGCTTGCCTGTAAATTGCTTCTAGGCTAACCCCCTGCCCCCAACGTTATATAATCCTTAGAAGGAATTCTCACGTGGAAGAAAAAAAAAATGGAACATAATTGACATTTGAAAGATGTGTAAAGATTAAAAACCAAAACAAAACCCCCAAATAAAACAATCCCACCCACTCCCGCTAATACTTGTCATCTTCTCTACATGGTCCTACAAGTATGTTCAGGACGCCTACGCCCTAGGATGCGCCCGTCTGAACTAAAAATAATAGAACAGACTCAGCTTTTGGGAGGTCTCCACGGCTTTGTTTCATCTCCTTTGTAAATATATCCCTGGTGACACCACATGTGCGTCCCAGCTTTCGAAGCCGAGGCATTTGTGCGGGGAGTATTGCTCTACCCTAAGCAAAAACCAAGAAGTTAAGCAGCCCGAGCCGAAGTCTACCCAGCTCGGCTGGTTTGTTATGTTGTTGAATATTTCTCCCCTTTAGAGTCTTTGAAATGTTTTGAATTAAAATAGCTTACTCAAGGTCACTGAAGGCATATGGTCCTGCTCAAAACTTTAAACAAAACATTAGTTTTTACAACCTTTTGTAATTTGGTATTGTATACAACATGGTCATATGCGGAGTTTCTGTAATCTTTTCAGTGGGTGATAGAAATATGAGAAGCAAATTTATAAGCCATTTAGTGAAGCATTTAATCAATTTCATGCATAGGAAACAAGTCTGATGTCTTGGCTTTATCAATCTTTCTCTCCAGCAGAACAGCTAGCCCCCTCCATCTCCAAACACAGCCTGGATGGTTGGGGGGGGGATGGGTGGAGACCAAGGAGGAACCTTTTCCCGTGGCAGAATGGAAATGTCAGGGCTTCTGAAGCTGGCCTGACACACTTAGCAGCGTCTCAAAACCTTCTGGAGGCTGTTAATGTATTTTAGACAGGGAGCCGGGATCTAGTGTTCTGAGGGAGTTTTCAAGGCCTTTTACTGCAAAGTTATTCATTAAACACCCTTTCCCAGAGTGACTCTCACATGCTCAGCCATACAAATTGGACTCAGCTTTGGGCTCCGAGAAATAGTTTTTGCAAACCCATTTCAGTAGCTATTGCTTTCAGATGCACGGGGGGTGGGGGGGGGTGGGGAGCACCCTGACTTACAAGGTAACTTCTGAATGGGAGTCAAAACTACAGTCCAGAGTAACCAAAACCCACACAGGAGCCACACTCCTCCTGCAAGGCTACCTCAGTGCTTTGCAGAACTTTCTATCATTTAGGGTTCATGTTCTGGAGGCTCCTCTGACTTGCTTAAAGAATGAATTCTGCTTTTGGATAACATAGTGGGTTAGTATTTTCCTTGATGTCCTGTGCTAGAATCCCCCTGATGATGCTTTACCCCAAACACCATCATGTTTTTCAGTGAAGATGTCCTCAGGGAGCAGAAGGTGATTTTGCTGTTAATCATTATTGGCTGAAATCAATTAAAATTGCCATAGATCCATCTTTTACTCTAAAACTGGAACTGATACAAAGTACATTTTCCTTCCTTCCTTCCTTCCTTCCTTCCTTCCTTCCTTCCTTCCTTCCTTCCTTCCTTCCTTCCTTCTTTCTTTTCTCCCTTCTTCACTCCATCCCCCTCTCTCTCCTCCCTCCCCTCCTCCCTCCCTCTGTCTTTGTCTCTGTCTCTCTTTCTTTCTGAGACAGGGTCTCTACCTAATCCTGGCTGTTCTATGACTCTTTGTGAAGAACAGAATGGCTTTAAATTCACAGAGATCCACCTGCATCTGCCTCCTAAGTGCTGGGATTAAAGATGTTCATCACCATTTCTAATTTAGAAAATGATTTTCTGCTACTGGTTCTGGAGCCATGAGAAATAATTCTGTGAATAATTTTAATTGAGATGATTTTGCTCTAGTTTTAAGTGACCCATCCTTGGGTCTCCTGCAGACTGCCAATGTCTCATACTCCTGGAAACTGACATATTCAAGGATCTTCCAGCCTTGGCAACTCAGTGACATGCACACACACACACACACACACACACACACACACACACACACACACACATATCTCCACGCCATTTGAGCTGCAGATGTCCTATGACTATAATAACTGAGTTGCCTTGGCAATCCTTTGTAAAAATGGTGTCTTTCATGGAAATTGTAGGTCTTTGGTCAGGGTATTTGAGTACTCTTTGGCTAATCTACTGTCTGACTGTCTATCTATCTATCTATCTATCTATCTATCTATCATCTATCATCTATCTACCTACCTATTTATCTATCATCTACTATCTATAAACTGTCTAGATAGTTGTCTATCATGTATCTATTATATATCAGTCATTTTCCTATTAATCAGTTATCTAATATCATTGTTATTTAACCTTTAACTTCTGGTCTAAACTAGCACCTTTTTGACATTTTTTTTCTAATCAATCATTTTAGAGGAAACTTTTCCGTAGTATAAAATCGTAGAAGTAAAGAGATAATAATAGACATTTTAGAACCAAGGAAATTAAAATTCCCAAATAAAATTTGAAGGGCAAAACAATTGTCTTAACTTTATTCACCTCACTAACATAAAGGTGGTAGAGGATAGAGCTGAGGTCTTTGGTATTACTTCCAATTCCAGTTGCCTTTCCAACCCAGGGATGTGACCCATCAATAGTGTGTATCTTGACCATCCTCCATCCCTGCAGGAGAGTTTAGAGAACAAGTGTTTTATCATATCACCATGCAGCTGATACTTCCTTCATTGATGTCTTGGTGACCTCACCTTGTTAGGAAAAGCAGATGTGCTCCTCTCTACCTACTTCATGTTAGGCTGGGTCAGTTGTTCTCATACTGTGTGCATGCCCAGGTTTCTCCGACCTTTAGGCTATCACAACAGCACTTTCATGAGCATCTATATAGGCTCATCCTTTGAGTTTTCTCATATGTGATTGTGTGTCACACATACTGGCTCATTGTATTCCAAGTGAAGTTGCTGAGTCATAAGTATACACAAGTGATGTGTTATTGCTTATTCAATTACTCAGAAGTTGTCTTTTTAAATGCAAGCCTTTCCATAACCTCACACACATTTTTCAGCTCCATGTAACTCACGAGTCAGTTTAACCCCTCATCCTCTGTTGATATCCTCTCCTAAAAAGGTAGACACCATAGCCTGAACCTTCTGTACTGGGTTTTACATCTTCTAGAACAAGCTGGGGTCAGGGACCTGACTTATCACAGGGAAGCAGCCAGGTGCTCAAAAATTGGGTTATCCTGGACATATTCTGAGATTAGGGGAGAGATCTGTAAAAACAAACAAACAAACAAACAAACAAAGTATATTCATCTTTTTAGCATGTACTGTTATTGGTGAAATTATTAAGGCCACTCTACGTAGTTAAAAGGGAGATTTATTTTGTGGGGTAACTTACAAGTAAATGGATAGTTTACAGAGTCTGGGAAAGGTGTAGCGCAGTCTGGAAGTGTTCTCTGGAGAACTCTGATCAGTCTACCTCCAGCATCCAGGGTCCAGGAACTAAGAGGGCCCATGCATCTGGATGTTGGGTCTTCAGGGTCTTCCCTTGGACTCGCTTTGTAGGCGTGACAGTTACTGAAGCCTCAATGGGGGTTGGAGCTTCCAGATCAAAGCTGGGATGGCTACCCACTACATACTGTTGACATCATTGACTCATGTCTCATTCAATCATGCCATATGTGCCAGAATTTAAAAAAAAAACAAAAACCAAAAAACAAAACAAAACTCTTGTTCCATCTAGTTTATACCTAGACCTATGTATTTATATTTACTCCTCTTCTATTTTAGACAGGACTCACTTTATAGATCATGCTGGCCTCAAACTCATATTGATCCTCCTGCCTTAATCTGACAAATGCTAGAAATGTATTTATTCCTCCCCTCCCCTCTCCCCTCTCCCCTCCTCCCCTCTCTTCCTCCCTTCCCCTCTCCTCTCTTATCCCCTTTCCTATCCTCTATGTCTATCTCTTTTCCTTTTTGTGCTAAGAACTGAAACCAGGCTCTCATGCATCCTAGCATTTAGCTGTGCTCTAGTGTCTTTACTATTTTGATGATAGAGTTTGGTGATAAAGTATGATCTGGTGAGGATTTAGGGCCCAGGAAGAGGACTGTCCTGGAAACTACTGGCAAAGAACAACTTTTTGTCTCAATCACCCCTGTGCGCAAGTTCTGTCCCCCTCTGTCCCCCTCCTCACTCTTCCTTCTGACCCATCACAGCTGGAAGGTCTGTATTTACCTTGCTTTTCTGGGCTCTCTCTTCCATCATCTTACTCTGCCAAGCCTTCATGGGGCCCAACACTCATTCTGATTTGAAGTTGTTTGAGATATCTGCTCCTTATCCTGCCTGTTTGAACTGCCATTCAAGATCCTCTAGGATTTCATCCCAAACTTCATCTTTTGCAGTTTATTTCCTCCCTTTCCTCTGTTTTTATTTTCCTTTAGCAAAATGAAATGCCCCTACCCCTTTACCATTTTTGTTTCTCTGCAGTGTTCTATGTCAATCCAGAACAGACCTTCCCCTCTAAGTCTGGCTGCCCCATGAGGCTTCCATTGTCTTCCTCACGCTCTTCAAAATCACTGAGACCTTTACTAGGCTGGTAATCACGAGTCAGAATAGGGTAGAAGACATAGAAGTTGGCTGTTTTGATGATTATGATCAAAATGGTTGGTGTAAGTATAGTCTAGGTAAAGGTTAAACAGATTCTAACTACTAGGCGTGTTTTCACATCTGCAGGCTGGAATGGAATGTGAGAGTGGAATCTACCGGTCGTTGCAGTAACGTGTTAGGCGCGGCAGTTACGTCCTGTTCTGCTCGAGTGAGGTCACTTGGTCAGGAAGTGGCCTAATGTGTGAGCCAGGCTTTGTGACTCATCACCTGTAAGAGCAGTGGAAGTTAACCATGAACACATCCATGACCTCTGTGGAATATGATGTGGTCTTAGTGCAGAGCTGAAGGTGATACTTCCAGCATATTATGAGAGCATGCACTGTCAGTTGATGTTTAAGATAAGAACAATTGGTTTTCCCTAATTTCCTTTGCACATTTTTGTCTGTTCCCCCTTGTGACTCACAGGATACTTTTTACAAGCACCTTAGGGGAAGTTAACCATGTAATCCTGCCATGACCAGGATTGCTTTGTTGAAGGTAACTGTCATGTACTGGAAACAAATCCCTAGATGCTTTCAAACTCAGCTTTTAGAATTTATTTCTAGCTATGAAAATCAGAAGCCAACTATATATCCAAGAGTAGGGGATAACACAGTTAGCCAGGTAGTATTGAAACATTATATGTATGTTAACATGCTATGAAGCCCATGAGCATATTGAGAAACATTTTTAGAAATTATTTCTTTATATTATACCTATTAATATATATTAACTATAGAGATTAATGGGTTTGGCTGTGATATTTCCACATATGTATATATCATTCATTCATTAAGGCTCCCCTTCCTTCTCCTCTTTACCTTTCCCCTTCTTTCTCCTCTTTCCAGATTCTAATTAACTTAAAAAGGGGAGGGGAGAGACTGAAAAAAATGTGATGTCATCTTAAGGAAAGTTAAGAAGCAAACTGGTATGTGAACATTGCTTCTATGTGTACAGACATGAATTTGTGAGTTATTTATTTTTTGAGGTTTCTTTTAATCTTCTATTGAATGGATAGCAGAATCTAAGCACTAACTGCCCGGATTGCTCCTGGTTGTTCAACGAGAGCTGATCAGAAGAAGATTTACTTTGTTAATCCAGAGAAGTTGGAAAGGCTTCCACTAACTAAGGAAGAACACACATGACTCTCCCGGACAAAAAGTCCAGGATGAGAAAACTTAGAGGTGACCCCCATCCCACTTAAGAAGATAGAGTTAAGCAAGCGTGAGAATGCTTGAGTTTTCCACAGTAGAGAAGAGCTCTTCATAGGGTTCCCCGTTGCTGGACACGTCTCTGTGTTCTGACCTTGACAGACTGACCTTGTAATGAGAGAATGATGACAACTAGCAGATGAGATGACCAAAGTATCTTCCAGGTCCCCATAAGAGAACCGTGACCTAGGGAAATTACTGGAAAATAAGGGGTATGTAAACATTGTTTTTCTCACAAACATGTTTTAAAGGTAAACTTGGGAAACAGATGAAATATTTCATTGCCCACTTAGATTGTGAGCCTCAGCAATATTTAGGAGCTGTTCAGAACAGGATATTTTGCCATTCTTTATTAGGAGGATGGAGATAACAGGCCACAGATTGAGGAAGAAGCAGTGGGCAGGAATAGAACACTCAGATTGTTCATGGTTGTTAAGGGTGCCTTGTGTACTCACTTATTTCTAGGGTGACTGAGTAGTGGAGAAAAGATGTAAGCTGGGCTTTTAAGGCTGCAGATGCAGAGGGAATCAGGGATTCTAGTTAGAGTTCTGATTCAGTGTCTCTGGGCTTGTTCCTGAGGCTGCGTTTCTAAGAGCCTCTCTGATGCTGCTCTTGGCCCTCAAACTACAAGTTGACTTCAGACAATGACTTGTTAAAAACCAGCTTTATAAGTTTCTGAATCAGTAAACATAGCTTTTTTTTTTTTTAAAGAATTTAAGGTAATAGTGTTGCATAGACCCACCAGAAACCACAGAACTAGAAATTACATCGTTGGGGCCACAGAGATGAGTCAGTAAAATGCCCACTATGCAAATGTGACAATCTGAGTTCAGATCTCCTGAACCTGCACAAAAAAAGCCAAGCACAGCTTGGGGTGTGTGTGGATGGGAGGAGACAGCTCACTGGCTAGCCCATCTAGTGAAATCAATGAGCTTCAGGTACAACCAGAGTCACTGTCTCAAATAGAAGATGGAGAGTGATCAAGGAAGATACTCAATATTAACCTTGGACTTGCACTTGCACATATCATAACACACACACACACACACACACACACACACACACACACACACACTAAAAGAAATTGCATAATTGACCATAATATCATTTTCACTTAGTTTTACAGTCAGTTTTATATGTAAGCAGTTAGACGTTTTCTCCATCCAACATAAAATTAATTACTTCTGCCTCTAAGCAATTACTTTTCCTTGCACGCTGTTGCAGATTTCCCTTTCTGCTCTGACATGCTCACCCTCACTCCTGGTACTCTCCTCAACTCCTCATAGGTGCACCCACCAACAGATCTCTGATCCTGTTATGATAGTGTATTTCTTTCTTTATGAAATGTAGATCTTCCTTTCTTCCTGCCTGCCTTTCTTTTTTTTTTTTTTATTTAGTTATTTTGTGTGTATGAGTGTTTTGCCTGCATATCTGTCTGTGTACCCTATGCATGCCTGGTTCCTGAGGAGGTGGTGAGCCTCCCTTCAGGTGCCGGGAATTGATTTTTGGTCCTTTGCAAGAACAACAAGTGCTCTTAACTGCTGAGCAAACCCTCCAGCCCCAAGAGTGTGTTTCTTCTTCCTTTTATGAATGGACTTGAGTCCTGGCTTGTTCTGCATTCCTGAGCTTGAGAGTCTCATCTCATCTATGGATGTGGGATCACCTCTGTCTGCTTGGATTCGGGATCTAATAGAATAGGAGACAGTTTGAAAGAGTGTCAGAAATAGGCCTTATCATGACATCACGCTGGAATTTAGCTGTCCTTTGCCAAATTTGACCTGACTTTGGATGAGCCATCCAAAGTCTCTAACTCTCATATTATAGCCAAAGAGTTTCTAAAGATTAAAAACAAACAAACAAACAAACAAACAAACAAACAGTAACAACAGTGTGTGTGTGTGTGTGTGTGTGTGTGTGTGTGTGTGTCTGCTTGTACATGTTGGGGTCAAAGGATACGTTTTAGGAGTCTGTTCTCTCCTTCAATCATGGGTCCTGGGGATCAAATCTAGGTGTTGAGACTTGGTGACAAGCAGCTTAACTGTTGGACTGTCTTGGTGGTCCCTAAAAAAAAAAACCTCTAAAAGTGTAAGGTGCTAAACATAAAAGAAACGTTTTGTTGTCATGGAACGGCTCTATAAACAACCTTTAAAAAGCTTTTTAATTCAGTAAAACTAATATCATAAATTACTTGTGTTAATTCAATTAATTAATACGTCATGAATTTAATCATGGACTTTCCCTATTAGAGCGTCTTTTAAATGCCTGCTGGAGGGTGTGGTACATAAGCCTTCTTTTCTGGCAGGTCACTTGCTCTTGAAGTACAGATACTGTATTTTCACTCTCTTGCATGGTTCCGGTTAGAGAGTGATCACATTTCTCCAGCTCTAGTTACCATTGAGGTCTACAGGACTTTTTTCCTTCTGGGTTGTGCAAGCCCATTGTGAAGTACAGCACTTGCAGTGTGTGCCTTGTTGGGACTGTACCTTCCCATATTTGTTTCAGTTTGGCCAGAGAAACAAGCCTGTGACTGCTTATGGATGTTGCCCACTCCTTGCAGACCACTTCAATCCTTTGGGCTGGGAAGGCAGTGTTCCTCTGACTGCTTGTCTCATTCAAGCCTTGCTTTGCTTGAATATTCTTTTCTATAGTAAATTTCAGGGAGGAGAAGCAGAACTAGTCTTTTGTTTATTTATTATTTAAAAGTTGACCTATCGAGCCTGATGGTGGTGGCACAAGTCTTTGATCCCAGCAGAGCCAGGCAGATCTCTGTGAGTTCGAGGCTAGCCTGATCTAGGACAGGCACCAAAACTGCACAGAGAAACCCTGTCTCGAAAACAACAACAACAAAAAATTGACCTTTCTAGATGAGGTCCTCTACAGAAAAGTAGTCCAGCTGCTTGGACATGGTAGAACACCCCTGCACTGCTGGCACTCTGAAGGAATTGGAGGCCAGCTTGGGCTATTCATGGGACCAAGAGGTCTTGGTCTCTAAACAAATGAATAAGCAAAGGGGAAGTTCAGTGGCCTATGTTTACATGTAAACTTTTATTTATGTTTATTTTACGTGTATGAATATTTTGCCTGCATGCAGGTATGTGCCCCACGTATGTGCCATGCCTGTTGCCTACGGAGCCTGGAAGACGGTCTTAAATACCCTGGAACTGGAGTTATAGATGGTTGTGGAGTACCATGTGGGCTCTAAGAACCAAAGTGCGGTCCTCTGCATTAGAGAGCACCTAGTGCTCTTAATGACTGAACCATCCAGCTAATTTAGTATAAACCCTTGAGGACCCAAATGAATAGACACATGAGTCAGAAGAAAATGAGTTAGAAATGGTGAACCAATTGAAATACAGTGACTTAAGACCATGGAATCCGGAGCAAGAGGGCTGGAGCTTGTACCTGGCTTTCTTCCCTTCTCTAGGAAATCATCAGCCAATTGCCTCACTATTGAGTCCTGGTCTCCTTTGCCTTGACAAGGGGATTAATGGAGTCACTCTGCTAGAATCTATACTTGGCAGGAATAGAGACCTTTGTTTTTATACCTAAAGTACTACAGAAGCCTAAAACAGCTCGCGGCACTTAGTAGGTACTAATTTTGTATTTGCTAAGTGAAGAGCTTCCCTCCAGAATGACTGAAATGTTTGAACCTTCTTCTCAGGCCTTTACACTGTTTCTCTGTGCATTTATTGGAAGGTATGGTTTCAGTGGGATGTTCCCAATGTTCTTTCACATTAATAGTTAATGGACCCTGCCAGGAAAACAACCCCAACCATTACCAACAACAAAAACCCAGTGGCATGCTTAAACATCTCAATTCTGCGGACTGTCATTCATATGATACTTAGAGGCTTGAACTGAAGCAGATGCAACCAACTGAAGCTTCAGCCAAGTCTAGTCTTTTTTTCAATTGTTTGCAAAACAAGATAGTTTATAGATATCCCTTACCTATTGAACAGAAGAAGACTATTACCGATATTACCTGCACCTTCCTTTCATAAGAAGCAAATAATGCCAATAATCCGTTTACTGTGATTGTTTTCATTTGTGTGTGTGTGTGTGTGTGTGTGTGTGTGTGTGTGAGAGAGAGAGAGAGAGAGAGAGAGAGAGAGAGAGAGAGAGAGAGAGAGAGAGAGAGAGAGAGCAAGCTCAAATCACAGCAGTGAGGTTACAGAGGTTGGAGGACAGCTTGCAGTTTTCTCCTTCAACCATGTGAGTCCTGGGGATTGAACTCAGGTCTCCAGACTTGCTGGCCAATGTGTTTCCCACCTGAGTCATCTCTCTCATCCTATAGTAGGTTTTGACGGAGTTTATGCATTGGGTGCCACGCTAATGTAGTACTGACTTCCAAGGATAGAGGCCAAGATCTGTGTAGTTTGCTTTGTTAAGTAGAAAAGAAAAATATACCATTGGATTTGTAGTTTTTATTACATTCAAGAAATGAATTCTCATAAATAAAATTGCTTAGAACAGCTTCTAATCAGAAAGTTGAAATTATCTGTGGCAACGTAACCACTAAAACCTTGTATACTATGAAAGCATTTCAATAATTAATGCATGCTTCATCTACAGTAATTGACAGTGAGGTCATAAATGTAGCGGGCCATCTGTATTTGATTTGTACATGAGACTGCTTAAAGGGACAGGCAGGTAACTTTTGCTTTTTGGGCAAGCAAGATTTCTTCCTTCTCCAAGTAGCAGAGTCGTTTATTAGATTTCTCTGTTTTTCCTTGGAGATCTTTCCATGTTTCTATGCAGTCTCCATTCTTCTCACTGCCTCTCATTCTTATGACACAATCCCCTTTGGAGTATATATATGTAATATATGCACAATATACATATATGTAATATATGTATATATGTGTATATGTGTTATAAATGTTATATATATGGTGGGTTATATATAATATATATGTGTTATATGTAATATATATGTGTGTGTGTATGCATATAGAGATACTCTTTACAGTTTTCCCTAAATGATGAGCTCCAACATCCTAAGCACTTCAAAGCCCCGTATCTAATGACAGTATTAGACGTTCCCTTCGGTGTTGTGAATTTACTCGTCCTACTCATCCCACCCCTTTAAACATTAATTCTTGCAGTTTTTGCTCTTTTCTGAGTCAATCTACCTTGCTTGTATTTGCTAAAAACAAGAATAATAACATTAGGATCTTAATGGGATTTTTGTAGTCGCACCTCTTTTGGTGTGAAATAGAATATTCATATTTCTGGAAATAACATGGTCATGAGAAATACTGAAGGCTATCCAAGACTTTCTGGGCACTAAATCCTAGAGGGCATCACATAGAGGTCTAGAACACAGTCCTCACTTCAGATGCATAAACTCATATAAAAACACCTTCATCCAGAATCCTTTGGGTTTATTGTTGGCTAGGAGACAAAAAAACCAACAAGGCCCCTATCTCTCTGGCTCTTGCATTCTAATAAGTAAAACTTCCTCCTAAGCTTCTTACACAGGGCACAAACCTTACAAATATAAAACTGAATAGTTGTACAGGGGTCGCACATAACCTCCTTCCCCACCTCTATCTCCTGTACTTTCTGTTTTAGGAAATTGTGCCACAATCTGTCCAGTCGTTAAGGCAAGGACCTAAAGTCAGCCAAGCTGATGCATGTCCCCTTTCCTCCTCATCACAGCCATCCCTATGCTGTGCAGTGCTAAGTGCTTACTACTGGCAGGCTCTGCTTTCCCTTCCCCAACCCATGATGACAGCCTATTTCCTAGGGAGGAAAGCTGGAACATGGAGACAGCATCTACCACCATTTCTTTATTAGATATATTCTCTACACTGTTGCCAGAATGGTTTAACCTTTAAAATGCTACTAAGATGGTACCACTTCTCTGTAAACATTCTTCCTGTGATATTTCAATAATTGTCTTGCAGGCAAAACTTCTAACAGGGTATACAAGGAAAACCTTGGCTAGCATGGGCTGAGCCTAGCCTTGCAATGACAATTCTTGCCTCTGGTTACAGGAACATAAGAATGACATCCTATTCTATACATCCCCAGTAACCAGCGTTTTCCAATTTAGATATTGTTAAGTATATCTTTATCACCAGATCTATTTAGAGTTGTATGCTTGAGAACAAAACTCAAGTACTGTTTTTCAAGAAGGCGTGTTGCATGCTAAAAGTAAGTTCACACACTCTATTTTTATTTTAAATCCAGTTATGTTTATAACTGAGGATAACATATTAATACGTAAGCTATATAAATATTTTAAATGTTAGGTGATAGGCCTTTGCAAACAAGTCAGTTCAGCGTTGGTGAGAGATGGGTAAAAGATTTTTGGATGCTGAGGTGCACATTTTAAAAGGTTTGGCATCATAAGAATAAGTGTTGGCTTTGGAGATGAGTGGGTAGATATTTGAAGATCAATCAACCTTATGGTTGGGACTGGTCCTTATCTCCCAGGCCTGAGGTGATGTGAAAGTGGGAGTGTCTGGCCATGTCCTGGGAACATTGTGTGCCTGAGGAGAGTTGGTACCCATTAAACTGGCTGGAAGACACAGTGACAGAGAACAGGAGGGTAAACAGAGGCACGGGGAGGGGCAAGCGTGTTAGACATGCCAAGATGACTGTGCCTGAGAAATGGAAGAATGTTACTTGATGGAACACACAGAGAAAAAGTGCCACGGAGTGCCACAATACAAGAGAGCACAGGAAGATGAGGAAGATGATGGGGAGGATGGTGGTAGCAGCACCCAACACACGGCATTTGCAAGAATAATGCTAAACATCAGGTCACAGATGCACAGCATGAGCTACAGGGCAAACAGGAGCACATTCTTGTACTAATCGTTCAGTCTTCACTATGCTCCATCTGACCTACCTCTTGTGGCTGTATTCAAAACTGTGTTCTATAAATGTTTGCAAGCAAATATCCTCTTTCATTAATAATAAAATAACAATTAATAATAAAAATAACCAAAAAATCCAATTAATACTAAAAGGTCCAGAGAACTCCTCAGCTTGCCTGAGACCTCACAGCTTGTCCGTGGCAGAATTGCATAGCTAGAAATCCAAGGGAGTCTGCTTAAGGAGGGTTAGGGAGTTTATTAGAATATAAATTGGGGGGAACAACTCACTGAATAGAATAAGGCAAAAATGGTCACAGAGTCCTGGAAGGTTGATGTCTGGTCCCAAGCTTCTCCTGCTGCCTGAATCAGTCCGCATCATCCAAGCCCACAAGGGAGAGAAGAGATGGAGGCGTATGTGCCCCTCAAGTCTTAAGGTAGCCCCGAGGCCATGCCCTAGGGGCTGGTACCTCAAGGTCGTAGACGGAACAGGTACCCAATTCAGAAATTGGGTTAGATCCTGGTTATCTGGGGCTTATGCTCCCTCTGAGAGATCTGTTGTCAAGAGGGAAGGGGATGGGAGCTGTGGTTCCTTTTGTCAGGACTGGACCTGCAAAGGCATGTCCCAGAGTGGACAAATGCCCCTCAGAACAGAAGAGTTCCAGTCAAGGACACTAGAACGCCAGTTGGTTCCTGACTGCCCCTACACATGCATGTCACCTCTTTAGCCCTCTCTCCTCAGACTGGATAGGAAATTTACTTTCCAAAGAGGTTCTGTGTAAGGCTATTGAGCAAAAGAAAAGCAGTTAAAAGCCCAGCCTGTGGAAATGGAATTACTGTGGAAGGATTTAAAGTAACTTTTAGCTTGGCGGTGGTGGTGCGTGCATTTAATCCCAGCCGTCGGGAGGCAGAGGCAGGAGGATCTCTGAGTTTGAGGCCAGCCTGGGCTACAGAGCAAGACCCAGGACAGCCAAGGCTGTTACACCTGTCTCAAAACCAAAATAAATAACTAAAATAAACTAAGTACAGTAATTTTTATTACCCAGAGTTTTCAAGGTCACTGGATTAAGATTCGGGATTGAGAGTCTAGTTTCTTGTCTTTTTACTATTTTCCTTCTTTTTTTCCCCTTTCCTTCCTTCTGCTCTGCAGTGAGTTCTTTAGATATCTGCAATACCAATAATGCTTGTGACGAGATAAGGAGAAAAGGTGCCAGACATATAAAATGATAACATTTGAGGAGATGGGGAATGATCATCACTTTCATTTTCTCATCACACATTTTTTTAGTTTGTCGAATTATAACATTACACCCTAAAAAAATAAATACAAGTAACTCGACAACCAAAAATAATTAAAAAATAATGTTGTTAGCTCATAGTTACGAACTTTTTATTTATTTATTTATTTATTTATTTATTTATTTATTTATTATTTTGGTTTTTCGAGACAGGGTTTCTCTGTGTAGTTTTGGTGCCTGTTTTGGGCCTCACTCTGTAGACCAGGCTGGCCTGGAACTCACAGAGATCCGTCTGGTTCTGCCTCCTGAGTTCTGGGATGAAAGGGGTGTGCCACCATCACCACACTATGAACTCTTATTTTGTGTCAGGTACATCAATGTGTTATCTCACTTAAGAACTGTTGGCCATCTTGTAAAGATAAAAAGTTTTAAAACCTAATTTGCAGGTGAAGCAATGTGGAGTGAAGAAAGTGAATCATTTAATTGGTGAATGGAAAGTCTGGAGTCAGGTTTCAGACCCATCTTTACAAAACTCAGTGTCATACTTTGGGTCCTTGTCTCCATCCCCAACTAGGCATTCAGTGGAGTTGATTCATCTAATTTGTGGAGGGTAAGTGGATTGGTGTACATGTGTTTCCCTGAATTAGATACTTGCGTAGGATTTGCAAAAAGAATTCCAGCCATTTAGAATGTGATTTTTCAGCCACGGAGACAATGAAACATAGAAATTAAGATCACATGGTTGTTGCCAAGGCAAGCACCTGGTCTATGAATAAATAGTTACAGTGTCCTAAACCATAGATGATCGCCAAAAAAGACAAAAACAATCATAGATGGTGTGATTGCTGATTGCAAGAAACTCACCATTTGAGAGTCAAGTTAGGACTACTCACTCTGAAGTGGAACTTGTAGAAATTCTGGTGACTGAATATCTACCCCTGTCACTTATTGCCTTTCAGACCCTTCAAGCCTGGGTCATCATAGTTACCAATGGCATAGTGAATCTGATGGTGAGTTGGGCCCTGAATGTTAAAGGAGAGCTGAAGGATCAGAGACTGAGAAAATGAATCTCACCTCAAGGCTTTGGAGGAGGCAATAGATTTTATGACTCAGCAGAAGTGCTTTCACATGTTTTCACCATAATGGGATCCTGTGAGGACCATCTGCTTCTGCTACCTGCCCTGGAAGAGGCAGCTAGGAACAGATGAGCTTCTGCCCTCTTGTAGGAGAGGTGTCCTGTCTGCTGTTCCAGTGCATCAGTAGATAGTGATAGGAGCATGTACTTCCCTGCCTTCTAACACTTGACGTCTTCATGCCTCAAATCAAACATCTGACTCTCAAGTGAGACTTCAGGAGCTATCACAATTGCTTTAATGTGATTCTATCACCAAAGGCTATGACAAAGGGCTTGTCACTGAGGGAGAACACACAGAAGAGATGGAGAAGTGAATGAGAAGATAATAGGTATTCTCAATGTCGTATCATCAAAACACCATGAATCTCCTTGAGTCCTTAAATCACAATTTCTGAATTAATATGTCCATCAGGTGAATTGGAAGAAAAGATGTAATTCACGCTGGCAAGTGATTTATTTAGATATCTGGAAGAAGAAATAAATGGAAATACAATGTAGCACAACCATCAGGACCCAGGAGTGTAAGGTAGGTGATTGGGAGTGCAGATCCAGGAAAATTAACAAACCCACAGCAGACCCAGAAGAAAAGAGGAGAAAGAGCAGAAGCAGTCACCAAGGCCTCAGGGAAAGTCTAGATCTCTGAACTAAGGGATGTTAGTTTTCCGGAAACAAGAGGTGAGTCTGAGACGAGATAAAGCAAAGTGAACAAACTTACAAGTCTACTGAAAGCACAAAGCCAGACACACCCAGGCAGCTCCTGAACATTCAGCGATGACAATGATGACCCCGGATTTCTTTTCCGTCTCCTCTTTGCATTGCAGCAGCGTCTTTCCCAGCTACTGCAGTCCATGTTCGATGGCACTCATTGATGTGGGGGTGACACGGACTGGACTTCTTGTCCCAGTATTTCAAACCCAGCTCTCCCAAGACCAACTGTGGCATCTGGGAATGCTACACCTCAGCCCTGCACTTCCCTCGAATGATCTTGCTCTTTCATCCCTTCCATGCACCATTCCCAAGAGCACCACTCTGTGCCACTCCTGCTGGCAAATTCCCATCTCAGAACAAGGAGACCCAACTTATGTTTTTAAATGCAGAATCCCCAAACCCAACCAAAGCTCCAAACTTCCCGTGCAGCCCCCTAAACCTGTGGTGTTTTCTCATAGAGACACAGGCTTGATGAAGCATGGAGGGATGTTAGATAGGTATTATGCTTGTCTTTATAACCTGAAAGGCAGCCAAATTATGCACACTGAAAGCGAAAGACAGTGAAATGAAAAAAAAAAAAAAACCTCGTGAGAAAAGTTTTGACTGCAAAGAAACATGTAAATAGTAAAATTTTATTTAGTTACTTTTAATTTTTTAAATTTAATTTTTATTATTTAGTTCAAAGGGAAGTTATTTGGAGTAGGTAAGAACTAATGGTATTGCTACTTGCACCATCAGTCATTCTAATAGAAGCACTATAAAACATCCTCGTGATACCTAAATCAATGAAGATCTTGTGATTGACAGGAGTGGAAACCATGAACCACAATGAGAATTTATAGAACTAGAGCAAGTGTAGGCTACTGGACACAAGGATGCTTTGAGAATTGAAGGCTCTGAGACATGTAGGAAATGTAGGGGATCTGGAAGCAGCACTGTGAGAGAAAAGTCACTCCTTAATTATGATTCTGATAATGGGAGTGAAAATTAACTTTAATAGTTAATGGAGGGAAGACAATAAAAAATGCAAGTCAAACTGCCAGAGAGAATAAAAGAATGAAAAGGAACTTGAGTCAATAACAAAGCAAACAACCAATGCAAAACAACAATAGAAAAATATAAAAGAAAAGAAATATAAATTGGAGAAATGAAATAGACCAGATGTTATATGTAATGTGAATGGATATAATTCTCTGTGAAATGTTGTCAGATCAGGCTGGAAACAGAGTTTAGCTATACCCACTAGACTCATAGCTGTGACAAGGTGAAATACTGTGAAGAAGGACTGGACAAAGGCAGCCTGGGTGATTGGGCATGACAAGAAAAGCAAAGCAAGAAACAGTTCAAATTCAAAAGAATCTGGACACAGATTTGAATTCTTTCAAAATGTCCACAAAAGATGCTGTCTTGTGATAAAAGGCATAGCTTATTAAGGAAGTTTGGTAGTCACAAAACACTGAATAGTATGGCAGCCCAGCACAATAAGTTAATTTGCAAGAACTATGATAGCAGACTACAGTTCTGTTGGGATTATTTCATCAACCATTTCAGAACTAAGAAAACTAAGATAGAACTAAGGATAGATTAAGGAAACCTTAGTGAATATGGACACACCGAATTTGAGAACAATGGTCAACCATGTGGACTGCACACAAGACAAAAATTCATAAAAATCTGTGTATATACATCTCTACACAGAGAACTTAGAATCTTACCTTGTGTTCATGAAGTGTCTGTAGAAGTTAATAGGTACTTGATGTGAAAAAAAAACTAAATAAAAATTTAAGAGTAGAACTTTTGTAGGTTGTTTTTCTGATCACACTCTAGTAAAACTAGAGATGAATATAAATATCTGATAAATATTCTGTAAAGTTAAGAAGTGTGCTTTAAAAAAATCTTTGGATCAAAGAAGAAAAATAAAGTTAGAAACCAGAGTCTGGGAATCTGCTTAGGGGTTAAGAGCACTGCCTATACTTCTTGCAGAAGACTTGGGTTTGATTCTCAGCACCCTCAAGGCCACCAACAACACGCTATGGCTTTAGTTCCAGGGTGTCTGCTGCCTTTGGCTTTCCAGGGCCTGGCAACATGCACCCTCCCCACAGACACAAATGTGTACACATAATTAATTTAAAAATAAAACAAATTTTTACAATGGCCGATGAAAACTAAAAAGTAACCAAATAAAGCAGGAATGTGGTGAGGGAAATTAATTAAAACAAAAGTCAAAACTAGGAAGCAAGCATAAAAAGAAGCAAAATTAAAACGGAATTCTTTGAAAGTGTTAATGAACTACATATAATCCTGTCAAGACTGATTAAGGACAAAGAGAGAGAGAAACAAAAATAAATATAACATTAATAAGGAAAATATAATCCCAGGTAAAGAGAAAATAAGAGAATTTGTGGTGGGTAGCATGTGCAACTGTTCTAGACATAAATGTAATAACAAAGAGGCAATGGATGATTTCCTAGTAGAAACACAAATGCTTAAAATTAATTAAAAAGGGATGGGAAGCATGAGCAGATCCACTATTACACAACAATTGGGAGGTAAAAGGTCTCTCAGTGAAAAGGCACCAGACCGAGATACTTTGCAGATGATGCTGGAGTCTTTTAAGAATTCAGTTCCAGTGTCCTAGAAACTCTGTTTCACCAGAAAATAAAAGGCATCGGCACTGCTTGTGAATGTAGCCTCTAAGTGCAGTGCAAGACTTGATGACTAATTCAAAAAGAGCTCTACAGAGAGGACAGTCACATATCACACAAGGATGTCACACCAGGTAGATGACCGTGGTCCCTTAAGGTTAAAATGGAGCTGAAAAATTCCAACCATCTATTGACATCCTAGCTGTCCTCGAATTGTAGTACAAAGCATTGCATATGGGTTTGCAGGAATGTTCTTGTAAGTGAACCTGTGCTGCCAGCTGTGTGAAGTATAACAATACAGTTACGAACTGGACATAATACTTGGATATGGACACTAAACAGCTGTGTTGCTAGTTAATGCATTTACTAGATTATACACCTTGCCATATGTTTAAGCTTATTCCTTACTCCCCTCCCCTAAAGTGGGTTACTGTAAAATTACACTGATTTCTAAGAGCAGATATCATCTAACAATCTACTTTTAATTGAAAAAAATTCATACAATGTATTTTGATCATGTTTTTGCATTTCCCTAGTCCTTCCAGATCTTTCCTACCTCCTACTTATCCAACTTAATTTTCTCACTTTCTCTTAAAAAAAAATAAAAGACACCCAGGCAAAACTGAAACAAAACTCAAGGAACACACCCCATCCCGACCAAAAAAAAAAAAAAAAAAAAAAAAAAATCAAAATAAACAATCAAAGACTGATAAGACAAAAAATGCCCAAACAAATGAAAATTGGAAAATAGCTGCCCCACAACAGCAACAAAAACAGCAATAACCCAGGGTAGACTTTGTGTTAGATAACTACTCTTAGAAAAGGCGCCTTCCCTAAGGTGTGGTTAATGTACCCAGTGAGACTCCACTGGAGAAAATGGATTTTTCCTTGAGCAGCAGATATCAATTGCAGAGAGTTCCTTAGTGGGAGCCCGTGTTCACCTTTCCGGTCAGTGCTGAACCTCCTCTAGCTTGAACCTGAGCAGGCCTTGTGCATGCCGCCACAATATCTGAGTCCACATGTGCATCAGTCCTGTTGTACGGGGAAGGAGCACTGTTGCCTTGGAGTCATCTACCACCTGTGGCTCTCACAGTCTCTCTGCTGCCTCTTCTCCATAGATCTCTGAGCCGTAAAGGGAGGGGCTTCAATGGAGACATCCCAGATAGGACTGAGTACTCCAAACTCCCTCACTCTCTGCATAGTGTCCAGTTGTGAGTCTCTGTGTTAAATTCTGCAAGAAGCAGCTTCTCTGATGTGGGCTGAGAAAGGCATTGATCTATAGGTATAGCAAAATGTCATTAGGAGCCATTTAATTGCTATGTTCTTTAGCAGAATAATAGTATTGGGTTTTCTTCTAGGCCCATGATCTATGTAGTCTCAGGTTCTTGGCCACCCACGCAGTGTCAGGCATGGGCTCCATATCATGGGGTTGGGCCTTGAATCCTGTCAGAAAGTGGTTGGTTGCTTCCATAACATTTATACCACTACTGCACCAGTTTCTCTTGCTGGCAGGTCACTGTTGTAGGTAGCAGAGTTTGTAACTGGGGCATATTGATGCTGATCTTTCTACTTTGGTAGCATGCAGAGTACCTTCTAGTATGGTAAATGTTAATCAGTAGGGGTGAACCTTCTAGTTAGGCACCAGTTCAGCTTATATGCTAACAACACACTTTTAAGGACATGTTTTGTTATTAAGCAATAAGTGACCATATTAGCAAACTAAACAAAGCAATATATGCAACATGTAAGCATGTAACAGGAATACTAGATAATGTGTATTACTGGTATGCGTGCATATATTCTAATCACGATAGTTGTAATAACTTAGCTAATCATTAAATGTATAAGCAATGGGCATGTCTTCTGATCAGTTGTAATATAGGTGATGGTGGTTAGTGGGTGCTAAAACTCAAGTTTCTGGTAGCTTGGAGACTGTGGTAATTGGAAAGATTCAAAGATTAGATATAGTGTGTGTGCGAGGGGGATGGAATAATCTAGCATTAGGCCAAGACAGTAGTTCCTCGTGCTTATGGATTGATAGATTGGTTTTCCGGGTTTTTCAGAATGTTTCTGTTAAAAAATGTTTTCAGAATTTCATACAACATATTTTGAATATGTTTGTCTTTCAGTTCCTCTAAGATCCACTCCTGCTTCCTTACCCACATTGAAAAACACACAAACCAACAAAAACAAAACATCCCCCAACACTCAGTTCCATTTCTGCTGTCTATATGTTCTTCCAGGTATATCCACCCACTGGAGCAGCATCAGTGACCTGCTGGGGACCACACCCTTAAAGAAATCCTACTCTTCCTCTCTCAGTAGCTATCAGTTGCCAACAGCTCCTCAGTTAGAGGTGAGAGGGTGCGCTCACCTTCCCTCTTCATTCTGGGCTTTTGTCTGGCTTGAGATTTCACAGGCCTTGCACACGCTGACAAATGGCGAGAAATATTCTTTAAAAATGTTTACCGTTATATTTCTTCACTTTGTAGGTGCAACCGAAGAGAGGAGAGATAAATGAGAAAAAAGTAGCAGGACCTTCATAGGTGCGGTGAGTACAGTGTGACTTAGAGTTTTAATCAGGGGGGTTAATATAGGGACAGACATTTGTACCTTCATCAATAAACTGTCTTCTAGTCTATCATCGATCAAAGAGTAGAAAACGACATATTTAAAGGGAATTCTGTAAGCTCACTTAGAGAATATTACTCTTTAAATTGCTTACAAATAGCCACTTCAGATGCTAACAGATTTCACCCATGGGACAAGACATCCTGGCATTTTTAAGTCATCTTGTAAGCTTACAGCTGCAGACATTGCTTTGCGTGTCCTTGGAACAGTCTTGCTAGAGGTAATCGCAGAGGCACACATACAATTTTTGGGAAGATATCTGTGACCCCTGATTTTCTTAGCTGTCTTAGCTGGACACTTGTCTGTGGGTGTACCATCTCTGAGTGAAGAATCTTCTAACCTCACCAAGGGCAGACATTTCCTTCCCAAGTCAGCACAGCTCTGTTTGCATCCCTGGGAATCCCATGGGACACCAATGGTGTCAGAACAGGGAGTTGCCCTTTGGTTAGGTTTTGTTACAAGCAGCCTTCAGTCTTTCCCCGAGGATGCTTCCTGCTTCATCTGTGTCAGGCATTGCCCGAGACTTACTTTCAAGGATTTCTCTTTGGTTTACCTTGAGAAAGCTCTAGTCCACTTCTGGAGCTTTGAAAACCGGACACCTTTCTCTCATCTGGAGAGTCATCTTTGGCTACCAGAGAGCAACAGTGCAGGGTTCTGTCTAAAAGATTCTGCTAAGGAAATTTAAACAAAGCAAAGCATGGCCACCTCAGACGCAGGACTCTGTTACTTAACAAGTTGGAATGATCGCTATTAGGTCAGTGACTGTAAGTCTATCCTATAAACACAGATTACAAGATTTAAACAGGAGCTTTGCCTCACACAACAATGATGTCAGCAGCCAACGGTGGGAGCTGCCCCGCCATTTCTGTTTCATCATTTAAAGAGACAGTATCCAGCCTTCTAGTCTACATCTATCACATGGACATATTGATTTCCTTTCTAGAGAAACACATATTTCTTCCCTCATGCTGAAAAGATAAATCTGACAGCTTTTAATCAAACGTAGTTGCTCACAACTGGAGAAATGTGTATAGTACCACACAAGACAAAACACAGCAACTTCCAAAGGGGGAGTTTTGTGGAATGGAATATTTGTAGACAACAACTGTATTAGCACACATGTCTGCAAATGCATGTATACACACACAGTGGCAGTAATAAAACCTGTGTAACACGAATAATCTTATAGTGCGATCAACAAATGCGGGTTTAATTAACCTTTCTACCGAAACTGGGCTCTTGGGCTGAGGGTACGGCTCAGTTGTCAGAGTGCTTGCCGAGTACGCTTGAATCCCTGGTTCAATCCCCAGCACCACATAAAACTGATATGTTTGTACGTGCCAGTAATTCCAGTACTTATGAGTTGGGAGCAGGAGATTAGAAGAGCAAGGTCATCCTCAACTACTCATTGAACTGTAGGCCTGGGATATAGGAGACCCTCTCTAAATCAAAGCAAAACACCCACCCTCAAATACTAAAAAAAAAATATATATATATTACAAGTCACAACCTCAAACTGCCTCCACCTTCTTTGTCAGCCTGAGAGTCAGTAACCCTGTGTGGTGGCCTTTAAAATGAAGTCTCTCCCAGGATGCAACCTGGCTTTCAGAGGAACAGTGTGGAAATGTGACGTTTGGATCTGAAGCCTCTCATTCAGCCGGCTCCTCTCCACACTGTGTTCAGTCCTCGGCTGTGACTTGACCAAGCATGCTTCAGAGCATTTACATTGTTTCCCTCAGCAACTCTGAGTGGCTCTTACTGCTGCTTTCTATACATCTGAGGAGAGCTAAGATCGTTTTTCCTCTGAATGTAGATGGCCATTTAAACTGATGTTTCTAAGAGGACATTACATTCAAGAGCTGGTGGGAGAGAGACTCAAAATGAACAAGGCTTGATGCTTTTATCTCCTTCATTGATTAGTTTGGTTCCTGGCATTATCGGTGGCCTGTGAGTTGGTTTTAATGGTAGCTATAGATATATCTGAGTCCTTTTTCCTCTGAAGTATCAAACTGATTGCATTTTCAGTGATGGAATTCAAATGATAGAAATTCCCATTCTGGATGTCTCCTGTTAGCATCTACTAGCAATCTCCTGCCTTAGGATCTTGGCATATATCTTATGCCCACTAATTTTTCTGAAGTAAAATTATTTAAAAAAAAAACTGAACAGAACAGAATCTATATCAGGAATAGAAGTGTAGAAGATCCATCAAAACCTTCCTTAAGCATTTCATCATTTAGTAAGTTTTTTTTATCTGCCTTTTATTCTCATTATTTTGAGATTCTATTAAGATATGCGATTAAGGAGAACCATGTATTGGAAAGAAACATGTTAAGGAAGAGGTAATGCACATGTAGTGAGGTACTGTGCAGGAGCAGATAGAATTGGCTTCATTGGGTAAAAGCAGCAAACTATCTCCCTTCTAGGACGTGAGCTTTGGAAGTCTATCCACAGTACACAGACACTGTAATTTCTGAGTCTCTAGAACTCACAAATGTGTGTGTGAGTATGAATTGTGATTGTGTGTGTGTGTGTGTGTGTGAGGATGAGTGTGAGTGTGAGTATGTGATTATATCCTGTCAGTCATTTCTCTTGCAAGGAATTATTGAGGATCTACTAACCCCTTGCTGGATAATGAGCTAATAAACTCGGTGTTTGTCCCCATGTTCCATCTTGAGGATCCTTCTGAGGAACGCAGGCTGGGAGTCAAAGTGTGGAGATAGCATGGCTGATCAGTGGGTGCCTTGCCAGAATAAGTTTTTTTAATTTAAAAAATATTTATTTATTTGTTTGTTTGTTTATTTATTTTAGGAGAGGTTGACATTTCAACTGTAATAGAAATAGATGATGGGCTTAAAGTAAAAGGGTAAGAGAAGAAACACATGAAATGGGTAGACGCATTCATTTAGATGATACGCTGTCTTCTTTAACGCCCAGCCATGACCTCGGTGACCAAACATTTGTCCTGATTTCAGCCTGGCTTGTAGTGTTGGAAAATTTTGTCCTAAAAGGAAGGCCATTCGGACCAGGAAATGTGTGATTCTTTCCTGAGAGAACGTTTGTGATTCTCTAAGCCATGGCTGCAAGAAGAGGAGACATCAAATATGACTGGGAGAGTGATTGAAACACACTGCCCAGACAGTGAACTTGCCACGTGGTCACCCTGCACCTAGCGCTCCCAGACAGCTGCGACCCAGAGCAGGGCTTTGAAGCAGTAGTTTGCACACTTACCAAGGTTCTATTTTCCCTTTTTCCTCTCTCTTCTTTTCTTCCTCCCTCCCTCCCTCCCTCCCACCCTCCCTTCCTTCCTTCTTTTCTTACTTAAAAAACAAGCAATTCATTTTGTAGGACATTTCAAACGGCAAATGGCCAGCAAGGATTGATACCAAAGCTGGGCACAAAAATGTATAGCAACATGTAGAATGCAAGAATATTCTGGAAAGAGGAAAACAAAACAGAAGACTATTCATCTTTCCATGCCGCTTCTAAAAGCTGCATGATGATTTTCTGTCCTTTATAGACACCCATTGAGAAGGCAAAAGACTGTGGGGTTCATGGAAACGCCACAGAAGGGAGGGAAGGGATTCAGAAGGGCAGTGGATTTAGCGATTGTTTGCAAGTCTTGGGGTGGTAATATACGGCTAACTAGGAGAATGGAAGAATGGGATCTCATCTGCTGATCCAGAAAGGGGTTTCAAGACCCTTACTGACAAAGCTGCCATTGGTGTGAGCTGAAAACACCCCAGTGATGCATCTAATTGGAGCAGGTAGAGACCTCATGGCAGAAGTAACCACATTTTGCTCACTTGTCTCATAGGCGGAAATGTACTTCAAGAGAAAGCAGGGTGTGTGGGTGCCCTCACCAAGTGCTTAGATTAGTGGCTCTTAACCTTCTTAGTGTTGTGACCTTTTAATACAGTTCCTTATTTGTGGTGACCCCAACTATAAAATTATTTGTGTTGCTACTTCACAACTATAATTTTGTTACTGTTATGAATCGTAATATGAATCTGATATGCAGGGTGTCTGATATGCAAACCTGTGAAATGATCATTTGACTTCCAAAGGGGTCAGGACCCACAGGTTGAGAACTCTTGACTTAGAATACATACACACACACACACACACACACACACACACACACACACACACACATAGCACTCTGCTTCTTTTCTTTTCTTTTTAACCATGTGTGCCAAGCTACCAAATCCTTGGCCTCATGTGATTAAATTATACAGGGTAGCCAGAGATTCAGGTGCTAAATGTGGCTCCAGTGTTTCCCTGCCCCGCTTCACAGTTACCAAGTAATGTCTGCCCTACACAGCTCCAGCTACACTACAAACATTTTACCCACCAAGTAATTAATAATTACAGACACTAACTAACTCCAGCACTATTATCATTTGAAAAATCCTGTTTTCTATCTTAAAGAAGAGGAAATTGTCAAAATTTTCCTTTTGGGGCCTGGTTTTCCATTTAGGAGCTAATCCTTGGAACTTTCCCAAACGTCTTTGTAGCTGCCTTCAACCTAATTCAAAAACATGGCATTTCCTTAAGCCCTCACTGATACTGGAAAATGGGAAGACCTGGAGTTGGTCCTTAGCTTGGTCTTTGCTGGGTGTTTGACCTCAGAGAACTTACTAGCACATTTAAGCCTGAACTTTCTTTAAATTATATATATATATACATACACACACATACACATATATATACACACACACATATATTGTGTGTGTATGTGTGTGTGTGTGTGTGTGTGTGTGTGTGTGTGTGTGTACCACAATGTGTAGTATTGAGGTCAGGGGGCAACTTTCAGGAGACATTGTCTCCTTCTGCCATGCGGGTCCTGAGTCTTCAGGCTCCACTGCAAGAGCCTTTACCTGCTGAGCTGTGTTGCTGGCCCATGCCCGAACTTTCTCAGGACAGGGGCAATACTGGTTGCAAAATGGTATACGCTGATGTATGAAAGCCCAAGCCTGGGTTTGGGGGATGAGGGGGATGGCTGAGTGGGTAAAAGCATTCTCACACAGTCCTGTTGACCTGTGCTGGGATTCCTGCAGCCCCGCTAACAGCTTGACACAGTAGTACAAGCCTCTGTGCGAGCATGGTCTCTACAGTGAGATGGGATGCACAGAATCCACAGGAATTCCCATCGCCTCCATGAGGTGGAAAGTCGAGGGACCGCCAAGCTCTGGAGTTTGATTTCTGAACTCTGTATACACACTTGTACCCTCCCACACAAATGCACAGGCACAGGACAAACACTAAGCACACACCAATGCATGCCTGTTAAATAGTGCACTGAATAGTGATGTAACAATAGACTTTAGATTTTGCTCTTATGTCTCTCATCCTTTACTTTCTGCTAATTTTGTCAAGAGTCCTCAGATAAAAAGTTGCCAGAGTCTTGTGACTATTCCTCATCACCACCCCCCACTCCGCCCCCCCCAACTTCACCTTATTTTGGATTATTTTGAATTTTGAACCTGTGAACTAGAAGAAATTAAATCTGTGAAGCTGAGTGACTTATAGGACCGAGGAAGTCACTCCTGGGTGTTCAATACAGTAAAATTCAACTCTGACAGAGCAAACACCACCCATTGCTGTCCAAAGCACCCAACCTTCCCCAGGATTAGTTACTCGGCTGGTTCACTATGCAGCTAGTAATTCAGAGATAATCATGTTACCAAGACGCCATTTAATCTCTGTTTGGCATATCTTGAGTTTTCATCTTCATTAATAGAGCCATCAAACTTTCACTGGATCTGACTGGTGCAGGACAGACCCGTGATTCCTGAGGTGGGGGCTGTAGCTTGCGTGGGGAGCCTCTGGTTGCCAGATGGCAGGTGCTAATCTGCTTGCTGCAAGGGTGGGGGGGCTAAGCTTGCCTGGCCCCCAGCCAATGGGGCTCGCTCTCCCCTCTGATTAATACACTGGCCTTGGGGCTGGTATCTGCTCTCCACTGCCTGCATAAAGACTCTGAAGGAATGGATGCCTAGGGAAAGGAAGGAATTACTCTCTGGTCTCCCTATGAAAAGGATCCTTAATGATGTCCTTGCTGCCTCTGCTCCAGGCCATTGGAGAATAAGATCACTGAATGGGAGCATGACACAGGGCAAAGATGCAAGCCTGGGAATCAGGGAAACATGACTCTGAACTCTGACTCCACCAGTTAACTACTGGGGTCATTTGTTGTCTCTTCCTATAATGAAATTTCCGAGGCTGGGTATTTATCAAGAAAAGAATTTTTTAAAAGCTGGTCTTAGAGGAATCTAGACAGCTTAGCATCAGTTCTAGTGAGGGCTCCTGGCTGCATCACCCATGGTACCAGACATCAGAGTAATGGAGTGCTTTTGAGAGATCACCTGACAGGCAAGAAGCCAGAATGAGGAGAGGAGACCATCATCTTGAGGTCTCTCTAAGCTCCACTTCTTCAAGCCCACAACAGCTCAGCATCACTCCATTGAGGACCAGACTTCCAGCACATATGCACCTCTCAGCACATCCATAACAGTCAACAGTAACTAGGTGGATGGATGGATGTTGTCACTTCACCTCTTTGAGCTTCGTATCCCCCATTTGCATCATGCTGCAACCTTGGTTATAACATCACTGTTGGTGTGCCACAGATTGGTCAAGAAGAGAGTCAGATAAAGACCAATCCATGTGCCCCAGGTGCAGCTGGGCCACTAAGAGAGCCAAGAGAAGCTCTTCCTCAGGTCCCCCGGAATTCTGAAGACATCTCTCCCAGGGCTGTATGTGGCCATGAGGATGGAGACTCATGATTGTCTCATGTCATTGTGAGATGTCACAGAGGATGACCACCAAGTGCCATGCATTAGTTTGAAGGAGTGTGCATAAAACCCAAAACCTATTGTGATGGTTGGTGTCAACTGTCAACTTGACAGGCTCTAGAGTCACCTGGGAGATGGCCTCTTGGTATGCCCATGGTGTGTTATCTTGAGTGCATGAGTTGAGATAGTAGGGCACATCTGAATGGGTGGCACCATTCCCTGGGCTGGGGTCCTAGACCGTGTGAAATGGAGACAGGGAGCCAAGCATGTGTCCCTCTGTTGTCCCCTGCTTCTTTGTTCTTTATTGTGTGACTAAACTACTCAGGGCTCCTGACGCTGTGACTTCTGACAATGGGGGACCACACCCGTCATCTCAGAGCAGAAATAAACCTTTTCCTCCCTTAAGTTGCTTTCGTCAGAGGATTTTATCACAGTGACAGGAAAAGAAATCAAGGCACTTGTGTTAAGTGGGAGGAAAATGAAAGGAAACAGAAGGAAGTCGGTGCCGCATGTCCACACAGGATGAGGAAATCCTGTTTGTCAAGAATGCATAAGGACTGACGGTTTATCACCCTTCAGTAGATCCTAGCTCTAGTGCTCATAGGCTGAGAGAGAAAGGGGAAGGGGGGGAGGGGGTGGACCAATAAAGGGAAGGCTGTCTGATGATGGTGTGCTAGGAAAGGAATCACTGAGTACTCAGTCCTTACCGTACTGTCCCTGGGTCAAAAAGTAAAGCAGGAATGCTAGTGAGAAGGGGGAATCCAGAGAGGAGACTCTATAGTAGTGCAGTGCGGGCTTCCGGCTCAGGACACCACATCGGGCACCATTGTCTGTGGTACGGCTCCCGGTCTTCTCTGTCTCTCTGTCTCTGTCCGTCTCTCTGTATGCCTCTGTCTGTCTGTCTGTCTGTCTGTCTGTCTGTCTCTCCCCCCCCTTTGGGTAGGAAGAAGTCTTAGGATCAACACAAGACTGAAT
The DNA here is from genome assembly GCF_004664715.2 of Peromyscus leucopus. Taxonomy (NCBI): domain Eukaryota; kingdom Metazoa; phylum Chordata; class Mammalia; order Rodentia; family Cricetidae; genus Peromyscus; species Peromyscus leucopus. The sequence goes on along the minus strand of NC_051063.1, from coordinate 142,700,208 downwards.
GAAGCAGAATGGTCTGAACTCTTAATCTTTCAGACTCTGGTTCTCTGAAGGCTTTTCTGGAGTTTTTCTCATTTCTCATAGCAGATCCTTTTTAAAATTTCTATTTATGTCTTTATTTATTGAGTCTTGATCCCTGTGGAGCCCTCAGAAGTTGTGATGCTCATTCTTGTTCAATCAGTTGTGACGTTTCTGGATTCCTAGATGTTTGGCCTTGCAATGAAGTATAGCCATGCTCGTAGTCAATGGGAACTTTGTGTGCAGGAGGTCAGGAATACACTACAGTGTAAGAAAGGGCCACAGAGGACTCCCATCACTTCCGAGTCTCTGAGAAATTATCAGTGTGCAGTGGGAAACACTCCATTGTATCCACTGGCTAATTTATGGCTTTAAGTATGGACATAGGTTTATTGGAATGATGTCTTTGTCACATGGTGATGATAATTATCATCAAACACAGTGAAGAGGAAAGTTTCTGCCAAATGACATCATCCACAAAGGCCTTATCCAGTTGAAAAAGGAAAAAACAATAAAATAAGAAGGCAAAAATAAAGAGCAAAACTTCAAGAGGCGGACAGAGATCTACTCACTTCTTACTTTGGAAGCTAAATCTTGGAATAGCATTGAAGATGAAAATCTTTTGGAAACTTCTGGGCTAAGGAAGACTAAATTTATTCATTCTTTTATTTACAAACGTACCTCTTTCTATGTATATATATTTCTTTCCCCCCCTCCCTCCTTCCCTTTCCTCCTTCTTGGTTGATCTACAGGATGCCTCATTTGGTGAAGGCAGTGATTGGTGCAGGGATGAGGGGAGGATGCAGGGCCAGAACAATCCAGAGCTTCCTTGGGATGTTGGTTATTGTTATAAGGAAAGAAGAGTTCTCATTTCTAGACTATCCACATGTAGTCAATAACTGATGATGAAGTGATCCTGACCCAGAAGGAAGTTGATTAATAGAGAGAACAGAAGGCCTCAGAGCAGGAACAAAGGTAAGATGTCTGTAATGGCAGTACCCAATGTCTGAATTTGCATTTTTCTTCAATGACTAAAACTAATGTGGTCTTGTGCTTTGTTACTTGTATCTCATACTATCACCAGACAGGAGTAACTAATGAATTCTCTACCAATGTTTTCATTTGTGACTCCATTTGCCTCAGGGCATGAACAACTTTCATCACCATAGGTTGACCTCTGGGACCTTAGACAATTTGCTCAACTTCTCTGTGCTTTTCAGTATTTATCAGTAAAATGGAGCTAATAATACTAATAATAGTAAATCCTTCAGCCAATTGTTAGTAAGTAATAAATAAGTAATAAATAAGCAACTACATGCTCAGTACCTAGAATAGGCAGGTAAGTAATGGTGATCATTGGAATCAACCTTGCTACTTAGTACTCCTCACCAGGAGTGTGAAACTCTTGCGTGCATGCAGTGTTCATTTGCACATGTGAGAAATGAAGCTACACCACACATTCTCAACTATTCAAATCACATTCTCACTATGTGTAGGCCAATGAGAGTTGAGAATCTCCCCACCCCCTTCAAGATTTCTTTTCAACAACAACCTCCAAATCCAGTAGCACATGTGAGTGCCTGGGAAGCACATTCTTTCTGCAGAAGAGTTGAAAAAAATTGCTTTTAACATAAATGTGGTCTGGTCCTCTTGAATGCCTTTAATCAAGATGGGAAGCATCGAGATTTCAAACTCTGGTTACAGCTGTTATCCTTGTGAGCAGACCTAATTACGGGAGACGGAATGTTATTTTGACAAGCTTCTTTCTCTTTATTGCGCATATCACTAGAACTCAAAAATGTCTGACGCAAATCCAGTTTTCTATGTCATTGGGCATTTAAAACATTTTAAAAGTAGGACTCCTTGAAACTCAATGTGTTTCATGTTGCTGACATGCACACAACGTGTTGAATCTGACACATCTAAAAGTTTTCTTTGTTTATCATTCTTTTTTTCCATAAAGCCATGCTTAAAAAATGTACCTATAGGTAATATCTTCTCTTGCATAGGAAAATTATTTTGGATTAACAACTATACAGTCATTCATAGTAACATGTGACTCTCAACCTTGTGTAGAACCAGAAATGGAGTTCACTTGCTAATTGATCGAGATTAGCTGGCAGTGTGTCTTTGCATTTTAGATCTGGGTGTTACTTTATTCAACTCTAGAAAAATGCACCTTTATCAACTGTCCAGATATGAGGCCGATATTGGGAGAATAGATTTCTTTAATTTTACAAATGACCATTTATTTTCATAACAAAACAGAAACAAAGTCCAAGTGTAGGAAACCAAGCAAGTTCCCTTGATCCCTAGATCATGGCACCTGTTCCACAGCTCTGGCCAGCATCTGGAAGGAATATCTGGGTCAGCACTTTTCTCTTTGCTTTAGGATTCTGCTACTGACTTCTGATGTTTTAACATTAAACAAACAAGGTTCTTCATTTTACACCATTGACTGACAAATCTATTCCCTGCCATTGGCAGATTGAGAATATTTATTTCTACACTGTTCATTGGACCCTAAGGCAAGTGCCAAAGCTTACATTTACAGTTTATCAGTCATAACTATAGACCCGGGCATTAAAAGCAACATGAGCCACGGGTTTTAGTCTTGTAAATATCAAATACATTTTAAAAGATAGGGGTATTGGGGCTGGAGAGATGGCTTAGTGGATAAAGGTGTTTACTACCAGGCCTGATCCATATGAGATAATCTGATCTGTATGAGATTCCCTGGGATCTATATGGTGGAATGAGAAAATTAGGTCCTGCAAGTTGGTTGTCCTCTGACCTGCACATATACAATATGGTATATGTACCCCCTCTAAATAAATGTTACATGGATTTTAAATGAACACAAGGAGTTCAATTTTGCTAGCGTTTAGGAAGTGTCCTGTGTAAGTCAGAAAGAGATAGAAGGTGTATTAGAATGCTCATTTGTTGACATGTGAAGTGTTGGTGACCAGGCAGTTCCAGAGAAAGGAGCCTCAGGCAAAACTACCCCACTGAGCTTCTTAGAATCAATCGATTTTTTTTTTCCCTTTTGGTTTGAAGACAGAGTCTCTTGTCTTGGAGGCTGGCCTCAAAGTTGCTCTTAGACCCACAGATGACTTTGATCTTCTTGTTTCCACTCCTGGAGTGCTGGGATTATAAACTGACATTACCGTGCCTTGTTTTTCTGTGGTGCCGGGGAGCTGACCCAGGGCTTTGTGCATACTAGGGAAACATTCCACAGATTGGGCTACTGCCCCAACCTCTCAGAGAACATTTGTAAGTTCGAAGCAGTTCTCCAGAGTGGAGCTCAGACTTTAAATGTAGATTCAGCAGATACTGTGCAAAGGTAAGCACTACCAGACCCAAAACACTAAGTACTCCCAGGTGATGCTTTTCATTCCACAGACCCACCTGCTGACTTTCCCATCCTGTTTATGCTCAGTCTTCCATCATCCTCTGGGCCTCCTGTAGGCAGGGTCATTGTCCACTGTTGTTTTTATGGGAGAGGCTGAGTGGCTGTGAGTTTTGTGCTGGACGATTGTCAGACAGGTCTCTGTGCACCTTCCAGCATCCCAGCCTGTACATAGCACAGTCTAGATCCTAGATTTACAGTGATGCTCACCCTAATACTTGCCCAAGCTCATCCTCAGGTTTCTCTCTTTATAGAGCATCACGGGAAACTTAAGAACCCTCCTCTAGCTCCCTGGTTTCATATATCCATCCAGAAGCTTTCAGACCAAAACTCCAGAAGGATTACATAAACACATCATACAAACACATGCCTCTAGGATAGCAGGATGGGGATACTATCTTAGCACATTGTTTCACAATACATTTGAAACTATGTTTCATTTTTTATTTTTGTCATTCCAGTGATTGATGATTGAACCTAGGATCTCAAGCATACTAAGCAAATGCTTCCCTACTGAGTGCTAACCCCAGCCCAACACACTTCCCTTCAGTGGATTTGGATAATGGCTTAAGCATAGAGTGATGATGGGTCTTAGAAGATAAAATAGATACATAAGTTTCATGAGAAGTTTCTTTTGTGAATTTTGCGGTAATGACTTTATGGCATTCTTAAGAAATTGACTACCTGGAAATGATGGCTAGGTATCATCACTGGATGGGAGTAAGGACTCAAGGATCTGCTAAATATCAAATCAAGCCTGCCATGTTGCTCCCTGGAGGGTGGTTCCGATATTGAAGAAGCGTAGGAGGATTCAGTAGTCAGTGACTTCTGCATGGTATTTGCATGCAGGGAACTTTGAAAAGGTTACATTTCTGTTCTATGTTCATATTTACTTTGTGTTAAGGTTATGGGATGTCTTTGGCGTTGCTACTGATGCTATTTTTATGAACTCCAAATCAGTGTTTAAGTGGAATAGAGTGAGATTTTGAGCCCCGGCAACAATAACTATATTTTATGTTCCTGTAACAGTCAAGCTGTAATGTGTCTGCGAGTCAGAAAAAAGTTGTTCTTTGCCTTGAACTCGGCAAAAAAGAAGAAACTTCTGGTTATAAATTTCAGAGGTGTTTCCCTTCACTTTTACACCTATAGCAAAGTCAAATACATGCCTAACCCACTTAAAGCAGTGTTGGCAAAATATCAAATATGTCTTTTTTTTTATATGGAGGGAAACCATAACTTTTCATGAACCCACCTCCTTTCCTTGAGTTATAGATGTAAGCCGTGTGTCAATGCAGCTTTTGATTTGGGGAGCCTATTGAATACAGGTCCTGTTCAGGAAGTGGGAGGAAGGTATGAAATTGGAACATCTTTCTGATACATGCTCGTAATGTGTGATTCTGCATGAATAGAATTGCACATAAGAGGATTCCGCTTATAAACTCTATTCCTCTTTTCTAAAGATGAAAAATTTTTTATATGATGATTTTGGTGAAATGGTCTGAGGTTACTCAAAAACAACTCCCCAAATTGGAAATTAAGTAACTTAATGTGTTCTATACTCAGATGTCTTCCAGGGATGTTTGATCTCAGGACTGTGTCTGTATATGATGTATATGTATGTACTTATGTATATATGTATGTATCATTTATCTGTCTATTGATCAATCTACCATCTATCCATGTGCTTTTGATTCACTGGGTTTCAACATGTGGACTAGATTATAAATTCTTTGATAGGTAGGGCTCAGGCTCTCAAGAAATAAACACCTGTTCACAATGACATCAACTTTACATTTTAGACATCTTGGTAGTGACTGTCTTCTGGGGTGAACTGGATAGTTCTTACAATAATTTTTTTTTTATGGATGCTGAATTTGAGCCTTAGATAAAGTGAGTCATTTACTATTTCCTCTGTGCCTTTTGCCCCATCTAGTTCCTTCATGCTAGTGTTGGAGGGGTGTTCATGCTTAGAAGGGGTGATACCCTATAAGCCAGGCCAAAAAAATGGCTTCTGGCGGATGGTATGTTCAAATGCATGTATTGGGTCAATGACAGTCAATTGAAGCCTCTTCATGGAGATTAGAACTATGGGCTTGTTTGTTTTTTTATTTGTTTGTTTGCTTAGCTTGCTTGGTTTTTTATCACTGCTTGCACCTCCCCTTTGGGATCAGATTAAACCCAGGACAATCGTAGCAGAACTGGGAACTGTACACAGTGGAAATGCACTTGAAGGTGATCTCTGGGCTCTGTTTGTCTCAGCTTCACATCCTGGATCATCCCTTCAACTGCTGGACCATGTTTACCTGAGTACTGCCTGTCTGACTCATTGTAGACCAAGCTCTCTCTGTCAGTGGGACCCTGCCTCAAGAAAGGGCCAGCTCCAACCAACCTGACTACCTGGACAAGTGCTACGGTGTCATGTCACTGTGTGATAAAAATAATGATGAAACATAGAGATACATAACTTATGTATCTCTAAGCATCATAGTGAGAGCCTTACCATTCATCTCAAGCCTGACACACAATCCCGGGATGGATATTGTAGCAGTCCTGCTTATCTCTTGGCATGTGTGAACTGATTGATTTCTATGTGACTCAGAGATTCCATGCTCACTTTATTGAGCACCCAGTACATGCTTAGTGGTTGTACTGATGCTGGGAACTGAGTGGGAGAAGAAACAGGTACCCTAACAGAGACAGGCAAGCAGGGTGGAATGCCAGTTAGATATTGACAAGATGAACAGCCAGGGGTAGCTTAAACATCCAGGGACCTTTGGGTTATGTCAGACTACTTGAGCTTCATTATACCTGTGCAGGTAAGTCTTAGTAGTTCTGAAATATTGTAAAAGTCCATGATCTCATGGGACTATGTTCTACGAAGCCCAGGAGTTTACCTGGGTGGTTTACCAAACTTTTACAACCCTAAGGTGTTGTATGGTTGCAACTAGCTAACATCGATCGGTGGCTGAATATGTGGGAAGCTCCGCACAGAGGAGTCTTGATTTCATTTAATAAATGATTATTGCAGATCGTGGATCTCCTGTGTTGGTTTGAAGACAAATAACCCTGAGAATGGCGGTGGCTGGTACTAGGGTAGAATCTTGATGACCTTCAAAAGAGAACTTTCCTCAATTCACCCCCTCCCCTCGTGTGTGTGTGTGTGTGTGTGTGTGTGTGTGTGTGTGTATGTTTGTGTGTGTATGTGTGTGTATCTGTGTGTGTGCATGTGTGTCTAAGTGTGTATTGTGTGTGTATGTGTGTATGTGTGTCTAAGTGTGTGTGTGTGTGTGTGTGTGTGTGTGTTGAGTAGGTACATTTTCCCGTGTGTGTATGAGGCCAGGCATTGGTGTCTTCCTCTATGGTTTTTTACCTTCTGTTTTGGAACAGGGCCTCTCCCTGACTTTTAAGCTCACAGTTTTGGCTACACTGGATGGCCAGTGAGCTCCACAGATCTTCTTGTCCTCACTCCCATCTTCTTCAGCTCAAGCCTGGGGTTGCAGATGCATGACGCTGTGCTTGGCTTTAATAGGGGTGTGGGGAATGTGAACTCGGGTCCTCATGCCTGTGTGGCAACCACTTTCTCCACGGAGCTGTCTCCCCAGCCCTTATAAATATCGCATGTGAATCTATATTTAATTCTATAAGGATTTAAATGTGACTTTTATCCCTTTAACATCATCAATTAATATATTGAAAAGTCTCCTAAAACGGCAAGAAGATAGGAAGAGCCAAGTGTCCCATGAATGTCACAAATGCCTAGCAGTTTGTAATGTGGTCTGTGAGTGGGCAGATGGTATGATACAAAATAAATAAATAAATAAATAAATAAATAAATAAATAAATAAATAAATAAACACAGCACGGGCTTGTGGCTGACCTGGGTTCAGACATGGCCCCACAGGCAGTGTGAGTGTTACCCTTTCACCCTCGAAGCCCCAGTTTCTTTATGGTAAAAAGTGGGCTAAAAATATCTATCTTGGGCTAGAGAGATGGCGCGGTGGGTCACAGCAAATTCAGCATAAGTGTGAGGACCTAAAGTTTGAATCCCCGGAACCCACATGAAGCTGGATTCATAGTGTGAGTGTCTTTATTGCCAGTGCTCCTACAGGGAAGTCAGAGGTGGGGAGAGGAGAATCTATAGAAGCTTCAGGGCTGGCTAGCCTGGCACACACAGTGGAATAAGAACAAAGAGACTCTGTCTAAAACAGTGGAAGGTAAAGACCTACACTAAAGGTTGTCCTCTGCCCTCCATACTCCATGGTCCACACACCAGTGTACTGTCATTCTGTCTCTCCCCACGCTCACATGCACACCACTCACTTTGTACATGTGTCTTAAAGTTTCTATTGCTGCAATGAAACATCATGACCAAAAACAAGTTGGGGAGGACAGGGTTTATTTGGCTTATACTTCCATATCACTGTTCATCATCAAGGGAAGGAAGTCCGGACAGGAACTCGAAACAGGGTAGGAACCTGGAGGCAGGAGCTGATGCAGAGGCCATGGAGGGGTGTTGCTTACTGGCTTGCTTCCCATGGCTTGCAACCGAGGACCACCCAGCTAGAGGTAGAACCACCCACAATGGGCTGGGCCCTCCCCCATCAATCACTAATTAAGAAAATGCTTTACAGCTGGAACTTATGGAGGTGTTATCTCAACTGAGGCTCCCTTCTTTCAGATAACTCTAGTTTGCTTGTGAAGTTGACATGAGACCATCCAGCACAACATGCATACACAAAAGTAAAATGCTTACCTTGAAGTGATATTAGAAAGACTGTAGACTATGAATCACACATGTCCATACAGTGCAAATGAAGTACTGAATGGCCACCACCCAGTGAGTGAAAGGAGACCTCTTCAGCAATAGTCAGCCATTCCCTTTCATACCTATAAACCAGCAACCCAGCTTCCTGCAGGATGCAGCTATCACCTAGAGGTGGGGCCTCCATGTGAGTGTCAAAGTGTGTCACCTTTCCCAGATTAGCCCATCTCCCTCTCCCCGACTTCATGTCATTCTTCCCATGGGCCAAATGTCACCTTTCCACCACAGGGCCAAACTCTATCTTGAGCTGAAACAACAACAACAACAACAAAATCTTCCATCTTCTACTTTCTTGTCCTCCAGCCTCAGCTTACCCGCACTTTCCACAGGGAGTCATCCCTGAATGCCCCCAAACCTTAGCCTCTGATTTGTTTTCCTAGTGCTTTCCCACATTAGACAACTCCTCCCAGCTCTGCTAATGTACTTCATGCACCACTGAGTGTCGGCCTCCATCACAGGGGTATGCCACAGAGCTCCATCCTATGCTCAGTCCCTGCTGTGAGGGATTAGCTGGTACTCAACGAATATTCACAGAGTGAAGAAATGCATCCTTGTTTGCTTTATGTTGCTGTGATACACACCATGACCAAAAGCATCTTAGGGAGGAAATGGTTCATTTCCTCCATAGGTTACATTCCACCACAGAGGGAAGTCAGGGCAGAAACTCAAGGCAGGAACCTAGAAGTAAGAACCAAGCAGAGACCATGGATGAGTGCTGCTTACTGGCTTGCTTTCTTAGACCATGCAGGACTGCCCATCCAGGGATGGCATTGTCCACAGTGGGCTGGGTCCTCCCTCATCAATCAATCACTACAAACTTGACTACAGGCAGAATTTTCTCGATTGAAGTTCCTCTTTCTAGGTGACTCAACCTTGTTTCAAGTTTCCAAAAAAGCAAAACAAACAAACAAACAAAAAACCAACTCCCCAAAACAAAACAAACAAAACCAAAAACCAACCAACCAAACAAACAAAAAAACCCAGAACAAAACAACAGACAATAACAACTAATCAGGAAAAAAAAAAGAAAAATGAGTTATTGAAGGATTATCTTACTGCAAAGATCCCCTTTTTACATTCCCTGACCTGTGTATGTAGAAAGAACACTGTATAATATGAGCCATGAAACTTTGGTTTACTTTTTTACCAAAGTTACAGACCTTTGCCCAAACTTGTGCCCTTCCCACCCACGAAGAGGACCGGACGTCCTCGGGGACCATTCATTCCCCGTGGCACAGCAGCCTTGCGTATCAAGTGAGCTGTGGCCAGTCAGAGTAGAGTGATATCCTGGATCATAACATGCTGCCACCTCTCTGAAGCAGCTGCTGCATTTTATGATGGAAGAGGAGATGCCACAGCCCACAGGTGCTGGCTGACATGTGTGCTATGGAGAACCACCAGGGTCCTTTAGAGGAGGGCACGTTTACGCAACCCTGGGCAGAAGAAATGGCTTCATTTCAGCTTTACAGGAAACAGCGTGAAAAGAAGATGGATAGCCAAGATACCTCCTCACGGGAAGCATGTTGTCTTCATTGAGAGGAACGCCCATGCTAATCCAGAAGGAAGCACGGTAGCCTGGCAGTGGGGCCTCATGACTTTAAGTCTAGCCCTCAGGAGGCAGAGGCAGGCAGATCTCTGAGTTTGAGGCCAGCCTGGTCTACAGAATGAGTTCCAGGACAGCCAGGGCTACACAGAGAAACCCTGTCTCGAAAAACAAAACAACAAACAAGCAAACAAGCAAAACAAAACAACAACAACAAAGACAGAAGCCTGATGTAACTGGAATCAAGGACCAAGTAGCTCATCTCTCTAGCAATGCTTCTTCATTGAGAGGCAAAACTCTCAATGGTGTTCTTAATTAATATTGTAAGGAAAGAAAGAACCATCGAACACAATACTGCAGCACTTTGGAAGTTCCCTGACCTAGAACTTAAGCCACGTTAGGAAGGAGTTTTCTTATTTGAAAAGCCTGAATCTCAGCCTATCAGAGGGCTTGTAGCCAATATGTGAAGAGGCCCATGGAAGGCAGTGAACATGCCCTCTGCCTTTGAAATGTAGTGCTGGCCAGTTGATCTGGAAGTAGCTACTAAAAGACACCATGACCCATACTGTGTGGGTACTTCCTGGTCCTGTGCAGTAGGGAACCTTTCAAGAGCTCAGTATTATAACCCCTTTAGCCCACTCCCAGCCCATTTTATATATGTAATGCACAAAGTGGAGGGTTTTTTTTAATCATATTATTTAATTACCTCATCTTCCCTGTGGGAAAAGAACATTTATGATCTCCAATATCAGTTCAGTCGGATAGTTCATTGAATAAAACACTCACCACATAAGTGTAAGGATCTGAGTTTGATTCCCAGAACCTCTAGAAAGGGGAAGGAAAAAACGGACTCCACATACACACAATGGTACCTCATGCCCACACGTACATATCCTATGCACACAGTAGTAATAAAAAGTACTTTCTGATTAAAAGAAGATCTGCTCTCTTAGCAAATTTCAAGTATGTATGTAATACAGCATTGTTTCTTATTATTTTGGGTTTTGATGTGCGGGAGATGGAATACCTTGGACCTTGCCTATGCTAGGCAAGTGCTCTACCACTGAACTGTCTCCCTAGACAGATCCATTATTACTAGCTACAGTTGCCATGGTGGCCTTCTGCTCTCCCAAACATGGTGATAGCTAAAGCTTCCTGCCCCTCAGCCACACCTTCCCCTGTCCCCTTTCCTCCAGCCTTTGGTAGCCACCACTGTCCTGTCTGTTTTTCTGTGGCTTTCTGGTCTTTCAGAACTGTCCCTGGTGACACATTCAATCTGCACTCAGTTTCCCAAGTGTCCAACTGAGACAGCCGACCTGAGCTAGTCGGAGCTCGTGGACGCTAGACTGACAGCTGGGGAGCCCGCATGGGACCGAACTAGGCCCTCTGAATGGGGGTGAAAGTTGCGTGGCTTGATGTGTTTGTGGGTTCCCTGACAACGAGACCAGGGCTTATCCCAGGTACAGGAACTGGCTTTTTAGATCCCATTCCCTATGATGTGATGCCTTACTCAGCCTTGATGCAAGGAGGAGGGGCTAGGTCTGGCCCCAACTTGTTATGCCAGCCTGTGTTGACTACCCAAGGGAGGCCTGACCCTCTATGAGGAGGGGATGAGGGTGGGGTGGGGGTAGGTGGGAGGGAGCTGGAGAAGCGCAGGGAGGCAGAACAGGGGTTGGTATGTAAAAGGAAAGAAAAAAGTTTTAAATAAAAAAATTAAAGATAAAATTTTAAAAAGAGGGATAGAAAGCCCTCATGAGCCATAACCTCACTGCTTCTCTGAACTCAACGATCTTACCAGACCCCTCACATTAAGAGCAAAAGCCGACAATCGGTAGCATGGGCATCTGTAAACAAGAAGTTGGTTTCGAGTCGTTCGCTGTCACAGCCGTGTTTTCCTTCTACGCCCCGAGTCTCTGCACAAAGAGAATTCCCAGCTCTCTCCACCCCAGTTACTCTTTTCCAGATGTTCTGCAACAATATCAAGTGACCCAGTTTGCCCCTGAGAGGTTTATAAAGGTGCACTTGCGGAAAGGCTGGCTGAGCGAGGCCCACACATTCCCTCAGCAGCTTAGTCCTACATAATCTCCCCAAACGCGGTATCGGATCTGACTTTCCCTACAGCAGGCACGTTGGTAAGGTTTTCAGAGATCGAGACGCTAAACGCTCCTGAAGTGAAGAAGAAACTTAAGAAGCTTAACAATGGACGTCGACATATTATCACCAGCTATCGGCGTAACAGGAGCCAGACGTTCCCCACCTACAGGCACAGAATTTAGGCTTAAGCAGATGAAGACAATCCTGAGGAAGTGTGTGGTCTTAAGTGTTTAAGTAGCAGCACGTCAAAGGGAAGGCTTCGTTAGTGTAAAACCTCAGCATGTATCCTTGGCCCTTTGTGTCGAATACTCTGAAGACAAATGGCAGTAGCAAAACTGAATATGCCCAAGAGGCATTCCTCGGTTTCCACAGACAATCAAGGAGAGGTAATACCGCTGAAATTTGTGGGTGGAGATTGTCTTGTTCTTTGCATGTGGGCAGCAAATACCAGAGCAATCCCTAGGCTCAGATCGCAGCTCTTGTAACAGAGGTGAGCCTTTTTTTTTTGAAGAGAAACACAATGTGGTCTTATATTCAGTCATAGCAAAAGACTCTCCAATTCCCCAAGCACAGGTTAGAATCTGCCAAAAAAAAAAAAAAAAAAAAAAAAAAAGTCGTTGAATTCTTCCTCAGTACATCTTCAATGTGCTGAGGACTTTGAATGGAATAAGTACACCCTACCCTTAACATAAGCAACATGGCAAAGGCTTAATGTGAGGAGTACTTTCTGTTCTCCAGCATGTCAATCACCCAAAGGCCATTGAGGTGGGATGAACAACCTTCCTGGATTTCCCAGCAGTCACCTTGTTGGGGTCCTTCACACGTGAAAGGGAATATGAGCTCCACGTCCCAGACTGCCTAATAGCAGTCCCCATTTTGGAATAGTTTACAGGGGACACTGCCACACATCTACAGCAAATTGCTGAAGAGACCACAGTCCTATGCTGAGTTCTGAGATATACGGGCCCTTATCTTTTAGGAGGCTGGGAAAACTTGTGCAGCCCTAACATGTCTGGCTAGCTCAGACTCTACAAAAGGAGTAGAATTCTAACTTCATGTGAAATGGATCCCCACGTGAGAGGAAAGGCCCCACTCTTGGCTTGAAAACGGGTGGTGTAGAACACCCAACCCCGAGTACTTGGTTGGAATCAGCTGCCAGTGCTGCTGCTTTTGGATTTCTGTCCCTGGACTGCTCATGGTTAGAAGCATGAGTTAAATTACCCTTATCTCAACATCCTTAACTATCACTGGTGTTATTGGTCATAAAATTAGCCACTTCCTCTCATTTCAGATCCCCTGACAGTTTGGGGTGGCTTGAGTTCAGTGGCTTGGACAGGGGGAAATAGGTGATTTCCTCCTGTCTCTGGGAGAGTTAATCTCTCATCTAGATACTGCTTAAGCACCTCTTTCAACGGCGGCTCCCAGGTTAGCAGCACCACTGTCAGGACTAAGATCTTCTTTAGACTGTTCCAGCTCAAATGATAGATGATTTCCGCGTCCTGAAGCAAACACTTAAGCACTTATATTTCTTGCAACAATTTATTCCAGTTTGAACAAGACAGTCCATTTCTCACTAAGACACAGAACCGGCAGGTTATCTATTTGCAAACAAAAACATCTGACTTCTTTTCAATTATTGGGGGGGGGGGACCTAGAAAGAATGTTATAGTAGAAATATTATTTTATAGTGCGCATCATTCTGTTCAGATTGCTGTTCTTAAAGGTTCTGTTTAGGAAGAGAATTGACTCTGCTGAACTCTGAATTGGCATAGCTTTTTTAAAAAAAATATTTATTTTATGCATTGGTGTTTTGCCTACATGTAGGTCTGTGTACGGGTGCCAGATCCCCCTGGAACAGGAGTTATAGTCAGTTGTGAGCTGCCATGTGGGTGCTGGGAATTGAACCCTGGTCCTCTGGAAGAGCAGTCAGTGCTCTTAACTTCTGAACGATCTCTCCAGCCCCAGCATAGCTTTTGAACAGTGATCTTTGGATATTCTTAGTTGACTCTGGTCACCCCAAGAAGGTTCGCCTCTACTTCCTTTGTATTTATAATGCCCCTCCCACCAAAGAGCTAACTGAGCTATGGTGAGGCCAGGTCGGTTTCAAACCTAGAAAGTATTCCCAAAAGAAGAAAATATTCTACTCTGGCTTGTTTTCTTTTGGCTGGAGTGAAACCTTTGTTTCAGCCAAGATGCTTTGTTCAAGAGGGGCCAGTGAAATGGCTCAGTGTGTGAAAATGCTTTCTGGGAACATGAGTTTCAACCCCAAATCCCACAGTGGAAGGAGAGAACCAACTCCAGGAAGTTGTCCTCTGATCTGCACAAGTGATGGGATAGTGTGTGCGTGTGCGTGTGCGTGTGCGTGTGCGTGTGCGTGCGTGTGTGTGTGTGTGTGTGTGTGTGTGTGTGTGTGTGTGGTATGTGGGGTGGTGGTATGATTGTGGGGTGGTGTGTGGGGTATTTTTTTGTGATGTGTGTGTAGTTCGGGGGTATGTGGGGGGTGTGGTGTTGTGTATGTGTGTGATGTGTGTGTAGTGGGGGGGTATATGGGGGTGTGTGGTGTGGTGTGTGTGTGGTGTGTATGTGTGTGATGTGTGTGTGTGTGGTGTGTGTGTAGTGGGGAGGTATATGGGGGTGTGTGGTGTGGTGTGGTGTGTGTGGGGGTGGTGTGTGTGTGTGTGTGGTGTGTGGGTGTAATGTGGGAGGTATATGGGGGTGTGTGGTGTGGTGTGTGTGGTATGGTGTGTGTGTGGGTGGTGTGTGTGGGGGTGTGTGTAATGTAGGGGGTATGTGGGAGTGTGTGATATATTGTATGTATGGTGTAGTGTGGGTGTAGTGTGGGGTGTATGCGTGTGTAGTGTTTGTGTATGTATATGTGTGTGCATGTAGATTAAAAATCAGGGGCTCACACTCCTTCAATAAGTGCTAGGACATGGATCTATAATCTCATCCCAGGTCCATTTTAACTGTGGAAATAGTTGCAAACATCTTCAGTCATCATCAGAGAAACTTCTCCTTTCAGTAGATGGGAACTAACACAGAGACCCACAGCTGGACAATGTACAGAGAGTGAGAGACTTTGGAGCACTCAGTCCTAAATGAGATGTCTACATCCAACCCCTCCCCTCAGGGCTCAGGAAGCTATGCGGAAGAGGAGGCAGAAAGATTAAGAGCCAGAGGGGATGGATGACTCCAAGGAAGCAGATTCTTCCAGACACACGGGACTGACGCACATAGGAACTCACAGAAAGTGTGGCAGCAGGCATGCGGCCTGAGCAGGCTCAAGCCGGACAGGGTCTCCAAGCTGAGAAGGGGAAGCAAACAGAAGCTCCCAACCCTAACCAAGAAACTATCTCCAGTTCACTAAGGTTTACAGGGGAAAAATGAGTTTGTTCAATGGAATATCACTGAGTATATCAACCACACTTACGGGTAGTTTCCATACCCAGCAGTAGACGACCAACACCAAACAAACTCCATGGTACTTTTGCATAGTTTTGTCTCTTATTGCTTTGTTTGGGCATTTTTTTTTTTATCTTACCAGTCTTTTGCTTGTATGGTATGGTTTCTAATTTTGTATTTTCATGAGTTTTGATGTGTCTGTCTATCTGTCTGTTTCTCTCTGTGTATATATGACTTGTGCTTTTCTTTTTTACTCTGATTTATTTTATTTGCCTTTTTATATTCTAAAGAGAGAGAGGGAAGTCTTGGAGTTAGATGGGTGTGGAGACAGGAGGTCCTAGGAGGAGATGGGGAGGGGAATGATGATCAGAATATATGCATGAAAAAATATTTTCAATTAACAGCAAAAAAAGGAGTCCTTATTGCTTATATCATCAAACACAAGAGAGCTACTCTGCTTCTCCTTTCCAACCAGCTGGAAAAGCTACAACATCTACCTTCTCTGCTCAAGGGAGAGACATTTGTATTTTTGCCAAGTATACTTTGACTTCTATATTTGGTCCACAGATGCTCAAGGGGACTGGAACACCTTTGAACATGATGGAGAGTTCAATCATCTTGTGATAAATCTCCCAACTGGTGGGTCCTTGGAGAACTGAGGCCTCTCTCCCATGGGTGCTTCTCAGGGTGTCAATAATGAGAAGTGATCCGTGCTTGTCTCTCATGTGTGTGGCATGTGCTGAGGGGATTAGTGTTCAGAATTCTCCCTGATGTGGAGCCTTCCAAGAAGGCTAATGCTACTGGAAGTCTAGGGAGGGGCTACTGACTTTTTGAAATGGCCATCAATTTCTTCTCATGTTGTGTACTCTGAAGCTCATCTCGGTACAGTTATGAGAAGATCCGTGGCTCACCATAGTCACTAACTTCAGAAAGAAGTTAAAGATATATGTATCTGAAATAAGTTCCTCTCTGGATCTAATACCACAGCGTCTCCTCCTGGTCCTCAGTATCACCTTGTCCAGGTGACCAGGGCTGGCAATTTATGGCTCCCGTTAAGAGGCTTGGCTAGATGTGCAGACATGTCAATAATTATTTTTGTCAGAGCTCGAACAGAGAAAGTCTCTCTCGAATGCCTTGTTTTAACAGAAGCCAGAACGGCCTGACCTGGGTTTTATGACAGATGTCAAATACATTGACATGTGTTGTGAAGCAGATCACCTTATTGGCAAAGAAATGAAAGCCCACCGAGAAGACGAATGGGAAGCTTCCCTCAAGGGCTTCCTCGTGTCTGTGAAGCTTTGGCAGTGACCCTGAAGAAGGGCCAATGAGCAGATAGAGTGGACCCTGGAGAGAGTCCCCTATTGTGGCATTTCGATACTAATGTCTCCATGCCCCAGAGAGCTGGTGGGAGCATGTAGAGGTGAGAGCAGGGTGCCTTGAAGAAGAGCACCATAGGAACCAGGAGGAGCAAGCTTTGTCCCCCTTTACAGAGGACACGGATTCATGTGTTATACCCTGGGAGTACCTGGGGCCTGCTCAGGAATTCGTTTCTCTGGGCTTTCTTTTGGAATTCCACTCCAAAACATTTCTTGGGCCTCTACCATGCATCGGACACATGCCAGGCACTGGGGACGAACACTGTGTATCAATTACCCTGCTCCAGCCTGCAGGCTGCTTCTTCTTGGGCCTGATAATTCTGTGTCCCTGGAGAGCATTTGAGGTCTTGGGGGTCACTTTTCTGCACCTCATTTTCCTAACTGGGAAAATAGGCTCAGGACTCCTGCTCACACAGCTGTGAGGCCTGAGCATGGTACCATCTTTATGCTTCATGCGTGATAGGCTTGTGACGTGAGAGAAAGGAAGCCATCCATTGTCAGTGTGTCCCTCAACCAGCGCTTCCCATGGCTCCTGTGGTCTGATGCCCACAACACTGGGAAGTAAGGAGTCACGAGCCGTGTAATGGCCTTATGTCAATGACGAATCACATATACAACCAAGGCCATCTATATGACTTCATGATGGAGTGGAAACCTTCTTCTGGTTGGACTGGATTGTAGTCATAGTAAAATCAGAGTGTCATAAGCATCACTTTGCCTATGTGGGCATGCTGGTCTGAACTAGCCCACTGTATGGCCAGTCCTATAAAAGTATAGCACACATAGTTATGCACAACCCATAGTACTTAATTGATGACCGTGTTACTGATTGTGTGTGTGTGTGTGTGCACATGCACGTGTATAGATGCTCATACACATACTCCCATGTGTGTTGTATGTGCGTGTGTGTGTGTGTGTGTGTGTGTGTGTGTGTGTGTGTGTGTGTGACAGAGTGACAGAGTATCCCTGTATCCCGGTGTACTGATTAGTTGTTTTGTTTTTTTTAAATACTCTCCTATATGACATCCTGACCAAAGTTTCTCCTTCCTCCTCTACCCCCAGTCTCTCCCTCTACCTCCTCTCTTCTCCAGATCTACTCCTCCTCCACTTTCTCTCAAAAAAGAGCAGGCCTCCCAGGGACATCAACCAGACACAGCATAGCAAGCTACAGGAAGAGGCACATATCATCACATCAAAGCTTGTTGGGACAATCCAGTAGGAGGAAAAGGGTCCAATGAGTAAGCAAAAGAGTAAGAGACTGCCGCCATTCCCTCTGTTAGGAATACCACAAGAACACCCATCTACTTAGCCCTAACATATATGCGTAGGACCTAGATTAGACCCCTACAGGGTCCCTGATCTCTGCAATCCCCCATGAGATCTGGTCAGTTGATTTTATGGGCCATGTTCTCCTGGTGTCCCTGACCCCTCTGATTCCTCCAATCCTTCCTCCCCGTCCTTGGGAGGACTCCCCTAGCTCAGCCTAATGTTTGGCTGTGGGACTCTGCATCTGCTCCCATCTGTTGCTGAATGAAGCTGTCTGGTCTCTTTGATGAGGATTCTGCTAGACTCCAGCCCCAGAACACTCTACAGGCAGGACACACTGTAGGTCATGGAAGGTTTTATGGCTGGGTTGGTGTCCCAAACTCTCCACTTGAGGCCTTGCCTGGTTACAGAAGATGGCTGGTTCAGGCTCTGTGTCCCTCATTACTAGGAGTCTTTGCTAGGGTTACTCTCATAGATTCCATGGAGTTTCCATTGCACTAGGTTTCTTCCTTGCCCCCCAAATGCCCCCCAGTTCCAGTCATTTTTCCCTGTACCACCTGATCCCTCCTGTTCCCAATACCATCCACCACCAGCCCACCCATGAAATCTATTCTATTTCCCCTTCCTAGGGAGATCTTTTCATAACCACTTAAGCCCTCCTTGTTCCTTAGCCTCTCTGGGCCTGTGGGTAGTAGCACGATTATCTTTTACTTTACAGCTAAAATCCACTTAATCAACTTGACACAAACTAAAACCATCTGGGAAGGGGGAATCTCAATTGAGAAAATGTCTCCATCAGCTTGGCCCGTAAACAAGCCTGTGGGGAAATTTTCTTGATTAATGATTTATATAGGAAGGACCAATCTATGGTGGGAAGCGCTAGCTGGGCAGCTGGACCTGGGCGGTATAAGAAAGGTAGTGGATCTTGAGTTTAGAAAGTGAGTCAGCAAGCTCCTCCAAGGCCTCTGTTTCAGTTCTTGCCACGAGTTCCTGCCCTGACTTCCCTTCGTGATGGACTGTAAGCTGAAATTAATCTTTTTTCCTCTAAGTAGCTTTTTGCTGTGATGTTTATCACACTAATGAAAGCAAACTGGGACACCCAGCTTGGCCTCAAACTTGCAGGCTTCCTCCCTCTGCCTCTTGAATGATGAGATTATAGGTGTGTACCACCAAACTTGATTTATAGTGTATGTTTTATTATTTTAGAGTACATTCTTTTTGTTTATTTGTTTTAATGAAAATTTCATGTAATATATCCATAATTTCATAATAATACATTTATAATAATTCACTTCATAATTTTTTTTCATGTAACATAATGATCCTTATCTCCTCTCGGATCCCCTTCTATTTAGTGAAAAATAGTTTACTGTAAATGATGCTGTCATTGGTGCTGACACCCTTCAGCATCTCATGTTTGTCTCACGCTTTGACGCATCTCATATTCTGTAGCACATCTTAACTGACCTGTACCTCTGGGTTTGCGTGAGTGCCCACCATCATGGTTACTCTTCCACAATGCCATAGAGTAGTGCAGTTCCACACTGTATGTCTACTGTGAAGTCATCCAGTTCCTAACTGAAATGGAGGAGGCGGAAGTGGGGATGGTGGAGAAAGGAATTGCCATGCGTAGAAAGAGGCCACCCACAAGTTAAGTGGGAAGAGACATGGTAAAAGAGGAAACAATGGCCACCTGACTGTCTGCCTTTTGTCTCAACGATACTGATATTCGGGTCCCTTAGATGATCTTCCACCAAAATGGTCTTCTATTCCATTCTGACCCCTCTCATCCCTCTGTGTGATGGATAAACAAGTGGATCGCAAAGAATCAACCTCTTTGTGGGAATGCAGCAGCAGCAGCAGTTTGCAATGCTTGATGGGACAGCATGATGGTACTCGGTGCTCCCTTCAACCAGGCACCTGGGCACCACACAGGCCCTGCTTTACAGTGTGTGCTGACCTGTCTGTGCTGTGATACAGCGTCTGGCTCAAGGCCCAGGCCCAGTGGATGTTTCCAGATTTATCCCAGTTGCTACTCTGTATTTGATGATGGTGTTGTATTTTTGAAGAGATTCCTTAAATCACTAGTAGGGCATAAGAGACAAATGAAGATGAAATGTAAGGAAGTCAACAGAACTGGATTTTTTAATTCTCTTAAAATGTTCCTTCTTGTGAGATGATCACAAAAGAGAACAGAGCGTTTTATTCTTTCTGGGTGGGCCAGATATAAGCCATTGAGTATTCTCTCTCTCTCTCTCTCTCTCTCTCTCTCTCTCTCTCTCTCTCTCTCTCTCTCTCTCTCGTGTGTGTGTGTGTGTGTGTGTGTGTGTGTGCACATACCTTTGAAAGAGAAGAAAATTATGGTGAAACTGAGGCAGCACAACTAATAGCATTAAAAAAAAATTTAAATCCAAGTGTGTGTGTGTGTGTGTGTGTAGAGCAGAGGACAATCTTTAGGGTCAGTCCTTTCCTTCCACCTTCTTTGAGGCACAGTACTTTTGTTACTTACAGTGACATAAGTCCACCTAGCTGGCCCATGATCTTGGAGAGATTCTCCTGTCCCTGCCTCTCAGTTTACCAAAGGAGAATTGGCATTACAGACCTGAGCTAACACACCTATTTTCATACGTGTTTGGGGGATTTGAACTTGGGTCTTCACACTTAACTCACAAGTTCCTTTCCACTGAGCCATCTCCCCAGCTTCTCAAGAGTCTTTATACTTTATAAGGCTCTACAAAATGAAGGGAGATGAAGCAGAAGAACTAATGGTATGAGAACATAGAGTAGAGGAGAGCATATGGACACTAAAGTCCATTTGAAAAGCCTACATGGAAGCCTACTATTCTAGCAGCTTCCTTTGATATATACATATATATATATATATATATATATATATATATATATATACTAACAGTAAAGCTCTCTATAAATGGGATAGCTTCGCAGTCTGTTGCTTGGGATCTTCTTTGGTGGTGGAATTATGAGATGAAATCTGTATAGGGCAGATCCTGGCTACTTGATTTCAGTCCCCTTGAACTATTGGGCTTCCCTGCACCAAGCCCCGTGAAGAGCTCAGATATAAGTAAGCCGATTCCACAGGTTTTGTTCTTCAATCCAATTGTCAGATGCTTTCTGTAGGGAGCAGGAATGCAAAGTGCCTTGACTTACGGGAAAGTAAGGGGGAGAGAAGGAAGTGGGGAGTCCAAGGAGATGCTGTGTTGGCTTCCATAGGATTCTAGATAGATCTGTCCATCCCACAGAAGGAGGTGGCTTCTTGGAGACGTTTACCTCCCGGGCTGGATGGAAGAATGGAAAAAGGAAAGCTTTCCAGTTTGCATTTAGGAAGCATGGGCTCTTGCCACTGGGCGTGCAGAGGAGCACATGGCTTTGCCGTCCCATATGTATTGTGCAAATTCCTGCTTTCTCTCCTTCACTCTGACTTCACTGTGCCCCCTGTTCTTTTATTTCCCCCATGAATTTGCATTAAATTCATTACCTGCTCTGAGGGGAGGGAGGTTCTCCAGGGTTTAATTGAGATGTAAGACACTACAAACAGAAAGTGGGGGAGGGGAAGGAGCTCGCTGTTGCATTGTGGGACTGCACCCTCTCTCAAGTGTTTCCTTCATTCTTTCGGAGAAAATATGCCCTTCTCCTCCAGGAAGCTCTAGTCTCAGAGACCTTTATTAACTTCATCTTTGGGAATGCTCTTTTAATTTTTTTCCGTAATCATCATACACATTGATCATGATAATCTCTGGGAAGAAAATAAGGGAGCCAATGGCCTCATTAACTGGAGTGCTGGGGAACGGTGTTTGTCAGAGTTGGTGCCCTTACTCGACGATGGCCCAGACCTCTTTGTGTGTGACTTGATGCAGTCCCCCGTGGGATCTAGGCATGCTTTTCTGCCCAGCCTGTTTAAATTGCCTCCTATGTTTTGTTCCCTTACAGAATAATAGAAAATTTGAAAGGTCCCAACCTTAGCAGTGGCGCTCTGCTCCCCTCTACCCAGGATTTCCGAAGCTCCCACAACAGAGCTGTGCCTCTTATATATGGCTCATTCCTAACTTTTCCTTCATGACATCAGGTCCTCAGACTGCTAAGCTTTGGGCAATACCTGGGATCAGTCAGCACTAAAATGTATGGCTCAAATGGGTAATTCTAAGTGCTGTTTTGCTGAACTGGAAGGGCTCTTTTTGAAGCCCAATTTTAATTTTAATTTAACACACAGAATGGCAGAGATAAATAGATTTATCCAAAATACATTTGGTAACAGATTTTTTGAGTCAGTTATTAATTTTATTTAAGTGGTTCCTTTTTTTATTTTTATAAACTGTGAAATTCAAGAGAAAGCAGAATCCCATGCAATCCCTTTTATTGATGGCCTGCTACGTGCCAAGAAAGGTGTTAAATGTTTTCAAATGCTGCCTCATTTATCCTGATCTTACAGACAAGCAAAAGGAGGTGTGAAGAGGTGAAGTTTCTCACCCAGCTGGGAAGTGGCAGAGTCATTCACAGATTTGCCTCTGCTAAAAATTACTTTCTGCAACTCTTTGAAAACTAACTTGGGAGCTACATGCAGCTTCTCTGTGGACCTTTGATCTGCTATCCAGAAACAGCAAAGTTCATATTCTTTTGGGGGATACCACAGGTTTTTAGATGGGGACTGGCACTCAGTGGTGCTCAGTACCATATCTGGCACACGTGAATGTGTCTTTAAGCTTGTGACTGGGTAAGAAATGTCTCTCCTTTTGTTTTGAGAAAACTCTCTTTCTCCTGGTTGAGGCATGGGTGAATGGGATATACTTGAAGGAGGAATAAACAGGCAATGGATGTCTCTGGAGATGCATCAGGAACACATATGTCTCTGCTGTGGTGTGGACCTGGCTTGGGTATCCCTGAAGGCTTCACACCTTAACATAATACCCACTGCGAAGGATTAAAATGGCAAAATGGAATTAGGCTGTGGTGTTCAGTGGTGGGTCCTTGGGAAAGCACTTAGGATCAGATAAAGTGATTGGGGTAAATATCCCATGGGTCAGTCCCTGCAGCTTTATACGAAGAGGGAGACCATGGCTTCCCCCCAGGCACACTCCGTGCCTTTCACCACATGATGTTCACTGCTGCTTTGGGTCTCTGCCTGCAATAAGGCTAGCACTAGATAAAGAGCCTAGACCTTGTGTCTGCAGATCTGTAGGATAAATTAAACTGATTTTCTCTATAAAGTAGCCTTCTTCAAGTACTTCACCGTTATGATAGATGGACTCATTCAAACTCTCTTTGGACATCTCTCAGTTACCGCAACGGAACAGGTTACATATGTTTAAAGTTACACATTCCTAACTCTTGAGAAATTTTATATGAATTTGGATTAATGCCTGTAATTTGTAACATATTGAACTCGAATCCAGTGCAACACACTGTCTGTCGACATGCGTTAAGTCCCCACTGCATGCTGGGAAGTGTGGTGTATGCTTCAGATTCACAGAGCAAAGGGCACACACAGTCTTGTGGGGAAAGGGGACTCAGGAACGAAAGCCCATGAAATCCGACAACCCACAGCAGAACAAGCACAACATGAGCGACTCAGGGGGAGCGTTAGATGGGCAGGAGTCCCTAAAACCAAGGCACACAGCTTTGCCTAAGAGTTGTTCACACTGGAAGGTGAGAGAAACACACTATTGGGAAGAAAACACCTGATTTGAACAGAGAGAATGGCTACCTGGGAAAAAGCACCAAACGTGGCATGATTGATTGAGGAAGATGGTGCTCAGTGAAGAAGGAAGCTTGAAGAGCAAATAAAATGGGAGAAAACAGTAGGAGCCTGGGACACAGGTTCTTCCCTGCAGGTCTTCTCGGCGCCTTTAACATGCCACCAGCAGCAGGAATTGGCAAGGGCTCTGATCCCTGATGAAAACTGCTTCTTGAGGGTTGAGGCAGCTGGGAGTAGGCTCTAGAACTGGAGTGAGTTCTGTTTCCGGCTGGCAACTCTAAGCCCTGGAGGAAGAATACCATGTTGAGAGATGAAGCCCAAGGCAACCTGTAACTAGGCATTTCCAATCCTCAAAGCAAAGGAGAGCAAGAGCCCCACTTCAGGCAGTGAAAGCAGAAAGCAGGGGTGGGTAGGAGAATCCATGAGCTGCAGTGTGGGTACCTTACTGCTGTAAGGGAGCTTGAGAGCGGGGAAAAAATTTAAAGGGAACCCTAGGTTTCTAGATGAGCGGCTTTAGTGGTGAAATGTTGGTCACGTGAGAAATTTAATTAAATGTTATCATTTAGCTATGAGATTTTCATCCGTGTACATTTATTATATGTTGAGCATGTCCTTCCTTCCCCTCCCCCACTCTCTTTGTTTCTTCGGTAAGACATAGCATCACAGCTGGTTAACAAGAAACCAACAACTGGAGATGCTTAGCTGTAGTCAGGCACGCACGATCTTAATTTTATTTCACTCTGATGTGTCAAGTGGGTCCTCCTTCTCTTGCAATATCATAGATTTTGTCCTAATTCACATCAGATGTTGCTTGACCACAAACGTATAAAACTGCGACTGTGCTTCAAGGGAAGCAATATATACAATAGTTATTGGCTCCATACACCAAGACAATGTACCTAGTACAGCCACCAACAGTAGCAACCACCAAAGGGAGCAGCCAATGGAACAAAAACAAAAAAAGAAAGACTTTCACTCAATCTGTTTGTTATACTTTTTAATTCTTTTCATTTATAAGCACCTATCTATCTATCTATGTATCTATCTATCTATCATCTATCTATCTTTGTGTGTGTGTGTGTCTTCATATATGTGTACCTACCAAAGGGAGTACATGGAGGTCTGAAGTCACCCTGTGAGCGTCTGTTCTCTTCTTCCACCATGTAGGTCCCAGAGACCAAACGCAGGTCATCAGGCTTGCCACAGACGTCTTTACCTGCTGAACCATCCTGCCCACCTTCTTTTTGGGGTTTTGGTGCAAAAATTTCTCTGCATAACTCAAGGTAGCCTGGAACTCACTGCATGGCCCCAGCTCACCTCAAGCTCCTCCTCCTCCTCTGCCTAAGTGTACAGCTGTGTACCACCATGCCTGGATCAGTTTGTTTCTCTTAGCTCCCTAGAGACCTTCCATGTGGCCAGAGTAGCTGGTCTTTCTTTCCTTTGCTCTGTGACCCAGGACAAGAAAGAGAACTTTTGAGAGCTCCCCTTTCCCACTTGTAAAACAACTTGAGAAGATTCTTCTTCCAGTATTGGTATCTTTATCAACAGGGTGTTGTAAGGACTAGTTAGGGTTAAAAAGGTACTGCATTTTGAATGTATGAAATAAACTTCTTTAGGAAATAATGTATGCATTGTAATCCATTTAATAAATTTTACTGTTAGTTTATTTGGTTTCCAGTTAATGGCACATAATAATCATCTATTTGAATTGCAAAAATCAAGCTGGTTTGAATTAAGGAGGTGTGAAAAACTCTTGGGTTGAGAAAATATGTAACACTTTCATCAATTAAAAGTAGGTAAAATGTGTTAAAAATAATGGAAAGTTCATGTTGAATTGAGCTGGTTTTCTCCGTGAGCTTATATTTTTATGAAGCTCTGTGAAAGAAAATTGAAAGAGTGCCCATTATGGGATCTGTGTTAATTGTTATTATCACCATAAAGTTCACGTGATTAAGAAAAGTTTGCAATTATGCCAACCAGAAATGCACAGTACCTTCCTTTCATTTCTTCCCAGATTTATTTTTGGTACTGGAGACCGATCTCCATTTTGGCAAACAGCGTGTGTACTAAATTGAAAATTTCCTTTGCGCGCTCTGGAGATTTCCAAAATCGCAGGGTATTTTTCACTTATGGAACACAACTTCCTTTGTTCTTCTTGCCTTTCCTATGAGTGGAGACTGTTTCTGTACTTATCCGCACTCCCGTCACAATCTTAAATATCACTGTGCTAGAAGGCACTGCAATCTTAATTAAAAGAGCAGTCTAATTATTTACCCTGGTTGGTTCACACAAACCTCTACAGTATAATCAGTGGACTCCCTGAAGGGGCTTCATGATATTTTAGAATGGAGTGGAAAAGTTTGGTACTGAGTTGAGCTCGGCTAGCATGTAATGAAGCCTGACCTACAATTCACCTCTGGGTCACCAGATCAAATAGAACTTATCTGGGTAATGTCCGAAGGTATGCACTGATATTGACTGAGTGCTGGCGGGTGGCACACAGTTACCTCCCAGAGTCTCAGAGAACCTTCTGTGAGTTTCTGAGGGACAGAGGGAAAGCAGAGGGCAACCAGACAGGTCCTTCCCCTTTTGACAGTCTCCAAGACAAGCCCACAAGGCAAGGTTGAGGACAGCTCATATGGCTGGAGGTATTTGGTGACGGTCTCTTCCTGCACCTGGCCTGAACACTAACCACAGTTGCAGAGTGTGCCTGGGGCTGAGTCATAAAGCAAGGTGGCCCCGTGGAAGTGAGGCAGAGATGCTTCCAGGCCAAGCACGGGGGGGTCAGATGTGTCCTTAAAACCTTTTGTCCTTAGCGTCTCTGGAATAAAGAGGTAGAAGTATCTTATTGAAGATT
The DNA here is from genome assembly GCF_004664715.2 of Peromyscus leucopus. Lineage (NCBI taxonomy): Eukaryota > Metazoa > Chordata > Mammalia > Rodentia > Cricetidae > Peromyscus > Peromyscus leucopus. The sequence continues at coordinate 142,673,714 of NC_051063.1, read as the reverse complement.
AGGGTCCTGGGATCCCAAAGGGTCCTGGCATGTCCTCTGCAAGTATATTTTAGAAAAACAGGCCCTACCAATGTTAGATTGAAGATATAAAATGACCTGACTCCACCTTAAAACATACATCAGTGCCAAAGGTCTACTGGGATTGCATCATGGACGTGCTGGGCCTGAGAAAGAATCAAATAGCACCGAAACACCCGGGCAGCATAGAAGAAGAGTTTGGGCAATGGAGAATAATAATGAATATAAAATAATTAAAGATATTGAATAGAGAAAGCTATTAGAACTGGAGGAAGTGAACCACATGTTTACTGAGAGGTACTGTGAGGCCTGAGAAGAGAAGGTAGCCGGGCTCGATTGGAAGAGAGCTTTGAACATGCTACATCTTCTTTTGGCAGGGAGATCTGACAGCATCTTTTTACGTACATAGATGATTCCACAGGGAGATGGCAATTCATCCAGGTAACTGGGTGAGAATAAGGAATTGATCTTCCAGATTTAACTCCATCTGCGGTTTTGGCTGAGTAGAAAGTCAGGACTCCAGAGTGGAAATCAACTAACTCTGTTTCCTAATCCCTTAGGCCTTGGGAGTCAGGAAGGTCAACTGTGATGCAAAATAAGTGAGGGGAGAGGGCATAGATGGAGCCTCCCTCTGGTGGTCTGAACAGGAGGAAGACCACACCAGGCTCTTCCCGCTACTGGTTACAAGTAGGACCTAGCTGGCTTGTGGCTCTGACTCACAGACACGGGAATGACGGTGTATTGCAGAAAGTCAAACAGAAAAACTTTATTTGGCAATGTATTAATGTTCATATTGGTAAATTGGATCAATGTTGATAGAATCCTCTGGAAAGCATCCCCAAACACATCCCATCTGTCTCAGGAGGGAGTCAGTCCATCCACCCATTTCCCTAAAGCATACATAGAGCTCATCTTACTACTTGCCCTTTGCTGGTATTAGAAAGCTTACTACCAAAGCTGGTATTACACTCTTGACCCTCTAGAAATTACAGTCAAATGCGGTATTCTAGGAGGGAGACTCTTGAGGCCTAGCACCTGGGAATATGAGAAAAGGGGACACAGGCCCTTGAGTATTTATAGGTTTATTTTTAATATGAGGAGGGCAATATCTTGCTGGGTGAACCTGTCAGATGAACGCTATGCATTTTCTTTCTGTTTCTTCACAGCTCCACTACTCACTATATTATGAATCAAATCCGTCTTATACTCAAATTCCCCTCACTCAAATTCACTGAAGGTTCCAGGAAGTCCAGAAAAATTATTTGCTTCACCTAACACTTCCCAAGCAGGGCTAAGGTCAAACTCCTTTGTGCAGGTAACAGGCTGGACACCTTGTTGAACAGTTTGGGAAACACCTCTTGAGCTCAGTCCAAAGCTTGTGCCAGACTGTCTCTTTAACCAAAACATACCTTTTGAAGCCCTCCCATCATCATTGATTATATGCCCAGCCTCCCTTTTGGACACGTCATAATGACTTTGTGACCCCTCTCTCCAAGTTGACCCAACTCTGATGTCACCTCCTTCACGAAGCCCGTGTTGCCCACTACCCCAGCTCATGCTCGTGGTGCTATTTTCCAGCCTTTGAAGGCAAATTTTAGCTACATCACTTGGTACTTATTTGCTTATCATCCAAGGCTTACTTAGGACTATTTTGTTCTCTTTCACCATGTATGCTTGTAATATCATTCTCTCTGCCTCACAGTGACTGCTTTAGCTTGTAAACCCTCCGAAGGGACTTCCATGTGGAAGGGAGAGCATACTCATCGCTTTTCTCGTTGTAGTGATCTGGTGTCTGACAAGAAACAACTTATGGCAGGTGGGCTTCCTTCGGCTTAAAGTTTACAGCTTCCAGATCCTTTCGGGAAAGTGTTGGGTTAAGCAGATAATTTTGCAGGACTTCCCGGAGCCTTTAGTGAACTTCAGCCAGAGGGAGGGGTGTCATTAATTCTGTCGGGGAAACCGTGGTAGGAAGAGTGCTGGGCACTTTGCATCCTCAGTCAGGGAGTGGGGCCAGGCAATCCAAATCTCAAAGCTCACCCTCCCTCAGAGACTCCCTTTGTTCAGTGAGGTGCCATTGTCTTAAAGGTCCGCAACCTTCTAAAACAAGGCCAACAGCCAGGACCGAGTGTTCCAGCCTCTGGGGGGATATTTCCCATTCAAACCACACTACAGAATTGTGGAAGAACTTAGGGCTGGGGAGGTGACTCCAGCCATGGAGTGCTTTTGGCTTCAGACAAAGAGACTGCCTTTGTCTTTAAGAAGGCAGGAGGTGCGTCAACCGGATCTGCCCTTCCAGACGGTAACAGCAAAACCCACAGACAATCAAAGAATTAGTCCCAACGCAACATGACTTGCTGTTCTGTGCGACTGTTCGGTTTTGTGTGAAGAGGTGCCTGGTTCCTGCTGTGGCTGGCGTGTGCACCTGGTGTACATAGCCAGGATGTCTCAAATGTGCAAATCATGACTCAGAGGCTGGGAAGACCCAGCTGTCTAGTAGGTCAGACAGCGTCATACTTGTGGCTCAGTCTTCAGGCCACATGGATGTCTATGGTTAGCAAAATAGTCTAGAAAAAGGAAACACTGATTCTTCTTATATTTTATATAATAAAAATATCAGTTAAGGAAAAAAAGGACTGTTAATTTGCTAAATGTTTATTGAGGGCCTATTTTGTGCTGGACAGTTACTGACACAGAGTATTAACAGTAAATGAAAGACAGATCTCTGTGGCGATGGAGGAGACAGGAAACCGGGAAACAAATTAACCTATAGTAACAGCAGTATGTGCTAAAGAGGGAAGCGCTATCGAAAGCTGAAGAGGGTATGGGGGCGAAAGGGTTGGGAGGGTCAGGGAAGACTCCCCTGTTAAGACAGTGTCCAAGCGGGGGTGTAAAGGGAATGTGGGAGGTATGTGGGTTAGAAGTCACCTCATAGGCAAGAGAAGAACTCCAAGATAAAGAAAAAGAACGGCTTGAAGGAAGCTAAAGAAACATGCTAGGCATTCTGGCCACGTCAACAAGTTATTTTATCTGCAAGAGAATCAGGAAGCCATAGTGGAGTCTAAGGAGAGGACTGCGTTAGTGTTTTCAAAGGATCATTCCGGGGATGTGGGATAGAGAATGTGTTACAGAGACAGAGAAAGAGAAAAAGAAAGAGAGAGGGAGCGGTAGGTCTTAGGAGATGCTAGTAACTTGGGTCAGAACAGTATTTATTAGCACTGCAACATTTGGTTCTGGATAATTCTTTGTGGCAGGGACTTCTGTTGAACTGCCTTATTAGTAGAGGGATGGAGGACAGATTTGAACACTTAGGAAGGAGAACCAGTGAGAAGAGGTGATCAGTGTGATGAGAAAGAAGGAGATGAGAGGCTGGGTTTCCAACAGGGAAGTCACCGGGTGGTGGTAGAGGAAGGACAGGCTTGTGGGAAAGATGCCTATAAAGCTTGTGCTCGCAGGGGCAGCTCACGAGACCCCTCCGGTGGAGATCGGAGCGAGAATTGAGTTTCCAGTTCTGGAGGATAGGAGGGAGAGCTGCTTTGACAGACCCTTGACAGCCCATGCGTGGTGACTGGGGTCACCATGGAGATGAGTGGGATCAATTAGGGAGCATCTGAGATGAAGAAGGGAGAGAAGAAAACTGGGGATAGAAGCATAACCAATCTAAAGAGCTAAAGCCTCAAGGAGGAGACCGCAAGAAGACCGGAAGACCCGCCAAAGGACCTACACATGAGACAGTATAGTGATGAAGATGCATGGCTTTGGAATCTACAGCGCTGGGTGTTGAAACTCAATTCTATCACGTGTACTTGCCTTGCCTCATATATATAGTTTAGCCTTTTCTCCCTCCCTTCCTTTCTTTCTTCCTCCCTTCCTTCCTTCCTTCTTCCTTTGCTTTTCTTTCCTTTTTTGGGGGGGGGGGCTGTATATGTGTGGGCTGTACACCATTATGAGCTGTGTACCCATATGTATGTACATGTGTGCAAAAGCCAGAGAACAACTTCAAGTCTTATTAGGTATTATCCAGCTTTTAATTTTTATTTGTTCATTTATTTATATATTTATTTTTGAGATTATATATATATATATATATATATATATATATCCACTGACCTGGAACTGGTCTTACTGGTCTTATTGTCAAGTAAGCTAGGTAGGTTGGCCAGTGAGTCCCAAGGTTCTGCTTACCTTCACTTGCCCCCCCCCATGCCCCCCCCCAGATCTGGAACTAACTTTTACCTAGGTGCTAAGGATCAAGCTCTGGTCCTCATCCTCATAAGGCAAGCGCTTCACTGACTGGGTTGTCTCCTCACCTCTCAGTCAGCCTCTTTAAACATTATTGTACTGTTGGGGGGATTAAATGAATACTGTGTTCAACAATCTTTAGCCCGGTACCTTGGACTTTAGTAGGTGCAGGGTAAAATGGTAAGAGCAGGAAGAGATGTAGAGAGACACATAGCTGTGGGGGCTGATAGATATGGAGACAGTCGTTAAGAAGACATTCAGCTTGCCGCCCTTGGCAGTGTGAGCAGAGGGAGCCACATCTCAGCTAGCACGCTTGAATAGGATCTGCTGTAACTCTACACAGCCCAGAGCTCGCCATGCCCTCGGGTAATGTAATGAAAGGTGTTTGCCTCCTTCTCCTCCAGGACAGGTGCTCAACTGATACAATTTAGGGTCTCAAATTCCACAGCTTAATTGTTTGTTCTACACACAAGTTAGGCCAGCTCAGAACACCTGTGGACTAAGTTCTTTTGATGCACCAAAGCCTGTCTTTTATTAAGCTCTTAGCAAGCAGTCAAAATAAGACCAAATGTCCATATGCCCCACATAGCCACATGGGCAAGAAGTAAGCCCTCATGGGGACTGCACAGTTAGTACTTAAAATAGCCATCAGATCCTTGGGCTTTGGAAAAATATGGTTATGCAATTAATGTAACCAGAGTTAAATATGAAATAAAATGAAATATTTTATATGTATAGAAACTTGCCTACACACACATAAAATTCCCTATTAGTTGTACTTGAGGTTTATCCATGTTGAATCGATAAAAAATGATTTAGAACGAATGGCTTCCAACAGCTGGTTGCGCTTTCAGTCTCCCATAAAGAAGTTAAAATTAATTTTAATATGTTGATGGTGCTTATTGATGATAATATTCATAATAAATATCCATCGGAAAAATCCTCTGGCATATCTATGTGACAGAAAGGTCAGGAGTGTTAATGACGATCACCATACAAAATGCAATTCAGTCAATTACTTTAATTAAATCTAAAACTACTTTATGTCTTCTCATTTATATAGTAAACTGATAGAGGGGGGGAAAGGGCAGCATCTTTATCTGGCTTCTTTTAGAGTCCAAAGTTGTGGGGGGAGCGGGGCTACTTTCAGATGGTGCTTTAAGATTTGTAGCTCTTGTGTTCGTCTCGGAATATTTAAAGTAATTATGGGCCTTACAAGTAACGTTCTTGCTATAATAAGAGGAAGAAAAGGTGGCGATTTCCTCCTGAATGCATTTTACAGAAAGAGAGCTTTGCCTCCGCAGACACTAATCTTGTATTTAACACACCGGGTGATGCTGGCTACAGCCAACATTCCAGGATAAATGGTAGCAACGTCTATCTTTCTCTCATTACATAGTTGGGGATCAGAAGAGAGGCAGCATAGCTGTTTGAATTCTTGACCACCTCGTAGGCATTTTTGCTACACAAAATGTTCTTTCAACGATGGAGGGGCGCTGCAGAGCTTTGTGTTTCTTATTATGTTGTTAAACTTGAAAATTGGAAAACTGGACATTTAAAAATAAAGGCATCAGGCCTGGGGAAATGTCTCAATGGTGAAACCTTACCACCTACCCCCCAAATCGGGAAGGTGTGGCAGGGACTATAATCTCAGCCCTTGGGAGACAGAGAGAGGAGATTACCTGGGACAGGCTGGCTAGCTAGAGGAGTTAGAATCAGTGAGCTCCGGGTTCAGGGAGAGACCCTGCTTCAATAAATACGGTGGGGAATACCCCACTTAGTAATTCAACTTCAACTTTGGGCCTCCACACACATGTACACACACCTACTCATGCACCCCTACACACATGTGCACCCCCCCACATGTACACCACATATGCATACACATGTAAACAAATAAAAAGGAGTCAATCAACTAATATAAAAATTCAGTTGATTTTCAAGTGAAAATTATCAGCATCACAGTCAAAACCATGAAGTCTTGTCTGGACCCTCACAGGACTTGCATCCTAGACTGAAGAACTGAGAAATAAACATACAAAAGGCAAACTGAATGGTACTGGATAGTAATAAAGACCAGGAGGGGAAAAGGCAAGACACTGAGTGAGAAGTCCCCATGTTTTCCAGACTGTCCTGGTTTGGGATAGAAAACACCACATCACAACAGATCCCCAGTCCTACATGAATGTGTACCTGTTATGGACAATTGCCATCCAGCTACATCTTTCCCTGGATAGTTAACATCCCAAATGCTCCAGAATTTGAAACCTTCGGAGTGCTGTCATTACACCACCTGCAGAATCTTCTATTTTGACCTCACATGATGGGGTAGAGTCAAAATTCATGTGCACTAAAAGTATTTTGTAAAATTGTCTTCAGTCTGTGAAGATAAAATATATCTGAAACATACATGAATTTTTTGTTTACAACTGGGTCTCACCCAAAGCTCTCCCATTCTGTATTATGTCAACATTACAAAACAGAAACAAAGCACAAATCTGAAACATTCCTGGTTCTGGGCAGTTGGTCATGTGATATTCAATCTGCAATGGGAAAGACTGACTAGTGGGGGGGTTCTTTAAGAATGTCAAAGAATGACTCTCCAGGAAGGTCATATTTGAGTTGCGAGAGCAATGCAAAGGCTCTTCCTGCTTATATCTGCAGAAGTAGAAAGGCAAGGGGCACCCTCTTTCAATATGCTCTCCCAAAGGGGTCTTTAAGAAAAAATAGAGGCATATAAGTTGTTTTCTATCAGCCAGAAAATGTAACAGTCATATCTCTTTTCCTAACTCCAAGTGGTAAACATTATTACTTCCATTTTGCATGTCAGGTGTGTGTCTGCATGGGTTCAAAGCCTACACTGCACGAAGGTGTGAGCACACACTACTTTGGGAAGGAAGAATCGCTCAGCAATAGCCAAAGTGCTGAAAGACAGAGGAAAGAAAAGACTGCTGAAAGCAGCAAGGGAAACATAGATTCCTCAGTAGGATTAAGAGCTACCTTCCTACAGAAACATGGAGACCAAAAGGGCAACTCTTCGCATAGTAGGCAGGAAAACAGAAAGATGATGTAGAAAGAATTCCATCCCAGGCAAATATTATCCTGAGAAATTAGACAAGAAATAGGGTCAAAGCCAGTGGAGAAAGAGAAGAAAAAGAACCATCATGGCAATAGATTTGCTCTGAAAGGAGTTCTAATGTGAGTCCCTCATGTGGAGCTGAAGGGACGGACAGTAGGAAGTAACTTACTAATGAGTAGGTGAGGCTGCATAAGCAAGTATGAAAGAAGTCAGTATTAGTGAATCTTAGTAAACCTTTGCTTTTTTTAATTTATAAGCAAGGATTATTCAACTGGCATATATATATATATATATATATATATATATATATATATATATATATAGTACAAAGAAGATAAGGATATGGAGCCACATTGTAGCAATGCTGTTATATATGATTATAACCAAGCTGGTATTAATGTAAACTATATTGTTGAAAGTAGTTGATTATAATACTCAGGGCCACACTTAGGAAAATAACTAAAACCAACTATGAGATTATTAAAATGTCATAGTGTAAAGTCTCTCTCACAAAAGGAGAAATTAGGAAAGAAAGAAATCGAAAACAATGTAAAATATATAGAAAACCTATAGTAAAAATGACAGATGGAAACTTGAACTTATAGTTAACATGTGTTAACCACTCTAATCAAAAATGCAGGGATCATCAATGTCTTAAAAAATGGTTCAAAGAGAAAGGTGTGGGTTGGAGATTTAGCTCAGTGGTAGAACACTTGCCTAGCAACCACAAAGTTCTGGGCTTATTCCCTGACTCCAGTAAAGAAGATCCTTCACATCTGTCTTTTCCATAACAGACAACAAACTTTACATCCGAAGAAACAATAGATCATGATCAGAAACAGAAAAATTTACTAGATGAACAGTAACCAAAAGCCAGTGAGGGTGACTCTATTAATTCAAAGATTATAGACTTTCAGACAAAGAAACTTTATAATAATGAAAAAGACCAACTAGGAAGACATTGTAATTATAATCATATATATATCCAGACTGGAAAGAAAGAAATAAAATTGTCTCCATTTAAAGATGATGCTATCTCATTCATAGAAAATCTCAAGGAATCAATTCAGAGTTTCTTAGAGTTAATAGACGAGTTACTAAGGTTGCAGAATACAGGATCAATATACAAAGGTAATTTTTATTTTGATACATTAGCAATAAGCCATTAGAAAATGCAATTAAAAAACAATTCAATTTAATGATGTCAAAAATAATAAAACACTTTAAACTAGGTTCAGCAAAGCATGCAATATTCAGACACTGAACACTACCAAACTCACAGAAACAAGTTAAAGCTCCAGATAGCAGAAAAGACATCTTGTGTTCATGAGCTGGAAGACTCAATATTCACATACAGAGTCAATGTAAATCTTTTCAAAATTCCTGTCAATTTTTTCTTGCATTAATAGACTGAACCTAAAAATTTAATGGCCATCTAAGGGATTCAGTGTGTGGAACTTGAGGCTAACTCTAAAGTTAAAACAATCAAGAAAATATGGTTTCAGCATCAAGATAAATACTTGGCTCAATAGAATTGAATTCAGCATCCAGAAATAAACTCTTTTCTAAACCAGTCAACTGATTTTGATCAAGGATTTCAAGACAAGTCGATGAAAGAAAATATAATCTTATCAAAATGCAATCCTGAGGCAAATGAATGTCTATTTTCAAAAGAACAAAATTAGACCACCCGCCCCATGTTATGTTCAAAATAACCTCAAGTTGGATCATAGAATTAAATGCAGGAACGAAAACAGAATTCGACAATTGTTTTCTAAATATGACACCAAAAGCAAAAGCAATAAGAGAAAAATTAATGTAAATCTGACTTAACCAAAGTTAGTAGGACACTTTTATGCTTCAAAATATCATCAAGAAAGTGAAAACATAAGTCACAGGACAGACAGTATTTTCAAGTCATATATCTGATGAGGAACATGAAGGCAGAGTATAATTGTCTCTCAAAATTGAACAATGAAAACACAAATATTCAATGAAAAATGGACTTTGAGGGATTAAGGAGATGGTTCAGTCAGCAAAATGCTACTACCCCAGGCTGAAGACCTGAGTTTGATTGCCAGAACCCACAGAAAAAGTCAGGCTTGGTGGTAGGTACTCAGTATTTGGGGTGCTCCGACAGGCAGATCTCTAGAGCTCACTGGGCAGACAACATAGCCTAGCTGAAAAGCTCTGGACCCTTGAGAGACCATGTCTCAAAAACAAACAAACAAACAAACAAAAAAAAAAAAAAAAAAAAAAAAAAAAACTAGGTGAATCCCTGACCTCAAACTCTACTATAGAGCTATAGTAATAAAAACAGCTTGGTACTGGTATAAAAATCGACATACGGACCAATTGAATTGAAGACCCTGACATTAATCCATGCACATATGAACACCTGGTTTTTGACAAAGGAGCCAAAACTATACAATGGAAAAAAGAAAGTATCTTCAACAAATGGTGCTGGCATAACTGGATCTCAATATGTAAAAGATTACAAATAGATCCATATCTGTCACCATGCACAAAACTCAAGTCCAAGTGGATCAAAGACCTGAACATAAATCCAGTTACACTAAACTTAATAGAAAAGAAAGTCGGAAGCACTCTTGAACGCATTGGCACCGGGGACCATTTCCTAAATAAAACACCAACAGCACAGACCCTGAGCACAATAATTAATAAATGGGACCTCTTGAAACTGAGAAGCTTTTGCAGGGCAAAAGACACAGTCAATAAGACAAAAAGACAGCCAACAGAATGGGAAAAGATCTTCACCAACCCCACATCTGACAGAGGATTGATCTCCACAGTATATAAAGAACTCAAGAAACTAGACATCAAAATACTGAACAGTCCAATTAAAAATTGGGCTAAAGAGCTAAACAGAGAACTCACAAAACAAGAAATACAAATGGCTGAAAGACATTTAAAGAAATGCTCAACATCCTTAATCATCAGAGAAATGCAAATCAAAACGACTCTGAGATACCACCTTACACCTGTCAGAATGGCTACGATCAAAAACACCAATGACAACCAATGTTGGAGAGGATGTGGAGCAAAGGGAACACTCCTCCACTGTTGGTGGGAATGTAAACTTGTACAACCACTGTGGAAATCAGTATGGCGGTTTCTCAGAAAATTAGGAATCGAACTACCTCAAGACCCAGCCATCCCACTCTTGGGCATATACCCAAGGAATGCTGATTCATACCATAAAGATACATGCTCAGATATGTTCATAGCAGCACTATTTGTAATAGCCAGAACCTGGAAACAACCTAGATGCCCGTCAACGGAAGAATGGATGAAAAAATGTGGTACATATACACAATGGAGTACTACTCAGCAGAGAAAAACAATGAAAGCATGAATTTTGCAGGCAAATGGATGGAACTAGAAAAAATCATCCTGAGTGAGGTAACCCAAACCCAGAAAGACAGTCATGGTATGTACTCACTCATAAGTGGATTCTAGATATAAAATAAAGAACATTCAGACCACAGCCCATAGAACCATGGAGGCTATATATATAGCATGGAGGTCCCTAGGATGACTGTGCTTATAATAAATTTCAGTTTCACTCAATTATTGAAAAAAAAATAGCCAAATGAAAGGAAACACATGAACTATGAACCAAAGGCTGAGGGGCCCCAGCTGGATCAGGCCCTCTGAATAGGTGTGACAGTTGATTGGCTTGATCAGTTTCGGAGGCAACTAAGCAGTGGGACCAAGTCCTGTGCTCATTGCATGAGTTGGCTGTTTGAAACCTGGAGCTTATGCAGGGACACTTGGCTCAGTCTGGGAGGAAGGGACTGGACCTGCCTGGACTGAGTCTACCAGGTTGATCGCAGTCCTTGGGGGAGGATTTGCCCTGGAGGAAGTGAGAATGGGGGGTGGGCTGGGGTAAGGGGAGGGGGTGGGAGGGGGAGAATAGGGGAACCCATGGCTGATATGTAGAACTGAATGGTATTGTAAAATAAAATAAATAAAATTAAAAAAAAAAACTAGGTGAATGGTGCCTGGGTAACAATACTTGAGGTCAACATATGAGCACATGTACTTACACACATGCTTACTCCACCATATACATACTAGGGGAGGCTTTGTATACTAGGATTTAAGTAGATTCGTTTCTCTGGAGAAAATGTATAAGTTACCAATAAGTACGTAAAAAGATGTCCAGTATCAGTAATCTTTAGGAAAATGCAAGTAAAAACCACAAAGGCATTCCACTGTACATATTCACTGAGATGGTGAAAACAGAGACAGATAGACAATAACAAGACTTGGTGAGGGGAGAAATTGACAGCCCATGCACTGTGGATGTGGGATTAAGAAACACCACAGACACTTTGGGAGAAAGTGTGTCAGCTTTTCCAAATGTAAAACACAGAGTTTTCATAGGCCACAGCAATATCCCACTTAGGCGTGTGACTAGGGGAACTGAAAACCTATGTACACAATAACAGCTTCAAAAGTCTTGTTAGCCATATTATTCAAGCTGTCCAAAGCGGAAGTCACCTAAGTGCTGTTCAGCTGGTGATCACGTAACCAAAGCATGATATATCCATGCACTGGATCATATTGGGTCATAAAAAGAAATGAGGTACTTGCATGATATATAGATGAACCTTGAAACATTACCTGCTTAGTGAGAGAAGCTAGACACTTAAGAAGACATAGTATACATCTCTATTCATAGGAAATGTGGAGAACAGGAAAATCGACAGAGTCAGAAAGTAGGTTAGTGATGTGTATTGAAGAACTAGGGACTGCTAGTTGACAAAGGTTCTGGGATTACAGGCACAGTGTCAGGTTCTAAGTGGTTAATTTCTCTAAGACATAATAACTGGCTGGGTTCAAAATTGACCACCAATACCCATTTCCTCCTGTCCTTTTTAGATGGTTAGAAGACCTTGTCACTGGAATATATTTCCCAGGTGCCCTTACAGGTAGGTGTAGCCATTTGTCTTCACTATATAAAACCATAAAAGGAAATTGCTGGTCCTTTCCCTCCTCCTCCCATTTTAGGTAAGCTGAAGCGCACACACATGGGGTACTGTGCTACCTTTGGATAGGCTGTCAAGAGCCACAGCCCCTAGGCTGTGCTGTAGTGCCAATTTCCTAATCTCTCTAATGCCAAGGGAAACCAAACTCTCCATCATGCATTAGTCATTGGCACTTTAAAGTAGTCCAAACATTTCAATTTATAAAATAACATCTTTGGCATCATGATCAATAAAAATATATGCAGTTTTCCCTTTCTTTGGATCTAGGCTCAGATGGTTTCAGATGAACAGCGAAGGGCACGGTCCTTTCCTCCTGGGACTAGAAAGCACAGTGGTGAAGTTGGTCACATGCACCAACAGCAGAAAATGCAGTGATGAACAAGAGCAGAGATTTGCATGATGTGTGTGGAGTGCAGGTATTTGGGTTGAAGCACAGGGTAGATGTCTAAGTCAGAAGCCTGAACTTGGAAATCATGAAAGATATGACAGCTGAAGTACTGGGCTATTCTACAGTCATCATTACATTAACACACCAAGGCTCCATGTGCACTTCAACTTTTTCTATTTTTTAAATAATCATTTATTTTGTAAAAAAAAATCAAACCATTTAAAATTAGCTTTAATGTTAGTGTTTCTATAAGTAAGAAAAACAGTGGCAATGATTTCATTTCTTTTGTTTGTGGTTTGCAGGCATATGTGTGGTCATGTGTATGTAGGTACACACGTGTGCAGATGCATGTACAAGTGTATATATATGTTAGTCTGAGGTTTTGTTCTTCAGAAGCTGCTTTTGTGAGCCCGAGTCTCTGGCTGTGACCCAGGGCTTACTGATGCGGCTGTACCGACTCACCAGTGAGACTCAGTTCTCCCATCTCGGCCTCCACATCTGAGGTTGTTTCTTACAAGGGCAGTGAGGATTCAACTCAGACCCTCATGCCTGCCAAGCAAACTTCTTACCCACCTAGCAACCCCTCTAACTCCCGATTTCATCTCTCGTACCTGTTAGAAAACAACACGGTGCTTATCAGCACAAAATGAAGTTATGGTATAGAATCAAACATTAGAACATATGAGCTAGGATGGAAATTATGTCATCCTCAGCTGCTGCAAATTAGTCGATAATCTAGTTAGTTGATAATCAATTATTTAAATGTTATACTTTTCCTCCAGTAATATTTACCTAGATAATCTGAGTGCCAGTTAGGCACAATGACATACTTATCTTTCTCGTAGCAAGTTAGTTATCGTCATTTTTTTTTTTTAAGTTTTAGGATGGCGTTAGAATTACAGAAAAAATGCAAAATGCCACTGAAATTTTCAATACACTTTCTTCCAGCTTGCCTCCATGGTAGCCTTTTATGACATCATGAGACTAAGAAAGTAGGTACAATTAAGAGCAGGACTGTTAATTAAGCTCCAGTCTTGATGAGATTTCACCAGCATTCTCCCCTTTCTTCTCCTTTTCTGTCTTCTCTTTCTGTCTCCCCTGTTTTCTCCACTTCTTCCTTTTTCTGTTTTAAGATTTAATCCACCATCTCAAATTGTCTTTACTCTTTAACTGTTTAATCCACTCCTTTTTCAGGGGTGGTGAACATGAAGAAGGTTGGAACGGGAGCTATGGAGTGGCCATCTGGGACCAAGTGGGTGATTAATGAAACCCTGGGTTTGTCAAGGCAATGATTGTAGGGAGCTAACATTAAAAGACCCTGAAAATTATGAAGAACTCCATCTACGTACAAAGATTATTTATTCAATCATCGGTCCTGGAAGTATTGCTGAGCATGGGCTGTGTTGTTGACACAGGGGCAGGAACCAAAGTGTGTCCAGCCTCCTGGCTTGCTGGCAGTTCCAGCCTTATAAATCTCACCAGTGAACCCTAACATTGGCCCTATAATACCAGCTACTGCCTTCCATTAGAACTCCTCAAAGAGGATCTCGTCCCAGGCTTGAAAGAGTTAATGTGCTGAGGACGCTCCCCTCCCACCCCCCCAGGCCTGGGAGCCTTGCACCAGCTCTGTCCAGCCTGGCATGCATTAGGCTCCTAGTATGTGTTTTCTTTTCCCCTCTGTTTATATCTCTGTTTTCTGTAAAGTCTCTTAAACTGTAGCCATGTCTTCCAAGATCTTTGACAGTGTTATAAATTTCATTAAGAAGATGGAGCCTTACGGGGCAATTAACTCCAAAAGTGGCACAAAGCAAGAGCCAGGAGATACTGGCGGGCGGTACTTAGCGCTGAGCTCTGAAATTGAGATAAGCCCTATCCACCCTGGGTTGTGTTTAATGTTCACTGCCGCTTCCACACCACTGCTACAACCTCGCGGTCACCGTGTTAACACTCCCCAGTATCTATTACAATTAGTTTTTGATTAAGAGGCCTAACATGGCTTTTGAAGCTTTTTATGTTGTGTCAAATGGCCAGTGATGGAGTGAGCTGTGCAGACACCTCCCTGTAACAAAGAGTATTGTAAAAGGTTTCAAGTGAACTATTTTATCATCCTAATGGAAACCAGATGACTCGGACTCTCCCCTTAATTTCAACTATTTACTGAAGAGTCCTTGTTTGGAATTACTGAAAGATTTATTCTGAAATGACGACCTCATGCATTAAGAACCGCTAATAACAGCCATTGGAAATTTGGGAAAGCTTTTAAAGATAGCCCAAGAGGCTTTCACAGCGGGTTTATCCTCGTTCATTCTCTCCTAAGGTTTTTAAGAGAGCACATGCCTTTGCCCTTTTCTGGCATTTAATTATTATTCTAATTATTGTTTATGAGGATTTTCTTTGTCTAACACTGCTTTTCCTGACAGGGTTTCAGTCGACAGTCTTGGTCTCTTACCTAAGAGAAAGGTCATCCGTGTTTTCTGAAGAGAAAACTTTGCTTAGTTATGTAAGATATAATTCCATGTGAACTGAAATTACATGCAAGTTTTGTAAAATTTTAGGTGTTACACAGAAAAAAAAAACAATCGAAACAAATTATGCGGCTAGGGAGATGGCTCAGTGAGTAGCGAGCTTGTCATGCTGGCATTAAGACCTGTGTTTCATCCCCTAGGACCCCCAAGTATAAAAGATAGGTGCTGTGGTGCATGGCTGTAATCAAAACACTGGGAAGAGAGAGACTAAATTCTTGGGGCTTTCTGGCCCATCTAGCTTTAGCTGAATTGAAATGTTCTAGATTGGGTGAGAGACCCATCTCTCTCAATTAGCTAGAAAGTGATTGAGGAAGACACATGATTTCAACCTTTGGCCTTTACACACATTGCATACACACACACACACACACACACACACACACACACACACACACACACAGATATTTATGAACCATAAGATATATTTGTAAATAGAATGAAGATTTGCAAATGGGATATAACTAACTTGTGAAGTTGATAAATGAGAGCCACTTAAAATTTTTAAAAAGTAATTTCAATTGGTAAATAGTTGTGGACAACCAGGAGTTACAGTGTTGTGTTTCAGTCTATCTATTGAATGTGTAGTCACTAGCTCACTGTACATCAACCTCCTGGGCACTCCTTTCTTTGTACAGGAACATTAAGAATCCTCTCTGTTAGCTATTCTGAAATACACAATTAATTGTTATTTTCACAATACCACAGCTCACTGGCCCCCTAAAGTCCACACGTTAAAGGTTTGGTACCAGAGTGGTACTGTGTGTTAGAAGGTGAGGATGAATGGGTGGTTTCTTAGGTCTTTGGGGGCATGCCGCTGAATGGTCTGGAGGACTATGTCCACTTCTTCTTTCTCTTTAGCCTTCTAGCCATGATGTTTGTTCTGCCATGCTCTTTTACTGTGGTCATCTGGCCTCTGTAATGGAGGCCTTAAAACAGTGGTTTTGCTTGCTCAGAGGGTGGGGCCTCCAAAAATATTATCCAAATGTTCAAAAGAAGCCACCCCTTGTTAGAAGTCAGTTGTCTTGGGTATCTCTTTCTAATGATGGAAATCTGATTAAAGCTGTCATCCTATTGAGCTACAGAAGTCCAGAAGCCGTTTCTCCTTTTCAGGTGCACCCTTGTACCCACTAACAAACTCTCTACCCCTACCTCCCTTTCCTCCTTCCCAGTCTATGGTGACTACTCTTCTACTCCCTGCTTCCCTAAGATTCCACAGGGGTGACATTTTTGTGGTTCCTGTCCTCCAGTGCCTGCTTATTCTACTGCACACAACACTCTCCAGATCCATCCACGCTGCCACAAATGACAATGTCTTATACGTTTTAATGCCTGAATAGTACTCTAGTGTGTGTGTGTGTGTGTGTGTGTGTGTGTGTGTGTGTGTGTGTGTATGAGAGAGAGAGAGACTTGAGGTATATATGATACATATGTGACACACACATATCTATATCACACTTTATCCATCTATTGATGAACACCTCCATCAATTCCTTATCTTGGCTCTCTTGAACACTGAGCTATTTCTACAGTCTGCCATTTTCTCACACACACTTTTTTACTCTCTTTCTCTGGATTTGACCATGCCCTTCTCCTTGAACCCCAGTATATCCACACCTATGGTCTACGGATTGGGCTAAAATCAAAGCCATTGATGCTGTCTTGTCACAGACGCTGGAGACACTTTGCTTTTGGAGTGGAGGTCTTGTCATAGGGAGGTAGTGTGGAATTCTGGGTAAGGGTGCTGGCTCGTCCCATGATGCACTGTCTATCCTTTGCATGATAACCAACTCAGTGATACCAGATTCCTTGCATGAAAAAGGACAATGTGAGCTACTTCATAGGCTTATACAGTAAATGCCCAGTAAAATAAATAAAACTAGTTATTTAGAGAGCAGAGCAAATGATAGCCTGCCAGCAGGCTCTCTTTTTCTTCTGTTCCTGTCCTGGCTTGTTTTTTGTTTTGTTTGAGACATAGTCTCAGTATGCAGTCTTGGTTTGCCTAGAACTCTCTTTGTAGATCAGGCTGGCCTCAAACTCACAGAGATCTGCCCGCTTCTGCCTCCTGAGTGCTGGGGATTAAAGGTGGGCACTACCACTCTCATCCTGTCCTGTTTAATGTGTCCAGCACAATCTGAGTGAATGAAGTCACTATGATTGCTTGCCAGGCCATCGTTACAAACATGCAGTGAATGTCGTCGCTGCAGTGTGTAAGGTCAGAGGTTTGGAAACTCTGAGGCTAGAGGCAGACTCCTGCCTTTGTACCAAGCAAATCAAAGACCACAGGCAGAGAATGTCGATAGAATTGGACAGAGCTGAGCAGAGGAGAAAAATTTCGTGTGAGGGACAGGGGTCTGGCTACCAACTGCAGATTGTGGTGGGACCTTACCCTTTGTAGAACGGCTCTTTCCATGTATGGTAACATGATCATTTCAAACACCCTCCTTCACCACCCCTGAGCCTAGCAAGACAGGTGGTGTGATGTCATCACCCATGTAAAGGTGAGGAAGCTGAAGACCTAAATCATTACCATTTTACTACTATGATTAACAAGACCCATTCAAAAGAAAACACTGTCACAGACGTACTTACAGTGTATGTGTGCGTAAGTTTTAATTAAAAAAAAAGCAGTTCAGAGGTTTTGTGCAGTATTACTTTCTAGAATTTCTTTTCTAAACAGTATTAAAGGCTGTTTTCTAAAAGTGGTGCTCTGGAGAAAATCTGGTCCCTGCCCATCAAAGCTGATGCTGAGGTGTGGTCCCATGGCAGCAGTGTTGGGCCATAGGGCCCGGTGGGAGGAGACTGAGTCATGGGGCTAGAGCTCAAGAAATAGCTTGGGACTTTCCTCACCGTAGTGTGTTGGGCTGTCATGGGAGTTCGGCTCCGCTTCCTCCCTTCTTTCCATGTCCCCTTGTCCTTCTGTTTTCCACCGTCCAGTGAAGCACCATGGGTCCTTACCAGACATCGCCTCCTGGCCTTGAGCTTTTCGGGATCCCAAACTCTGTTCCCAAATATACCTATGCGCTTTATAAATTACCCAGCCCCATGAGTTCTGTTACAACAACAGAAAGTGGACTATCACCTGCGGTCCGATGATGCAAACAGTATCCTTCACCCGCACGAAGGAAGCAGTCCACTCGGGGAACGACAAAAGAGAGTTCTCTTGACCCATCGGAGAAGGCTCAGTTGAGGTTTTCCGGAAGAAGAGCTGTGTGGAGACAGCTGAACTTTACAGATGCCCATGCCCAAAGCAAGAGTGATGCAGAGAAGACTCTGAGACAGATGGGACAACCCCTCTCATTGGACCTCTGGTCCATGATGACAGAAACTCACAAGGTAAGCTACGGGTGTGAAGTAGCGCTAGGGAATCAGATTATGAAGTCACTAGACCCTTGCTGGCCCTTCAGTGGCAGACTCAGAAACACTGGTTGAGCACCCTCCTTTGTTCAGATCCCCCTAGTTTTCTTCCGTGTGCCCCTGGCAACCAGGCAATCAGGCCTGTGCCTTCTTTCATCTCCTCCCTTTCAGACACTCTCGTTTGTGCCTTTGGCTTGCTTGGTTTTACAGTCCACCTTAGCAAGATGGTTCGCGGCTTTTATTAGTATAACCAACCTTAAATAATTTGATTTTCGGGTTGGGTACATCACGGTATCTCCTGTGGGCTCGATAGTTAAGCTATACGTTTATTGAAACAACTGGTTTCTCCCCATTGTATGTGAAAGCAGTGCTCGTCATTCATCTGTAAGTCCCATGTTAAAAATACCACAGTGTGAATTTTACTCACATGGTGCTGAGGGATTTTAGGTCTTTGCTGATAATGTGTTTCCTTATTATATGTATTGACTTAGTTTGTTCATTTTCGTTTTTATAATATTCTTACAGTCTATTACAGTTGTACATTTAAAAAAAGAAGAAGAGAAAGCTGGGCTCGGTGGCTTATTCCTGTAACTCCAGCACTTGAGATTAAGACAGGAAGACAGCTGTGAGTTTCAGGCCAGCCTGAATTATACAGCAAGACAAGTCTCAAAGAAGGTAAGTGGGGAGGGGGGAGGATGGAAAGAGGAGGAGGGGGAGGAGGGAAAAGAGCTGGGAGAGGAGGAGGAGAGAAAACTATAATCATGGTTAAAGATTTTTCCCACCCTGCTTTTTCTTGGCCACCATTTGGGAACTTCATTTCTTCATTTGTGCATTCACTCACTTTTCAAAAAGAAAAAAAAAAAAGCGAACAGGAGATTTAAGTTGGCCTCAGGTGGCCTGCAGAAGATGCCTGTTGTTGAGCTTTAGCAGGTTTCCATGAAGTAAGAACGTGTAGAAGTCCGGAGGTTAGAGAGTCCACAGAAAATCAGTGTCCTTCAACACTGGCGCAGGTCTCAGGCTCTGGCTCACAGTGTAGCACTCTGTGGGGACTCCGGCATCTCTGTTCCCCGTTTCCTTTACACCCTTAGGAGACATGACCTTGTCACCTGCTTTCCTGCCTTCTGGAACCTTTGCTCTCACGCCCAGAGTTCTGGACTTAACTTTCCCCTGTCAAACACCCCGGAGTGGCCAGGGATAGGAATGTATACCCCGATCTCAGCTCCAGAGAGGCATAGGCTAAAGGATCAGGAGTTCAAGGCCACCTTGGGCTACATCAGAGCAGGGAACTAGAGATGCCAGTCTTAGAAGTTATGTTCAACTTAGAAGTTTACATGTGAGACAAAAGCTTCTATTTTCAGAGTTTCAGAGTGTGTACGGTAGTGATAAAGTTCTGAGTGATTTTTACCCATCCCTATGGAAGGAAAACAAGGTGGTTCTTAAATGTTGGATTAAGTACTATTCACTGAAGAAATGGTCAGCTCTAGCAACCCACTTTTCTTTGTGCTTTTTAACTCGATCATCTTAAAAATAGGTTTTAGTATCAACGTAATAAATGCAAAAGCGAGTGTCCCAGCCTCTGACAACCAGAAAGCACGTCATCTGCATTTTTTCTGGGCCTGTTCCTGAGGCTTGCAGTTGCCCAAGTGTGCTTGAAAGTGCGGCTGTTCCTGCTGTTAATTATTAATGTGAGTGGCTTATGAGCCAGTTATCGGCTAACCATTAATATCTGTTTACTCATTGATGACCTTTGCAATGGCCTACCTAGCC
The DNA here is from genome assembly GCF_004664715.2 of Peromyscus leucopus. Classification (NCBI taxonomy): domain Eukaryota; kingdom Metazoa; phylum Chordata; class Mammalia; order Rodentia; family Cricetidae; genus Peromyscus; species Peromyscus leucopus. Next base: position 142,653,329 of record NC_051063.1, on the reverse strand, counting down.
CTGGCTGTAAATGTCACACCCCCCTCCCCTTCTGTCATTTGTTAAATGTTTTCTTCCTATCTATTTAGTACCTGGAACGACACCGTAAGAAAGTAGAATGGTATCAAACAACACAAATATAACCTTTACGCATGTGCACTGGGGGAGATTGCTCTTGTTTTCGGACGACTCATAAATGGCATTCTCCTGCTGGGAATGAGCTAGAGATGTGTGTGTGTGTGTGTGTGTGTGTGTGTGTGTGTGTGTGTTGTTTTGTTTGTTTTGAGACAAGGTCTCATGTGGTAGCTTGGGCTAGCCTCTAATTCCTAATCCCCCTGCCTCCAACTCTTCGATACTGGGATTACAGGAATGAGCCATTGTGCAAGGGTTCTGAGATGGGGTGTGGAGCAATGGTACCTACACCAGCAAGAAAAGAACACTCTTTTAATTCACGGGCTCAGGCAGCTGAAAAACAAGGAAAGGACCCTGACCTTATCGTCAGAGTAGAACCCAGCTTTCCTTTTTCAAACATGCCTCTCTTCAACGCTTGCCCAGTCAGGAGAGCCAGCAGGAGTTACCTCTTGGTACCTAGTCAGTCCTCGTTAACCAGGACACGAACAAGCCCTTTTCATCCCATGTTTCCGTGCTGTTGGAGTGACTGAATCCCAGAGTAGCCAAGAAGCAAATGGCAACCTTAATTTTACTGTCCTTGGAGCCTGTGTGTTGGTGACTCTTCCTTAATAGCACTTGCTAATTTAAATAGATAATAGCAGCCCATTATGATTCTTTTTCCTTTCCTCCCTCCTTCCCTCCCTCCCTCCCTCCCTCCCTCCCTCCTCCCTCCCTTCCTACCTTCTTTCCTTCCTATTTTTTTTAAAGCATAGTTTCCTCTGGCTACCACTGGGGTATCTGAAGCAGTGAGCTTCCTTCTCCTTGCCCCATTAACATAGCAGCACAGAGAAAGATCCACCGAAATATTATTATCTTTGTGTAACAATACAATTTCAAAGTCTCAGAGCGCTTTTTAGTGAAATCTTTTAAAATATTAATATCCTCCTGACCATAAATAACCGTTATGGCTTTCATGGAGATTAAAGTTTAGAGATATGCCCTAGGTGTGCATTCATATTTTCTCGTTCATTGAGTCCTAACTTCAGTAAAATGAGTTTTTTTAGAGAGAGCTGGGAACACTCGCTGTGACTGTCAGTTCGTGTTGAATTTATCATAGAGAATTTAAGGTGGAAGACAGGGGAGCAATCTGTCACAAATGATTGTATTTGTAATCTTTGAGGGTTGGCAAGTGGGCTGGGGCTAGGGGCGGGGCGTAAGCTTTCTAGAAGGCTGCTGTCGTCTGCCTGGTCTGTTCACTCAGCCTAGGTAGCTGCCGCAGTGAGGGGATCTGCTGGGCAGTGTGCATAAAGCGCTTTCTCTAGGCTTGCCCAGTGTCTGTGCTTCGTGAACACAAATGCCTCTCAGGTTTTCTTAGAGAAATGATAACTCAGCTTGTCTTTACCAGTGAATTCAGTAATAAATAAACACATGGAGTCGATGTGGCTTGTTTTGATGCAGGTCGATTCTTGATCCTCTTGTGTCTTGGACTAGACAAGGGGACTCAATCTTTGTGCTTGTGGAAAAACCGCACTTTTCCAGGAAGCTCAAGAGTTGAGGACCTATGGTAAGTTTAGTGTGGCATGAACTAAAAAGTGGTTGAAAATAAAGGCTGGTGTTGCCAGCTCAGGTTGAGGCTCCTCCATCTAGGTGGGAACAGAGCCAAATGGCACAGCATTTCTGTGAAAAATCTGAGCATCTCTTGCCGGGGGGAGGTTGGAGCCAGGGAAGAGGAAGGGTCAGAGTCCCCTCTTTTTCATTGAGCAGGGATGTTCAGTGTTGGGAAGTGAGGATCTCTTTCCTGTGGCTGTGTGTTCTGACCCCCGACATGGCAGGCCGGTGTTTCTTCACAACTTCTGTATTTTGGAAATTGGGTCCACACTTTTAATAACTTGCAGATCTCTACCTGGGAATCACAACCAGAGGCCTTTGAACTTGGCCAACCAGGATCCTACGTTTACATTTCCTTTCTGTGTCGCATGGCCAATGAACTTAATCAACACATGGAAAATTCCCTTTACACCTCTCACTCCAGCCAAGGCTGGAAATTTGGGTTGTGGGATGACTGGCTGCCCTGAGCACTCTTGGCTTCTCAGTAGGTTGGGTGTGAGGCCCACGGTGATACAAGTTATTCACTGCTCTGTGCTCTCGGATTCACTGCTGGAGTCATGATCAGGGTGTGCTTGGACCCCACAGCCATTCTCAAGGGTGGGAAAGGGAACAGAAGGGGGTCACTATTTCACCCCACCATGAGGTAGAGGTCATTGTTGTTTGCAAAGGTTCAGGCCATTAACTTCTGCAGGAACCTCTCCTTGTTCATGCAGTATGAGTAAGGTCCCAGGACAAGAGACTATGTATATCACTTCTTCCATTGCACTAAAAGCCCTTTGATCTGTCTCCCACCTACTAGACTGTGGCTATCCGAGAAGGATACCTTTAGTTCTCAGCAATGTCGGACACCCAGTAGCTAGAAACAACTCCTAACATCATTCAGTGCTGGACTCTTGTGGTAGGTGCTTAATGGATTGCCATTTTACTGATGGAAAAAGCATGACTGAACAAAGAAGGGCAGGCAGTGCTAACGGGGTATGAAAGGGGAGGCAGAGGCAGGCGGATCTCTGTGAGTTCCAGGCCAGCCTGGTCTACAGAGCGAGTTCCAGGACAGCCAGGTCCACACAGAGAAACTCTGTCTCAAAAAAAATAAAATAAAATAAATAAAATAAACCCAACCAACCAACAACAAAAAACAAAAAACAAGGTATGAAAGGGAAGTCAGCACATTGCAAAAAGACCCTGGAGTCTCAGGCCATCTCTCCTGGGTGGTTAGCTCTGCACATGTCCACGGCTGCTTCCTTGGAGGAAGGCCATCCCCATCGTCAATTCACTGGAAGCAGCAGGTACAGGGCTGGTGACCTACACAAGATCCCAGGCCCTGTGGCAGTTTCACAGCACCCACATCAAGAGTGGGTACTGCCGGGCGGTGGTGGCGCACGCCTTTAATCCCAGCACTCGGGAGGGGCAGAGGCAGGTGGATCTCTGTGAGTTCGAGGCCAGCCTGGTCTACAGAGGGAGTTCCAGGAAAGGTGCAAAGCTACACAGAGAAACCCTGTCTCGAACCCCCCCCCAAAAAAAGAGTGGGTACCGTTAGTTTGGGGGAGGACATTGCCTGTCACTCCGAACATGTTACAGTATGTTGACAGCTTAGTTGGTATTCTGTCTGACTCTCACGTCCACACTGTGTGTCTCAGTTTCCCTCCCAATGTCCACGGGAATTCAGGGTTGTCCTGAGGAGTGCCTCTTCCTGTCCTGTGGATCCTGGAACCAGGCTTGGTGGGTAGCAGATGTCACTGTTCAGGTTCCCGGTTGGACTCCATGTCTGTGTCCGCTCCTTTTCTGCCCTTTCTGTCTGTGTGGGCATCCCGAGCGCTGTAGCTCTGCTGTGGCTGGGTCTGGAGGCCTGGGCCTGGGGGCCGGTGGCTTTGACTCAGCAAAGCCCATCTTCTTTGAGGCACTGACACTTTCCCAGGTGTCCCCGCTGGTGGCCTGATCCTATAGCCATCATCCCACCTCCCTTGTCATCCTCGGAAACCTCTCTCACCCCGCTGCTCCTGTCCCTGTCACCTGCCTCTCAAGGCCTCCTCCCTTCAGTTCCTTTTCAGCTGCTGGCCTGAGCTCCCTCGGGGAGTCTGAGCTTTGGGGAAACAAAAGCCAGGTGTCTTGGCTTTGGCCTCTTCAAACAAACCTCCCCTGAGGCAGGGCACAGAGAGACCTGGCTTCCTTTGTAGCCCAGAGCCAGCAAACACTGAGATTAAAAAAAAAGAAAAACCCAAATTAATATATCAGTAAATTATCCTGCCACACTGACATACTCTGTAATCAGGAAGACAGGGAGAACATGCCAGGGAGGAATCTGGAGGAGGTGGGAGGAGCCCGCCCAGACAGCAGCAGTGGGGGGCCGGCCGGGCAGGCCCTTGGGAAGCTTCAAAGCCTGAACTTTTCCCCTGCGATTTTGCTTGGGGTTCAAGGGGCACCTGGCCCCACTGCCGCTGCAGTGACAGCAGCAGTCAGACAATGGCACCTTCCCAATGTCTTAACCTAGGAAATGACAAGGAGTCTGGGCTTGGAAGCCTTGGCTGCAGTTAGACTTTATCTAAACCACTTTAACAGCGGTCTCCGTATTGACTGGCCATGGTTTTTTTTTTTTTTTTTTTTTGATCGAAGCGGTGATCTTAGTCAGGGGGTGGGGGTGGTGGGGGTGGTGTGGAGCCCAAGCAAGCGCCTGTTAGAACCTGGAGAAATTGAGCCAATCAAAGAAATTGTAGCTCGACTCCAAGGAGCGCAATCGTTTTCAAGGCTTGGAAGTAAAACGAATGAAACCGTCCCGTTCTCAAGGTAGAGAAGAGCTTGTTCAGACATGGCAGCACTGGTTAGCCCAGCCGTCCCTGGGACCCTGAGAGCGTCATGGTCGTTTTAAAGTTGGGGGAAGCTGAAGGCCAGAGAAAAGAAGCGCCCGAGCCAAGTGCAGAAAGTCTGAGCTCAAAACTGAAGACCGGTGCATTGGCTTGGAAGGTAGTGGTGAGAAGGTGGAGTCATGACTACCACAGCCCCATACTCAGAGGTTGGCCAGGAAGGGGTGTCTTTTTCCTCATGCAGGCCAGCGGGGAAGCACAGGGCAAATGCACAGTGTAGATAATGTGACAGGGACTGTGTGGATGAAGACAGAATGGGTGTGCTCAGCTAATGTCACCTTAGCTCAGCATGAGATCTGATACCAGAGACAGGAAGAAAACAAGGCAGGGGGAAATGGAAGTCATGAAAGCTGAAGCCGGGCAGTGGTGGCACAGGCCTCTAATCCCAGCACTCGGGAGACAGAGGCAGGAGGATCTCTGAGTTCAAGGCCAGCCTGGTCTACAGAGTGAGTTTCAGGACAGCTGGGGCTACACAGAGAAACCCTGCCTCAAAAAACAAAACAAAAAAACAAACAAAAAAACCTGGAGGAGATGGGAATGGGGAGTGGATTGGGGGGGCGGAGGTGGGGAGAAGGACAGGGGAATCTGTGGCTGATATGTAAAATTAAATTATTATAAAATTTAAAAACAAACAAACAAACAAAAACCAAGCAAACAAAAGCTGCGGAGACCGTAGCATCAGGAGTGAACAGGGGAAAGATTTCAGAGCCTAGTCCAGGCGAAGTGAGTTAGCGAACCACAGAAGAGGAAAGGCATGGGGCAAGAGATGGGGAGGGAAACGGAGGAAGAGCAAGCATGTGGATGGTTAGGAAGTTGTCCTGAGAATTTGTACAAAACAAAAAGAATATAAAGCTCGGGGCAGGAAACATCTGCATGGAGAAGGGTGTGGGAAAAATCAGAGCCACTCCCTGGACCAGAAGATTCGGGCCAGTTGAAGAATCACGTTATGATGGGAAGAGAAAACATTCTTTATATGGTTAGTCAAAGCAAAGCAAAACAAATCAAAACTTAGAGCAGAAAAAAGAAAAAAAGCTTGTATTCTCTTTAGAACTTGCTAAAATCACAATGTAAACGTTGCCAAATTAGATCTAAGGCAACTAGCTCCTGCATATATCTGAAGACAAGTCCTACGGCTTTAGGAACCGTAATGTATTATCTCATAAAACTATGGCTTTAGTACCACGGTTTATAAAATGGTCACTGAGTAAGTCACCTTTCCATTTGTGGCAAAATTCTCCTAGTAGGAGGAATGGTTGTTTTGTCTCAGTGTCTTCCAGTTTTCAATCCATGATCTCTATACCCTGTGCACCTCACCGATAAGTCTAGGAGGTTGTGTGATTGCAGGAAACTGTTCACATCATAGAGGCCAGGAAATGGGTGTGTTTGTGATGAAAGCATCCAGTCTCAGCATCCCCCTCAAGGGGAAACCTCCATCCCTCTATGGGGCCCAACCTTCTGAAGATTCTATCACTTCCCTGCGGCACCAGATTGGCCACCAAACATCTCTGGCCTTTGGGGAACTCGTGGGTTTAAACCATAACAGTGGCATTTAGATATAGGTAGACCCAATATGTTTTGGTCTCACATTTCATTTGCTCAAATTATCTAGTTTTGGGGGATTGGAGTCATGGCTACTGATTCCTTTGATTCTTGATTTTCTCACTCTGTCTGCAGTGACACCTCCTCCCACAGTGTATGAACTGGAGATCCTGGCTTGTTGGGATTCAAACTGATTAAGTGTCATAGGATTTTACGTGTTGGTTTTGGCAATGAGCAAGTGGATAAGCTTGGTACCCTGATGCTTTCACAGCCCTTTTGGCAGATCTCAGGATTTTTTTCTGCCTGCTTTCTTGATTCTCAACCTCCATTCAGAAGGCAAAGGCTTTTAGTGGCTTGACCTCCCAATTGGGTTGAAGCCTAGTTATGTTATGACTGCTAACATTGGTGTTTCATGAAAGCAAGTGTCAGTCTGCAGATTGTAGACAGCAAAGACCCTCTAAAGAAACAGCTAATCTGAAGATTACATTGTATACCTCAAGGGTTGTGTTCAAATGTTGGTCATGTGTTACACACTCCACAGTAATGTTTACCACAGTGTTAAGTATTCTGTGCACAAATGAAAGTCTTGGTAACACACAGCAACTGCAGGTGAAGTTTAAAAGGCCAGGTACTCAGCTCCTATCAAATAGACTGCTTTTTTTTTTTTTTTTTTTTTTTTTTTTTTTGCCACTGGCTCATGAGACAAGAACTCAGTTGTGGAATTTACACCATTTCCCACAAGTGGGCTTGGCCCAGGCATCTCATGGAGGATGCTTCTGTGGCTTTAATTTGATATATCTCTTTATGGACAATTTAAACAGAGCAATGAAATTTGGTTTCTTGCCATGGATAGATTCTATTGGAGAATAAACTCTTATTACATCCAGTGTACCTTGAGGATTAATCTCAATATACTTAAGTTCCATTTAAGGAAAAGAAAAACTAACATGACCAATCACTAGATAAATTAAAGCAAAAACACCAAGAGTTCCAGAACAGCCTGGGCTCTGGGAGCAGGCCTCTGTCTCAAATCAAACCAAATGGAACTCAAGCATGAGTACAACCAAGAGACAGTAGTCATTTTGTGTTGCATTTTTGAGGAATTTGGTTCACATGCCTCTCCCCTACTTTGCTGTAGGTTTTTTTTTTTTTTTTGCGGGGAGGGAAAGAGACACTATTTATAGATGATTTCTAAAATAATGGTAAAATATGTTATGAGTTCGCTTTTTTTTTTTTCGAGACAGGGTTTCTCTGTGTAGCTTTGCGCCTTTCTTGGAACTCGCTTTGGAGACCAGGCTGGCCTCAAACTCACAGAGATCCACCTGCCTCTGCCTCCCGAGTGCTGGGATTAAAGGCGTGTGCTACTATTGCCCAGCTAGTTCGCTTTTTATTTTATTTTTAAATTATTTATTTTATTTTATTTTGCCCACATGTATGTCTGTGTATTATGTTTATGCAGTGCCTTAGAAGGCTGGAAGAGTGTGTTGGATATCTTGGGACTGGAGTTATAGATGGTTGTGAGCCACCATGTGGGTGCTAGGAATTGAACCTGGATCCCCTGGGAGAGCAACCAATGCTTTTAACTGTGGAGCCATCTTTCTAGCCCTGGTTTCACCTTTTAAAACATATTTTTATTGAGGCATGACTGGCATACATAAACTGTGCATATTTAATGTCTGTGATTTAGTAAGTTTTGACATAGACCTCATTAGCTTGTTCCCACTAATGTGCACAAAAGTTTTATCTTGACACAATTTAAGCACCGGAGTTGTTATTAAGAATTTAGACGGTAAACATTTGTGTTCACCACTCCCTTCCTATAATGAACATTTCTCTTTTTGCTCCTTCTCAAACCCTGCCATCTGACTCAGCCTCAGGCCTTCCAATGATTTGGACTTCCAGGTGCATTTCAAAATAGGCTTGATGGAATGATAACCCCCAAAACATTCCTATGCCGATCACTCATTAGAGTAGAGCATTTATTTACAAGGTTTCTTCTCCTGAAGACAATAGTACAATGTACAAGCTGTAAGTGTCTATTTTGAGTTTTATTATTAGTGCTTGCATTATATTTACATATCCAGTGTTTGTGCATCTGTGTGCACAAACACTGAGTGTGTACCCCATTGCACATATGTGGAGGTCAAAGGACAACTTTGCAGGGTAGATTCTCTCCTTCAACCATGTGCAGGGTGAAGATCAAACTCAACTTGTTTCCTGCTTTGGCAGCAAATATTATCCACTGAATCATTTTGATGGTCTGAGGTATACATTCTGGACTGATTTTTGCCAAATGCATACAACTGAGGAACTCAAGCAGCTTTCAGGATCTAGAATGTTTCTATCAACCCAGGGAATCCCCTGAAACCCATCATAGACAATCCTTGTTCCATTTTTTCCTGAATTATTATAATTTTGTTGTTTTTTCTTGTCATAGATTCATTTATCTGTTTTGAAATTTTATAATCTTAGAAGTACATCATAAAAACAATCCATGTAAGGCTTTAATCATAGACATAATGCTGCTGAGAATGAATTGTGTGTATATGTATCACCAACCACCATTTTAAGAGGCATAGAGTATGTATGCTACAAAAGAAATACTAGGAAATTCTGAGCGAGCACTCCAAGGATGATAAAATGCTCGACGCCTTAAAAAATTTTACCATAAAAAGAACTTTGTAGGGATGGATAGATGGCTCAGTTGGTAAAATGCTTACCGTGAGAGTAAGAGGACCCGAGTTCAATTTCCAGAACTCAGGTTTAAAAAAAGCTGGACGTGGTGATGGCTGGTGTACACTTGTCATCTCAGCATTGGGGCAGAGGAGGCATGTAGATTGCTAGAGCTTACTAACAGCAAGTTTGGCCAAACTAGTGAGAGACCCTGATTCAAAAAAAACAAGGTCGGTGGCAACTGAGGACAACACTGGCCTTAAGCTCTGGCCTCCACACACTTGCACATACATGCACTGTCAACTACCAGACACACATAGCTGTACACACACACACACACACACACACACACACACACACACACACACAACATTTTAGCAAGGAAGATGAGTAAGAATTACCTACAACTGCTTAAAGCACGTGTCAGCAAACTTTTTCTACAGCGCACCAGAGGGTAAATATTCTACGTTTCACTGGCCATATATTCTGTGTTGTGATTACTTAATTCTACCGGAAGTTAAGAGAATGCAAGCCACAAGCACTATGCAAATGAAGTCCGATTACATTTCAACAAAACTTTATTCGTGGATGCTCATATTTGAGTTTTATATTTTCAAGTGTCACATAGTATTCTTTTGTTTTGTTTTCCCCAGCCATTTGGAAGTTTGAAATTCATTCTAATCACACCACTCACATGAAGAGATAAGCTGTATTTGCTAATACTTTATGTATAATGGGCTATCAAACAGAAGAGGGGTGATTATTATTAATTTTATTACACACACATATATAAGTATATATTATGTATTTATTTATGTGTAATAGAGGGCACACTACTGCTATAGCAAGCATGTGGCAGTCAGGGGACAGCTTGCTGGAGTCGGTTATCTCCTAGTAACTGGGGTCTGAACTCACGTCATAAGCCTTGGAGGTAAATATCTCCACCCACTGTCCTTCCCGAAGGTAATAATTATTCTCTTTAAGCCTAGTGGGCAATATATGAAGACTCAAGGAAGCAGCTTCTGCTAAAATCCTGGAGTTCCTTCTAGCCATTAGAGTAATTCCAATGGAATTATTAGTTGTATTTCCTCTTCCCTTAGTAGCACAAGGGTTAAAGGCCGTTTCCACACCTGCTCGGTGTAGCTCACCTCCCCCGCTACTCTCAGTCTACTCTATGAACGTGGGCAGATTAGTTAGTACCATTCTGTTCCCAGAATTCATCCCAAAACAATAGAACCAGATATCTAGAGGTATCCTCAAAATTCAGTACGTGACTATATAGAAAATCCTGAGAGCAGGCGATGACATCTTTGTCCGCTCTCATCATCATTACGGTCTTGGTCTCGTCCCTGAGACGCCATGGAGACATGTGTGTTGGTCAGTTGTCTGCTGTTGTCACAAAATAATTGAGGATATTAACTTCTGAGGGAAATTTATCTTGACTCAGAGGGCTCAACACATAATCTCCAGTGAGGAAGGATATCATGGTAGGGCTATGTGGTGGAGGAAGCTGCTTATGTATTGGTGGACAGGAAGAAGAGAAAGACTAATAATTGGAGAGCACGATGAGGGTAAGAAGGATTTGGAGCACACCAGTGAGTTGGGAGTCCCAGGATCCCATTCCAAGGCGTACTCTCCATGACCTGGCTTCTTTTAAAGACACCACCCTTCCCGGTAGCATTATAAAATGGGGATCAAACCTTTAAGGAACTATGGGCAAGGGGAAGACACTTTACATAAAAACTGGAACTGTATGTGTATTTTACTGAAAAGGTCTCTACTTTGCATGGGCTGGAATAATAGATGGACTTAGATGCTTCCTCTCACTCGTGACTTTCATTCTCCTTAAGTTACTGTCCGGTGCTTCAGTCCTGAGACTCACTGTTGTTGAAACTTGAGAAGAAACAGCACCATGCTTCTAGCCATGAATATTAGCATGGCTCATGCAAAAAGGTAAGAGTTTCTATTTGGTCTTGTCCTGTCGTCTTGGGTACGTTATTAACGACAGGGCCCTATGCAGGCCCTGCCTGCTTTTGATTCCACTTTAACTTTTTGTCTCTCCATAAGCACATGAGGGAAATATGTGCAGTTAAATGCACTAACCATGGTTATCACTATCCCTATGGGTTGTAGTCACTTATTAGGCCACAACTGACCCGAGGAATGGTTTGTGATTGTGTCCAGATGTCATGTGACTAATGTCTTGGCCATTTCAAGCTTATTATAATTCATGCCAAGCCTCGAGAAGAGACCAGTCAAGAATCCACACCGGGAGCTCCCCATTTCTCCGCATCCTCCTTTATGACAGGTATATTATATTACTGTACTGGCTTATTCTGTCATCCATTCCCCAGGCCTGTTCATCTTTACTTCCATTTTGATCATGTGACCTTCCCTTCTGTTATCTGGCTGGAACCGCAGCACCAATGTCTCGGAGCAGCAAACACAACAAGAGTCACCAAACAGCAGAGAAGACCTGGCAGGCCTCTCATAGCATCATTTCCATCTTTCAGATGAGGGGACAAGGGGACAGACGGCATAAAACCTCATGCCTCCAGTCTAGAGCTCTTTTTACCACAGTCCTTGTCTAGAGGCAGGATCTGATGTGGGCTGTGTTGTGAAGGAAGTCCGATGGGCCAGGTGACCACGAGTCCTGCCTTCATGCTCTAACTGCAGTGGTTCAGCACTATTCCCATATGGACAAATACAATAGCTGGGATATTACTGTTATGACACACACTCTCAGACCATGTAAATAAACATCAGATAGCCAGACCACGCCTATTTGTGAAATCACGTTTGGGATATCTTTATGTTTTCCTGTAGGAATCTCAAACAATACTGGTTTCAGACTTTCTATATTCAAAAGCCCTGGTGGTGAGAGAGAGTGAAGACCTCCAGTATTAATGTAGATATTTAAATGCTTGGATGTTCGTGTGAGCGTAGGATACCAGAAAGAGCTTTGGCATGAGGCAACATGGAGGGAGACACGAGCTGATGGTGGATGAGTGTTTATCACAAGGGACATATGGAAGTGGTGTCAGGAGGCAAGATGCAAGCCGAACAAAGCTAAAATAACAAGATACAAGGAAAACCAAGTATTGGCAAGTGAGGAAGTGGGGGGGGGGGCGCGCGGGTGGTGGCAGGCCTCAGCAGTTCCTAGGAAGTTAAGGTGGAGGGGGAAACCGTGCGAAGGAACCCTGTAAGGGAACCACTTTACAACTCATCACTTTATAGACTTCAAATGTCCCATGTGCTTTTTGAAGGACCGAATCTGAATTGACTCTTCACCATTTTCTAGTTTGACCCCAAAATGGGAGTTCCCAGGTTGCATAGAAACAATGGCATTTTGAGTAAAGAGGATGAGCTCATAGCTGACTTTCTAAATTTCGTGTTTAATAAGTACTGCTTTGAGCACAAGTGTACTTTCTCCATACAAAAGTGCTTTTTAAAGTATGATATAAAGTGATACGCTGGTATGGACTAGATGCTCAACTGATCTAGATTTATATACAAAATATTCTATCTATAAATTTGGAAAATTATTTCACCTTATTGTGTAAGACCCAAATACTAATACCTCTTGTTTCATTTTTTTTTTTTTAAATCTGAAAATCCTCTTTATTTTTGAGGAGACTCAACAGTTCTATTGCACAAACAAGTTGAAGGCATAAACGTACGGGCGTGCATGTCCTAAGGTCATGCATGTCCACTGGAGCTTTCAATGCAGGGTCACAGAAGGGTCTAGAAGAGACAGTAATTAGATAACTGTTTTTCTTTTCTAAGGCCTGTCTATTTCCTTCACCCTCTTCAAAACAGCCTTCAGGAGACATATATATCATGAGGATTAAAAGAAAAGGGGGAAAAAAAAGAAGTAGGAACAACGAGAGCTTTCTTTTATTATCCAGTAGTCATGTGTATTATAACCACCCATCATTAGCAAGAGGAAAAGGAATCCTGTGTCTAATAAGAAGATGGTAGAACATGGTAGAATACTGTCCCGTTTTGTCAAGGCTTAGGCAGCAAAAAGCCAGGGAGTGAAGTAACTGTTTTCCCACAGTTAGAAGAAATATGGCTTCAAAGTTTGCAGCCCGGAGTATTTGCTTAGAGTGGAGAGGATCAAGACTTTCTGGTATTTACAGAGAAAAAACAACAACCACGACGGCAGCAGCCTATCTTTCAGGAAAGGAATGCATGGTTAAATTGTCTCCGCTCCTTCGTCCTTAGCAACCTGAACTCCCAGGCCACATTTTTGCCTCTCTAAGAAGCAAGTGGGAACTTGAAAAGTATGTAGCCTGTCGTGAAGAGGGAGCAGTGAACTTTGCCCAGGTCTGCAGCCAGCTCTGAAATCTGAAACTTCACAAGCTCCACCACTGGGGCTTCCCTCCCCCACCCTCCTTCTCAGTCCTGCACATTTTTTTTTTTTTTTGCCTTAGCAAACTCCCTGAGCCTCGAAGCAGAGGAGTGGCCCAGCTAAGGGAAAAACTTGTTCTCTAAAGTATTTCTCGTGTCATTAGAGTGGAAGTACTAAGCACAAAACAAAACATTAGACCCGACTTTATGCTCGGAGTGGCGAAGTTCAGTCCATTGGTGTTATGCACCAAGATTTATTTTGCATTCATTTTAAAAGCTAATCATCAACATTGTTGAGGTTTCCCCCATGTAGAAATGATCGTGGGGCTGGGACTCTGTTAGGGAGGGAGAGGAATTATGAAAAGCCCTGTGTTTGGGGTGCTCTCTGTCTGAAGGGCTCACAACTGTAAGTGACTTGGTAACTGGAGCTGTGCTAGCTGCTAAGATTCTTCCACGTAATTGAAGATTAATTTGATTCCCCAGATTGTGGAGGGTGGCTGACAGTAGGGGCTGGGCTGGGTGGAAAGACATTGTTTGCACCACAAAGAAGGAGGTGTACCCTAAGTGACTGCTATATGGCTGCTCATAAATGTTTACCCTCCTAAGCAGTCACCAGGCTCTCTGCTGCAGGGATTGGATCCTGCTGGGTGGGAGGCAGGCGCCCTGCCATCGTGGGTAAGGCAGGTGAACCTCAGAGCAACTTCAAATATTTTGTAAAGAAAGTAATAAGTAGTAATGGCTCCTCCAGAATCCATTAACTTGGAACAAGCCAACTCAAGGGCTCTGGCTTTCTCAAGTGTCTAATGTAAACAATATGAACGTCAATAGTGGGGGACATTCCAAGATAGTATTAACACGATTGATTTATTGATGGTTACACAATGGGAGGTTATCTTTTGTTAATTGACTCTGTAAATAAGCTTGCAGGCGGTAGTGCATGGGAGCAGAAGGAGGGGAGTGTGACCTGCCCAGAAAAAGCCAGGCACCTGGGTTATCATTTTTTAACTCCCAGCCTGTTTTAGTAAATCCTAGGGCACTTAGTCTTGTCATTTCAAACTCAGGTTAGCAGTCTTCTTTCCACTCGGAATTTCATGTTCGTCCTTCCCCGAGGGGTGAGTGCAAAGTGGTGCGTCCTGATGGACACACTAAAAGGCGCATTTAAACGTCTGCCTCAAGAAGATACAAAGTCTAACAGTTGGAAGGGTGGGGGGCGGTAGGAAGGGGTGTGTGTGTGTGTGTGTGTGTGTGTGTGTGTGTGTGTGTGTGTGAAAGAGAGAGACAGACAGAGACAGAGACAGAGACAGAGAGAAATTGTAGGGATGGGGGCAGAAGGAGGATGTGTGTTTGTGTGTGTGTGTGTGTGTGTGCGCGTGAGAGAGAGAGAGAGAGAAACAGAGACAGAGACAGAGATAGAAAGACAAACACAGAGACAGGGAGAGAAACAGAGACAGACAGGGAGAGAGACAGACAGGCAGGGAGACAGAGATAGAGACAGAGAGAGAAACACAGACTCAAACACACAGACACAAACATACACATCACACACACACACACACACACACACACACACATCACACACAGGACAGGGAGTGAGAATCCACCAATCTGAGTTATTCACAAATCTAGGAACAGGGAGCAAGTGGCAACCTCAGTCCTGAGAGTCTTGGAACCTCTGCACAGCAAGTGATGCCCTGCAAACTCACCTCCTCTGCTGCTGATGCCCTGTGACCTCACCTCCTCTGCTGCTGACACTGTTTCTGCAGCAGCTTTGGGTAAAGGTGGAATTGCAGTTTGGCAACTTCTACTTGGAAAGAGAAAAAAACCCTTTCTCAATTCCAGCTGAAGTGATCAGCTGAAGTGAGTCCTTCCGGATAGACATGTAACACTGCAAGCTCTTCTAGGTGTGTGTGTGTGTGTGTGTGTGTGCGCGCGTGCCCATACGTAAGGGGGTACACACGTCTTTGTGAGTGCATACCTATGTGTGTGCTTGTGAAGCTCAGAGGACAATCTCCTGGGCTATCTTTTGTTTTTTCCAAGATGAGGTCTCTTTCTGGAATTTGCCTAGCAAGCTGAGCGGGGTGGTCAGTGAGCCCCCAGGATCCGCCCATCCCTGCTTCAGCAGTGCTCGCACTCCAAGTGTCCACCGTCACATCAAGCTTCGCACATGGGTTCTGAGGCTCAGACGCATACTGGTGAGACAAGTGCTCTCCCAGCTGAGCCACCTCCCCAGCTCTGAATTGATTTCGGGCCATTTCCACAATTAGCAGAGATTGTCTGGACATTAAAATTTCTCATTCTTTATCCCTTTACATCGTCTAGAACATTCTAAACACATCAACTCTCATTTTATGTTGGCCTTCCCTCTCTCCCCGAGGCCGGTCTATTTTGATCTGATCTTTCCAACCTCAGGCTTTCCTTCTGCTTTGCCTCTTATCAGATGCCCTGATGCCCCGATTCCTTGCCACCTGGAAGCCATATTCTTTGCCGGACAGGGCAGAGCGCTCACCTGCATCAACCCTGGCTTTCTTTGTCTCCATCGTGAGCCTGCCTTGGGTTAGCCTTCCCTTCCGGAACATCCTGCCTTACTTGCCTCCATGTGGTCAACTTCTCCCCTCTATTCCCACCCCGCCCCTGTCTCTCGTACCAAAACTTTGGGTCCACCTTCTTTCCTCCATTGTACATCCAGTAAGTCCCCAGTTCCCAAGGCCTCTCCATTCTCCTTTTTCGTCTCCTCTGAGCCTATGAACTAGAATATACCGGTGGATGGATGATGCTTCCACGCCATGGTACGAGTCAATGTCTGTCAAATGAAAAAGGATTTGCCCTCCCCCTGTAATTTGGGGTCTCTGCTTCAGGTGTTATCTCTCCTGGATATCTTCTATGATCGTGTTATTTCAAGGTTCAGAAATGTCCAATATTCAGTTTTCTCCTGCATCCAGTGAACTCTTTTTATTTTCATTGAATTTACAATTATTTTTTTTTGTATTCTAGAATACTAGCCTGTGCTTTGTATAGATAGATGTCCTTGACTAGAGGTTTAATATACATTTTTTTTCTTTTGTTCTTGTTTATTTATTTGCTACACTGGGGATTGACTTTAGCATTTGACAGCGGAGCTGTATCTGCCACCATGCTTTATTTTTAAATTCTCACTTTAAATGATTAATATTCAAAATGTTTTCATGTTTATTCCTTCATACCACCTTCTAGAATATTCGAAAGCCATCAGCTCACTAGGGGGTCTCGGTACCTTCTCAACACGGTGTGGGTAGGATTCCCCTCTGGCCTTGAACCATGTCTTCAGTGCCAGCCAGGCCTGAAGTTTTGTTCCCTCTGCCTCAGCCTCCTGAGGAGCAGGGACTCCAGGGATGCGTCACCAGGTCTGGCATCCCTCACACATTCTTGACATCATGAGGATGGGAAAACCATAGCATTCGGTCCATGGTGTGTCTTCAATTCTCAACCTTAATCCCCCAGGCTAGGGACTGTGGTATAGTCTCTCTCAGAACGCTGGGCAGCCACAGTGAGCCACACCTCTGCCAGCCACAGGCTACTGGATAGAAACCACGAGAAACTCTATAGTATCCTGTGCTGCCAGTGTATTTTGGATACAGGCATTCAATAAATTACCGACAAGACCCAGGCAACGCGTCATTATAAAATGGGCTCTGTGTTAGATTATTTCGCTTAGTTGGAGCTTTTTAGGTAGTGTATCTAAGGTAGGCGAGTATAAACTCAGGCATTCAGCAAGCTGTCTCTACTAAATACATTCCTTATATTTTCATTTACCGTAGCTTTATTAGAATGCAGTTTTATCTATCTGGGAGTCTCTGCCTTGGTCGTTTCCCACCGAATCTGTTTTACCTCTCCACTCCATGCTCTTAGCTCACCTTCAGTTCTTCAGCCAGGATGCTTATTCAGCTGTCCTCTGAAATGGACTTTTCCTGGGTCTCTAAGGCCCATCTCAAATGCTTCCTGGTTCCTGGAGTTATTGCTGGTTCCATCCATCTAGCTCCCTGTTTGAGTACTTGCTTCACTAAGCATGTTCTGTAGGTGTTTCTAGACTTGGTTTCATTCTTTCCCAGTAGAATGTAAACACTTGGAAGACAGGAGCTAAATCTAATTTCTTTCTTCATGACTAGACTCTTCATGCCATGCACACAGTAGGTACACAGAATGCTATCCTTCAGTTTCGTTGATTTTCCCCCTTCTCCCTCTACTCCTCTTCCTCTATATTGTAGTGGCAAGATGTATTTCTTTCTCTCTTGGTTGCATATTAGTGTTCAGAATTGTGTGTTTCCTCATGGGCCCACCCATTTTGCGCCTTTAGTTTGGAAGAACACATATTTATTAATGCTTATGTGAAAGTGCTCTTCAGGGTGAACCCTTCAGACCAGCAGCAGAAAACTCCTTCAGTTTGGATCCAGGCAGCACCCTTCGATTTTATCCTGTGCCTTTCACATCTGGAAACGAGCTACACTGAAGTCTTGGGGCACACAGAGTTGCCTGCAACTCAAAAGGCAAATGCCAGCACTGTGGGCCACTGGGGAGAAGCATGTGGTCATCCAGAAAACAAAGGCAGCCCTGTTCCCCTTCTTCATAACAATTAAGACATGAGATTAATAGAATCTTTCAATTCTTGAATGATGCCTGCAGAGTAGTTTGTGTTTGCTTTAACACAAAGGAATACTTTGGAACCCTAAAGGTCACCCAAGAAATAGGAGAGAAACAGCTTATGAATGTGTGCTGGTGGATTTTTCAAGAATGACATGAGTTCTTTGCAGTGTGTTCTGGCCTGGAAGCTCCTTGGCATGGAAGCTCTCTATGATTTATGACTGAGAGGCATTTCCTGAGCCAAGAGTCCCCATGACGTTGGGAGAAGGAGATGGTGCTGTAGTGGAAAGGGGAAGATGGAGTCTCAGTTCTCATTCTAGAATTCACTTAATGAGCAAAATGTTCTTGCTAACAAGATCAGCCACAATCCCTTCCCCTAACCCTGTCACCAAAGAGGAAGACTACAGCCCCCCCCCCTTTTCAACACTGTCTGCTTAGTAACTCTATGGAAATCTGCTCTCCTAATTTTCTAAGTGGTTATCTTAGAATGAGCCTGGCTCAGAACTTGTGTACAGGACTTTGATTTCTCTACAGGAGTTGTAATGGCTGCTAAATATTCTGTCATAGGATACCCATGGTTCTTGTTTTCCTTAAATAAAGCTGGAAGCCAAGTTTTAGTAGGGAGCAAAAAACGAGGCAATTGAGGTACTTTCTAGAGCTGTTGGTTGGAAGGACAAGGCTATATGTAGCTCTCTAGTTGTCTTCCTAGGAAACTAACACATCAAGGCAATGAAATAGCAAATGAAGTGTGTGTGTGTGTGTGTGTGTGTGTGTGTGTGTGTGTGTGTGTGAATTCTGGTATACAGGAAGAGGGCAAGGTGGGTGATGATACTATAAGCCTTGGAAAAGGTCCGTTCAGGACAAGACAATTCAGAATTATCGCATGTGGGCGTCATGTGTGTCCCATACACACAGGTTTGTACATAAATCCACATTTGAAGTGGAGTAGTATTCTTAAAAAGGAAGAATGAAGGGCTCATTTACATTTTAATCTGCATCCAGCTCTCCTGGACTTGTAGCTGTTGTGAAACAGGCCACGGACTGACCACAAGTCACACACATTTACTCTGAGGTGATGTATACAGGGTTTGAGTGCTGACTCCAAGTCAGTCTGTCACCTGCATTCCAGGCCCTCTACACTCGTAATGACAATCACATATTCTCTGCCTCTTATTGAGTAGCTACTATACACCAAACACAGCGCTTTACGGGCGTTATAATATCTGTTGCGGACAATGGTGCTCTGAGAAGGTAAAGAGAGGGTATGGCCCAGAGTATGTGGCTGCTAAGTGATAGAAATAGATGGAGCTCTAGTTCACTGGCTCTGCTTTTAGCTACCTCTCTACCTGACCTCGAATGCTGTTCCTCAAGATTTTAAATGCCTATGTGAGAGAACTCTGACTAAAAAGCCTGAGACCATGCGCGCGCGCGCGCGCGCACATGCGAAAACACACACACACACACACACACACACACACACACACACACACATACACACAGAGGTTCATACATAAATCTACATTTTAAGTGGAGTAGTATTCTTAAAAAAGGAAGAATGAGAGATTCATTTACATTTTAATCTGCATCCAGATCTTCTGAAGTTGTAGCTTGTGATTCTCGTGCCTGGAAACCCTTCCTTCTCGTCTCCTGTTCGTTAGGGTCCCCATAGATGTTTGCGTTTGTTGCCTTTCAGATAGGGGATCATGGGGAAGGGACAGAGACGGTGGCAATCCTGTTAGGAAAAGGAACGGCAGAGTGGAACTAAGTGGTCCCCCACTCTATACGATAAAACGAAAACAAGGTCGGTGTGGCATCTTTGAATGTAAACTCTGGGTCGATTAGATCCTTGGTGGCCAGTGATTCTAAACGGATATTGCTGATTTGCAGAAAGTTAAGTAATTTGACCTAATCTAATTGTAAAACTATTCTTTTCCGAGTGTGATGTAAGTCACTCAGGGCAGGTCGGTGCATGGCAATCTTATCTGTTCTTACTTACTGCATACTTAATTGTATTGTTTTTGTGGCAGGGTCTTACTATGTAACCCTGTTTGGGCTGGACCTCACTATCTAGTTCCAAACACACAGAGATCTGCTTGCTTCTCCTGGGATTAAAGATCTGTCACCATGTCTGACACCTTGCCTAGCCTCTTTATGAGACAGGTTGGGACCAAGGCTTGAAACGTTTGGAAGATTAATAAACATCCTATTTGAAACAACAACCCCTGAGTGTATACAGAAGAAGTGTGTTTCTTAAGGGAAGTGATCACTAGTTTAATAAAGTAGAGATCTGGCAAATGAAATTTAGAAATAACCATGCAGATGTGGAGAGCCTACCAAGGTTTTGTTAGGAATAGAGAAGAGTCCTTGGCACTCTTACTGGACCTCGCTGGACAAAATCATCTCTCAGGGCTCTGTGACAGCGCGAGGAATCATAACCCTCAAACATCCATTTCTGGCCCTGTTCCTGGAGGGGCAGGGTAAACGTCAAGGGCACAAAAGGGGCTTCGGAGCCCAGATGTGGCTTCGGATAGGAACCAGAGTCCTTGCCTCAGATCAAAGGGTGAGAGTCCTTCGATCTGTTGCCCTTTGAAGAACGTGAAGAGGGGCATCAAAAACCGTGGTGAATTTAAAAAGCTAGGCTTATTACAGGCACCTGGGAAGCAATTCTCAAGGGATTCTCTGGCTGCCGGGTACCTGGGATTATTTAATTACAGGCCACTCATGATTACCCGTGAAAGAAAGAGAGGAGGTGGAAAAAACCAACACTAGAAGTGGTGAAAAAAAAAAATCCTATAAACTGGCTTGGGAATCTGCCGTGTGATTTCCCCCTTAGAAATTCGCCTTCCTAATTACGCTTTGTTTGTTCCGATATTAAGAATTAGTTGGTTTCCCTGGAGGAGCTCGGAAGTTAAACTGAGGAGAGAGTTGGTTGAGGAGCATGCCAGTTGGAACGTGGAACATCAAACAGTTTCTGGCATTAGCGTAGCAAAAACTATCCCAGAGTTATTTTCATCTTAAAAGAGAAGCCTAGTCAAGAGCACCTCACCAGCCTCCCACACCGTGGGAGGGGTTTTCAGTGTCTATGACGTTCAGAGACTTGAGCTATCCATCAGAGGCTCAGGTGGTCGGACGTGGTCTCTCTCTCCTCGTGCTGTGTGGGAAGGTTGTGGAAGCTTTAGGAGGCGGAGTCCGCTGGAGGAAGTGGGTCACTGGGGACAGGCCTGGAGGTTTTCAAGCCTGGTGTCACTTTCTGCCTGCTGGTTTCTGTTTCCAGAGTGCGGCTGCGATGTGACCAGCTGCTTCATTCACCTGCCACCATGATGGCCTACACCTTTCCTTCCACTGTGAGGTGGAAGGAACCCTCCCTCTTTTAAGCTGCTCATGCTCAGATATTCAGTCTCAGCAATGAGAAAAGTAACACATAATGATTTCATTTCTGTTATTAAGTATGTGCAAGTCTTACTTTGAGTACTTATGACCTTGTTATCACCGATCTTTGCAACTATAGCAAATAATAAACCAGATTTCTCACATTCAAGAGCAAGTCCCTGGCAAATAAAGGGGCCATGGATACAATGAACGTTACTGTTTAGGTGATCTCATTGTGTGGCATTGAGGCAGTAGCACAGGCTAGCTTTGAAGCATTTGAGCCAGAGGTGAATTAGGAGTCAGATTCTTAGGCTTATGAGGGCATCATCAAGGGGTCTGGATAGTACTCACCTCTGCTTTCTCTCGACATTTCCAACCCTCTTTCCATTTTCTTTTGTGTTTTGTTTTGAGGCAGGGTCTTACATGTAGCGCAGGCTGGCCTTCAACGCACTAGATAGCTGAGGATGCCCTGGAGCCTCCTGCTATCACCTCACAAACGCTGGGATCACAGGCCATGCTGGTTTACGCAGTCCTGAGACTCAAACCCAGGGCTTCCTAGTTGCTAAGCAAGCGCTCTATGAGGTCAGTCCCCCCTTCCTTAGTGCCCCCTAGAACCTGTAAATATATTTTAAGTTGAACTGATTTCATATTCTAATGTTTTCTAAATATGGGAAACCTCCCAAGTGGGCAAACACTTCTTAAGCTTATTGCTCTTCTACGACTACAAATCAGAAAGAAATTTAGAGATTCAGTGAAAATAGGATGACAAAATCGACATTCCAATTCATAACGTTGATTTAATGTGATGCAGGAAAGGTTGCTAACATTCAGTCATCACTCATGACTTTAGATCATGTGAACTGTAAAGGCGATGCCTAGCTACCCTTGGGATATACCAGACAACTTTCACCCTTCCTTTACTGCAAAGCCTTGGTGCATGCACCCTGTTGGCACATCCTCTCATCATCACTGGATATGAATTCATAATTCATTTTCTATCCTAAAGACAGCTTTGTGGGGCTTAGTAAGTATACAATTTGGAATATAATAAGCATATAACTTTGTTTGGTATATAACTTAGGTACTTAATAAGTGTGTAATTTGGTTTGTAATAATTATTTAACTTTTTGTGTGTGTGTGTGTGTGTGTGTGTGTGTGTGTGTGTGTGTTCACACAGGTGGTTTTATATATATCTGTGGTGTGGAAGCCAGAGGTCAACATCCAGCATCTTCCTCAATGGCTCTCCACTCGAGTTTTTGATCTCACTGACCCTGAAGTTTACCCATTGGCCGAAGTGGCTGACTAGTGCGCCCCAGAGATTCTCCCCAGTGCTGAGAGTACAAGACATGACACTGTGTCTGGCTCTTTACCTAAGTGTTGGGGATCAAACTCAGGTCCCCAAGTCTGTATAGCAAACACTTTTCAGATTGAACCATCTCCCCAGAGCCTGGGAGCCCTTTCTATGAAAAGAAAATAAAGATGGTGAGAACAGAGTTGGCAAGCCCTGGAAGGAATGTATGTGCAGAAGTCCTAGACGTCAAGTTTCACGAACTTTAGACATCCATTGGGTTCAAGTACCTCTCTGTTGTCTTGTTATTAGAAGTAAAGGAGCCTAACCTGGCCATAGAAAGGAGCATCTCTCTTTCTAAGGATATGACTTTAAGTATATGCTAGTACATCTAGGAGTAATTCTCAAACACAGAAAAGTAAGTATTTTTCATCAGTAACACAGAGACAATTGAAAAAACACCTCTATATCCAATATTCTTATCCCTGCAGACTCCTAGCTGGAGATCTTGCGACAAAGCTGTGGAGCTCTTGTCCTACGTTGCTACCCTGGAGACCCAGGTGACAGAATTGGGGAGTAGTGACAGAGGTTAAGCTTAGCTTAATCTTTGTGCACAGCCACCCAAACTACACAGATCCTGGCAACAGGGTCTTGCCCGCCCCGGCCTAGTGACCTGTGGGCAGCTAGGGCCAAGGCGAACTTCAGACCATTATTTCTTTGGGGGCCAGAGGGACAACCTGAATACAGAGGTCATGGCCTGCTTCAGGGACAATGTCTCAGAGTCCAGTGGTTGTCATTAGGCGTGTTGTAAGTCAGAGCTTCGAAGCAAACAGAGGGGACACAGACGGGTCAGACGGGCAACGGAAGCCAGGCTCAAGAGGGCTCAGGGCTCTGATGGCCGTAGGCAGGGTGGGGCAGATAGAAACCAAGACGTTGCTGTTTTCTTTTCCTGATAGGTCTCAAGTCTGCAACACCGTCCTTGCTCTCCTAGACACTGGCTCAGAAATCCGTAATAAGAGACGGGTGTGGCTTTCCCTACTGTGAGGAGTTTAAAATTATTGCTAATATAACATTTTTAATATTATGTTGATTTTATTCCCCCACTCTGTGTGTGTGTGTGTGTGTGTGTGTGTGTGTGTGTGTGTGTGTGTGTGTGTGTGTAACAAGCATACCACAGGACTTGTACACAGGTCAGAGGACAACTTGCAGGAGTCTCCTTTGACCACGTGGGGCCCACGGATCTGACTTAACGTGGTTGCTCTGAGCGCCAAGTGCCTTTGCCCACTGAGCCATCTTGCGAGCCCTTGAAATGATTTTTCAGAGAGGATGGCAGAAGAAATGGGATCAGCAAAATCAGTCTCCCTCCTCCCCCCCTCAGGCTTTCTTCTGCTCTCTCTTAAGACTGGAAAATCCTCTGCAGTATCTCTGCAGAGGGAAGACCAGAGGCCCAGGGATCCGGGGCTCACCTCTAAGAAAATGTATCCACTTGGGAACATTTTGAGTCTTGTCTTCCAAGACTCCTGACTTCCTAATTCTCTACCATGAGCTACTGTGGATTTCAAGGAACGTTACACATTGTTCCCTCACGGACACGCCATTTATATTCATGTATATATTGTATGTGTGTTTTAGTGAAGGACACCCACTGCACACCCATTTCTCTCTAGTAGAAATACTGAATTTTGTCTTACTTAAGATTGTTTCTAAGTGATATTCTTTCATCCGGTACTTTATACTTAAAAAAAAAATCTTTTTCTGGTTCCTTAGTGCTTTATTGGTTACTCTTTCTTGTTCATGGTGACAAAGAATTTTGCTGAAGTTTATGAATTTACTTAGTTATGGAACTTGAACCCAGAGCCTTGCACATGCTAGGCAAGCACTGTAGCTCGGAGCCATACCCCTAACCCTTGCTGGAAAGTTTTCATGGGGGAAAAATGTTTTTCAGAGAAAGGAGGTTTTTTTTTCAGACTTAACTCAGCTGTAAGATGTAGTAGGCCAACATCTGTCTAATCAACCAGATCTTTAAAACAATGATTGGGTAGAGATAAGTGCTCATTCACCTGTGGCTTTATCAGTTATAATACCTATAATAGCCTTTCTGTTTTAATAAGATGGTAACTGTGGGGCGTATTCATTTCCCCCCCAGAAATATGGGGGGCATTTGCAAGTTTAAGAGTGAAGAGGTTGCTTTGTGTGAGGGACCCCCTCGGAGTGAAGAAGGGTTCATCTGCTGACATCAGCCGGAGACTAAAGAGGGCTTGCCATTAGCTCCCACCATCAAAGCATCACGGGAACTTGACCGGGCAGGCTCTGCCTTGACTTGGCACCTTTTACACACCCAATCACACACCATCCATGTTCGCAAAGCTAGCAGCTCTGTGTTTGTGGAGGCCGAGACATGTTGAGCAAGCAAAGTGAGAAGTAAAAGAGGCTGTAAGGAAGGATAGACTTTTTTTTTTTTTTTTTGGTTTTTCGAGACAGGGTTTCTATGTGTAGCTTTGCGCCTTTCCTGGAACTCACTTGGTAGCCCAGGCTGGCCTCGAACTCACAAAGATCCGCCTGCCTCTGCCTCCCGAGTGCTGGGATTAAAGGCGTGCGCCACCACAGCTGGATAGACTTCTTGATAGAACATTCCAGAACAACATGTCACCCAGACCTGCCAAGGAGCATTAAGGCAGCCAGGAGAAATATGTTTGGGGAGTTGACTTTTTTTAAAAAAAGATATGTTTCGTTTTCTGTTTATCATCCTTCCTTGACTTCGAACTTTTCAGGTACACCTTTCTCTTGAAAACAATTTAATCCGTGATGGTCTTACCCACTCCTTAGGACAATGCGGCAGGTTTACCCAGAAACTTCACCGAATAGAGATGAGTTTACATTTTTAAAGCGGAAACAGCTGGATAGCCCCAGCCAGGCACGGAGGTGGCTTTGGTTTCTTTAGCAAAGGGGAACTGCCAGGGCCCAGAGTGAACAACTGGGCAGGCAGCCACCACGGGGAGAAGAAAAGGAAATGCGCCATCATAAAGAGCCAATCGTGAAAAATGGAAAGTGAGATTGAGCCAAGAACAACAGGAAATAAACAGACCTGGAAGCAGGAGAGACCAAGAGGCATGCAAACGGGGCTCGGGAAAGGGGCAGCGAGAGCAGCAGCATTGCAGCCATTAGAGAGTCCTCCAGACACGTCTGAAGAGGTCTTCAAACCCAGCTTGCGTCGGTCTGTCTCAGTGCATGACCTAACAAAAGCCAAACGAAACGAGAGGCGGAAACTTGATGTGTCAGACTTCTGAGTGGCTGCTTTCTGCTTTCTTCCGAGAAAATAAAGCGACTCTGTGGAATTACAGCCTGGTCGTGGGAAGGAAGAGATCAGTTTGGCTTCGTGGTTAGAAAACTGCATCCAAACAATAAGTTAGGGGTTTACTACAGGTTCTAGAGTTTTAAAGTTTGTGTGTGTGTGTGTGTGTGTGTGTGTGTGTGCGCGCGCGCGCGCGCGCGCAGGTCTGCAATGGTATTGTGGCACACCGCCAGAGGACAACTTTGGGGAATGCATTCTCTCCTTTTACCATGCACAACCTAGGGATGGAAGTCAGGCTGTTAGCCACTGTGCTGCTAGTTCTTATGT